>NC_041830.1:32500-342000 GCF_900964775.1 Scleropages formosus | reverse complement strand
ATGGTTTTAAGCCTTGGGGTATGGTTTTTAGTGTTTTAAAGGTTCTGTCATACAGTCTTTATATTACTTGGTCTTATTGATTTCTCATTGTTTTATTTTAGATTTTATTATTAGCATGACAGTTTTTAGGATTTATTTATTGAATAAAGATTTTAATCATCAGAAATGATGAATGGAGAAATTTTTACCTGTCGAGTTGAACAGAGGTGTTTTAAAAAACAAAGGGGCAGGTTCTGTGTTTTAAAGTTTTTGTAATGCAGTCTTTGTATTAGTTGGTCTTATTGATGTTTGTTGTTTTATTTGATTTTATTATTGGCATAACAGATTTTAGGATCTTTTTTGAATAAAGATTTTAACGGTTGGAAATGAAGAAAGAAGAAATGCTTACCTGTCAAGTTGCACATTTTGTGGAACCAGACATCTTTGGTGGACTGGTAATCCGTTCTGATCCGTGAAAAAAAAATGTGTTCAACAAAGAGCACTTTCCAGAATCTTCTCTCCTGAACCTGTCTCTAGTCACTCCATGGGGGGATGCTCCAACATATAGCTGAAGAGTCCATGGGAAGAACAATAGTAGTCATAATTTTAAAAAAAATGTGCTTATCCCATAGGGGTGCAGTGGGTTTGGCAGGGCCTGCTGTGTGGTGGGTCTGGGGTTCAAGTCCTGCTAGGGATGCCTTGTGGCGGACTGGTGTTCCGTCTGAGGTGTGTCCCATCTGGGGTGTGTCCCCTCCCCCTTCGGCCTTGCCGAAGATCATTAGTTGTAGTTTATCCCTAAAATGCTGCCCTAATGAAAGCTTTCATAGTTGCACAGGGTGAAGCAATGAAAAAAGCCTTACAACTATCATGTTTACATCAAGAGAAATGAACAGTGCTTTAAGTCACCAGTATGTGCCAAAGCATTCATCTCTGTCTCCAAGATCACAAAGTAAAGACTGATCACAGCCCAGACTACTGACTGTTCAAAGCATAGTGTTTTTTGAATTTTTTGTCAGAATTTAGTTCTTTTTCAGTTTGCTTGGAAGGGGGACCTGGTGGCACAGTAGACCTGCCCAGGTCCCACTCTCTGGCAGGTCTGGCGTTCAAGTCTTGCTTGGCGTGCCTCATGGTGGATTGGTGTCCCGTCCGGGGTGTGTCCCCTCTGGGGTGTGTCCCCTCCCCTTCCAGCCCTGTGCCCTGCGTTGCCAGGTTAGGCTCCGGTTTGCTGCGATTCTGCTCAGGACAAGCAGTTTCAGGTAGTGTGTGTGTGAATTTGCTTGATTTAAACTTGGCAAACCTAGCAGTTTAAATAATACAGATAAATGTGGGCTTTTTGGTGAAATAATCTCTTCTGTGGAAAGTGCATTTTTATATTGCCATACCAATATTTAGCTGAAATTCTGCCTTAAATTTTGCATAATCATTGTGGCATTTTTAAAATGTTCTTTTTCATAAAAGGGCTTGTTTACTATTATTTTTCCAATGAAATGTAAATAACAAAGGGAATGTTTTGATAAAGTCAATTTTTCATTCACACATAGAAAAAAGGAAAAACAATCCCAGCCGAAATTGCATAACAAGTTTTAAAATCATGTCCAATACCCCAATTATTGACTAAAATGAACCAAAATGTAATATCTTACTGCAGAATACCATGTGTTTGTGTTGTCCTGTTTTTATCCACAAAAACTATATATGTGGAATGAAATATTGTTAGGGGGTGCGGTGGCGCAGTGGGTTGGACCACAGTCCTGCTGTCTGGTGGGTCTGGGGTTCAAGTCCTGCTTGGGGTGCCTTGTGATGGACTGGTGTCCTGTCCTGGGTGTGTTCCCTCCCCCTCTGGCCTTACACCCCTGTGTTCCCGGGTAGGCTCCGGTTCCCCGTGACCCTGTATGGGACAAGCGGTTCTGAAAGTGTGTGTGTGTGAAATATTGTTTAAAAGTTAAAAATTCAGTTTTCTTCATCTTGACATTTTGTGACTATGATTGTTCTTCCCATGGGCTCTCATATATTTATACACACACACACACATACATACATACACACATACATAATATGGCACCCTAATGCAGTACAAGTAATGTACAGGTCTTTGTATTAATTTTCAAAGATAGAAAAATTATATTTGTCTGATTTTAATAGTATTTGTTTTTTTTTCTAAAATCTGTAGAGAAATTCGCCCAAAAAGAATAGGATGTGAAACTGTCTTAGAGTTAGGGCTTCACAGTGGACTATCAGGGCCTACTTGTCAATAGTGAATGACCCTACAGAGTGTCTATTTTATGTCTGGTGTCCTTGATAGTCAACGCTCAACAACAAGATGAGAAATGCTACGCATTAGCAACAATCAGAACTGAATAAGGGTTTGTGAAAACTATGTATTCAAATTAGTTTTAATTTCACTGTAGCTCAAAGTGAATAAAAATGTTGTCATGCCTTTTTTCATCTATTATAGCTCTATGTGAGTTTTTTACAGAACATACCCAGCTAATGAATTAATGTACATTTATTATTGCACCTTTTGACTGTAGTTATTGAAGCAAACTGAAAGTCACCAGCATCTGACACACATTAAACATTTATTCATTTGCATGTATTTGTTTAGCAGAGACTTTCCTCCAAAGCAACATACACACACACACACATTTTCAGAACCACTTGTCCCATACAGGGTCACGGGGAACAGGAGCCTACCCGGCAACACAGGGCGTAAGGCCGGAGGGGGAGGGGACACACCCAGGACGGGACGCCAGGCTGTCACAAGGTACCCCAAGCAGGACTCGAACCCCAGACCCACCGGACAGCAGGACTGCAGTCCAACCCACTGCACCACCGCACCCCCCTTGCCCCACATGGGGAACCGGAGCCTACCCGGCAACACAGGGCATAAGGCCAGAGGGGAAGGGGACACACCCAGGACGGGACGCCAGTCCGCCTCAAGGCACCCCAAGCAGGACTCGAACCCCAGACCCACCGGAGAGCAGGATCTGGTCCAACCCACTGCGCCACCGCACCCCCCAATTAGCAACATACATCTCATGGAAAATACAATGTGTTCATTACATTAGCAGAAAGAGACACAGATACAGACTCATGCTTCTTAAGTATACAATTAGTTTGTTTGAATGTGCTTGTATGATGAGTAATTTGCATTGTTGCTGCCAAAAGTACTGTAATGGATGGCCATCCTGTCCACGGTGTACTCTGCCTACATCGGATGAGTGGTCGATGGGAAAATAAAACAAATGAGCTTAAGAAGTCTTACTTACATGGAATTTTACACCTATTTAAGTGTTATCTGAGTTTCCCCCCAACAGAACCAAACCCATGAAGAAATTGAAGGATTATAGTATGTGAATAATATAATCTATACAATTAAACTTTGGTAATCATGTAGCAATACAAATAACTGAATATATAGGGGTGCATAGTGCTCTGGGTTCAGATGGGGCGAAGAAGGACTCATAGGCAGCATTCATGGCAAACATTTAGAACACCAGGTGAAGTAATGCTCTTGGGCTGAGAACTCCTCTTCTGCAAGGATCTTAACATCAAGGCAGTCTTCCCAGCATGCTTGGCATGCTAAGGTTTTATCCCCCTCCTTTTTGCAAACACAGTTGCCTCATTATATTCTCCGTAAATCCCACCAGTGGTTGAACACTTTGTTTACATCTTACCCACAATCCAACTATTTACAATAGACCCGGTAACACGGGTCATTGGCAATATGTATATGATGCAGCAGAGGGAGAGCAAGGCTTTCAATGGCAGCACTTTCTGGTCACGCTGTGTGTTCTAACCAGGTGGATAAACACTGTATAACCATACATGTTTGTTCTTGGAAGTAAGGAGATAAAAATGACAGGTACTACATTTATTCATGAATTATTGTAAATTAGGCATTCTACTTTCTAATCTGATTTGTTTTGATATCTTTACCTAAAAACACAAAGATTGTGAGAGATTAATATTAAATATTCAAAACAATAGGCTTCCTCTTCACATGAATCATGGTGAGTGCTGTCTCTTTCCTATCATTCTGTATCTCTTCCATTTCAAAATAGGGCATAAGTACTTTGGAATTAACAAGTTAAGCTTCTTAAAGGTTCTGCAACTAGATTCATAGTTAGTTTTTTCTTACAAGTGAGAATTATTATTTAGGGATTACAATCATTTTAATGCTACTTTGTTGGTCATTCTAAAAATGCTGTTAAAATACTTTAATTAAAACATTCCTTGTAATCAATACTCTAGTTCCGTCTATTTCCTTAGGACATTTGCTATTCAGAGGACTGAAAAAGGAAAAAAAAACTTTTTTTTTTATTAAAAACTGGTGCACATTACTAAATAAATCTGTTATAGAAATCCAAGGGCAGTGAAGACAAGGACTCAGTCAAAAAGAAATAATCAGTAATATTTGTACTGTACAAACATGGCTACCAACATATTTTAGGATCCATAGCTGGTTACGTGTGGAAATGAAGGATGCTGAAATAAAGAGTATAAAAATAACCAGGTAGCTTTCAGAGTAGTGAAATAAAAATTATGTTCTCCTTAGCTGTACCTTTTATACATAATGCATGCCAACAAATAGCTTTGAACCGTCCTTTCCACAGCTCAACTGCAGGTAAAGAGAGTATCCACTGCGTTAGGTGATCACCAACCAACATCAACAACCTCTTGTCCTGAGCAGGGTTGTGGCAAGCCAGAACCTTACCTGACAATGGAGGGCACTAGGCCAAAGGGGAAGGGGGACACACCCTGGATGGCACATCAGTCCATTACAAGGCACCCCAAGCAGAACTTGAACCCCAGACTTGTCACATAGCTGGCACCGGCCAAATCCACCACATCACCACACCCCCTCATTAGCTGATCAAGCAAGTGGCAAATTGTTTTCAGTGTGAGGTGTCTCTCAGCATGTAAGCAATGGCAATGCTTTCCTGCAGCAGGTTTACATGTTTTCGGTTGAAATGTTCAGCATCACATAAACACACTCGACCTGTGCTCCTCCTTGAGCGTTGCCAGTGCCAATGAGCCATGAATCTTCAACATCCAAATGCTTTTGAAATGCACTACATCAAGGTCACTTAATAAATCAATTTCGAAGAAGAGAACAGAGAATTTGCAATTACAAATTTCGTACATAGATGTTTCCTCCTTTTCAGGCAAATCGGGTGATCAAGGAATGGGAATGTGGGATAGTGGTATGGAATTGAGTTCAGAATTTCAAGTAACATAGAAGTAATAATAGAAGTTAAATTTGTACAAATCATCAGCCTTTTGAGAAATATGTAAAGAGCTGCAGGGGGGTGCAGTGGCGCAGTGGGTTGGACCAGGTCCTGCTCTCCAGCAGGTCTGGGGTTCGAGTCCCACTTAGGGTGCCTTGTGACAGACTGGTGTCCCGTCCTGGGTGTGTCCCCTCCGGCCTTACGCCCTGTGTTGCTGGGTAGGCTCCGGTTCCCTGCGACCCTGTATGGGACAAGCAGTTCTGAAAATGTGTGTGTGTAAAGAGCTGCCTGTGCATTGTTGGCATGTGGTGTTCCCACTACCCTTCAATTAATAGTGTCAAAGTAGGTGAGTTAATTAATCACTCTGTAACACTAATAAATAAATTGTCAGCTGTCTTTATTTCATAAAAAGAAAAAAATAATCGTGTAGTGTATAATTGCTCCTGGTTCAAAACTCTTGCACCTAGTTCATGAGTGTTTCTGAACTTTCATTTTCCATATACCTACTAAAAAGATTCTGAAAGATACTGATATTAAATATTGCATCGAAAGCAAACCTATCAGTTAAGTTTGATATCTTTACACACTTCCCCTACTTGCCCCGGTTTCCTCTTTCTACACACTAGTAATGTTAAAAGGCTTCACCTTAAAACATGTTTCATGTATTAAAAATACAAAGTTTGGCACACATGTAAAATCAAATTTTCACTGAGGTCCAGTTAAGTGTATATTTGTAACTCGTAAATTTGTCTTTCGCTTGCACAATGATGCAGCAGGTTGCACTGCAGCCTCAGAATGCCAGGGCTTTTGGCATAGCCTTGAATAGAGCTCAGTCTATGTGCATCTATCCTTCGACTGCTCTGGTTTCCTCCCTCAGTCCAAAGATATGTACTTCAAGTGAACTGGTGACTGTAAATTGCCCGTAGTGTGTGTATGTGTGGCCGGTGCTGTGAGCAGAGTGTACCCTGCTAGATGAGTGTACAGTGATGCAGGAATGCCAGTGAGTGCTGTGACCCTGACAAGGGGTTAAGGAAAGTGAGTGAGGCACAGCTGGTAGTGTAGTGATTAGAGCTGTTTCCTTTGGACCCAAAAGTTGCAGGGTTGAATCCCACCTCCAGCTGTAGTACTCTTAAGCAAAGTACTTAACTTGAATTACTCCAGTGAAGTCACCCAGCTCTGTAAATGGGTTGTAAATTGTAGGTAGGTCAACACTGCAGCTTGCTTTGGAGAAAAGTGCCCTTCGATGAATTCTATTTCTTGTAAAAAATACTATTAAAGTTGACAGCAATAATTTTGTTGCAGAGCAAAGAAACAACATTCATGTTGTCCCCAAATGCAATCTGGCACACAGATTCAAAAGCGGAGCCCGTGGAAATAATGGCACCAGCAGCTTTTTTGACTGAATGCAAATGACTCTGATAAATGCTTTCAGTGGAGTACCACTTGAGTTGTTGAATTTACTTGTGGTGTTAGTTTGTCATTCTACAGTAAATGTTCATTGTACCATTGGTTTGATCCACTGAAGGGGATTTTCGTTTAGTATGTCCATTAGTCTCTGTAACACTGTTTGTCACAAGATTGATGGTGACTGACATGCATTACTCTGCTTGTGTGGAAGATCTGGTTCAAAAATAAACTACCAGAAAAAAAAATATAGTGTAACACTCTCATGATGACAGGCTGACTGGAGACAGACAGGTAAGCAGTGGACCCAATTGTTGGTTGGTTTTATTCTGTCGACAAGGTTTGTAGGGCAAGACAAACTCGAAGGTCAGGGACAGGCGAAGGTCTACTAGGCGCAAACATCACTATCCAGGCAAGGCGATACTCAGTGGTCGAGGAAAACAGGCGAGGGTCAAAAACCAGGAACCAGAGAACAAAGCAGGCCACAAAGAACAAGCCAAGAATGCTGACACTGCAAAACCACAAGGGTTTTTTGCAAGAATCCGCATCGTGGTGTGTACACAGAGCTCCTTATATTCCAGGTGTCAACAATTAGCTGCAGATGTTGCCACTCCGCTTGTTCCCGGGGATGTGACAAACACACTAAAAAAAGTCATTATGGTATTAAACAACATTTGTCTGACCTATCAATATATGAATCCATAATAGCATAATCAGATCACAGACACTTAATCCCAAATGACTAAATCAGTGTGTCTGTTATTACTGCTCCATAAACCGACTGACGGAAGATTTATGAAATAAGTTTTATGCAATAAAATAATTTGGAAATGTAAGCTATAATTCTTTCATATTTGAAGGTCTAAGATCAATGAAATACACTTCTGTTTTATCACCTGAACCATTAATACATACAGTTTTTCTGCTTTGCCTTCTGTTACAGATGGACCGGGTCCTCTGGCCCTCAACATTCCTGAAATGCCATATAACGTCTGCCTCACAACCTCACTTTATTACCACTTAGCCATGCTATCCCTTTGACGCTCTTAGTATTGTACAAAGTAGCAAGAAATTGTCAATATAATATAATATAATATACTATAAGAAAGTAAACTCCAAATAGGTACAAATAGGGGTTTGGAGGAAATACTGTCATCTTCTTGTGACTTAACACAAGCTTTTCATTTAAATGTTAAGATAGTGAAATTAAAGCAACCCCCTCAATTTCCATGCTAAGTAATATATTTTCACTGTAAATGAGTTTGGTCATGATGAGACTGCATATGTATTCTGAGTTCCGTCTCATCAGGGCAAATACAAACTGATGTAAGGGAGCCTTTCCAACACCGTTGCTCTTCATAAGTTGTCTCTCCATAGTGACATGCTGTGATTCTTTGTTCTCTTGGAGGACGGTGATGAACAGTAGGTCCTTGTGTCTCCTTGAGCAAACACTGCCGTCTGCCGTCAAATCAAATTTGGACCCTCAATCACAGCAGGATAATTTTGCAAGGTTAAAGCTCTAGTCATGTAGAACATCAATCACATGTGGCTTCAGTGCTTTTCCATAAGAGGAAGCACTCCTTAACAAGCTCCCAGTTACAGACTGTCATTAGGACCCCTGTTGTCTTTCACAGTCAGCCCTTTATCTTGTTTCATATTCTGTAATGTAAAATCTGACATTTGTTATCACTTTCTCAGTGTGTGATTATAAGCTTGTGCTTAATTTTCCTCATCCCTCCTGATTGCCTCACAGAGCCAAATTTGTACAGTTCCTTATTAGATAATATGTGAACGCAATACTGGACAAGTCTGGAGAGATCTGAGAATCTGAAGATTTGCCTGAAAAAAATAACCCATGGCAGGGTTTTGTCAACAGGCTGGTGGGCTGGGCACTAATTCAAGTGTGAAAGTCCTTTTATGTGCTCCAAAGAAGAGCCTGTCCCCAGTGTCCCAGAGGGTGGAGGACAAGCCTGGTGCCATTGTGTGCTATGTGTCCCGTGCGTGTCCCCCTGCATCCTTTACTACTGTACACCACTCCAGAGAAGAGTACTGGCTTGGAGGATGGAGCTCAGCACTCCGCACCTGGAGGTAATGGCCCAGCTGGAGCCAGTTTCAGAGACTGCGCTCTTTCTTTGGGCTGTTGGGCTTGTTTTGTGTAGGGTCAAAGTGCTAGTAGTGACGTAATATATATAAAATACTCTATATTGTACATATTATTATGTTAATATTGTAACGGTGCTGAGGGGAGCTTTAATAGCTCCATGTAAATAGTTGCTATTAGTGTTCATATCTGTACATGGTTGTGTGTGTTGTTCTGATTGGATGTTGTTCTGTTTATGCTCAGTGCATCATGAGGAGAATTCTGGGGAGTTCTGGGGTTGGCCCCTTAACCGTTGGGCACAGTAGAGGGGATGGGAGTGCCTCACTTGTATTATCCGAAACATCTTTGTTAAAACTGGTGTTATATTAGATTTTATTTTTAGCATGACAGTTTTTAGGATTAATTTATTGATAGAATGAAGATTTTAATCGTCTGAAATGATGACTGGATAAATTTTTACCTGTCAAGTTGGACAGTGTGTGGAACCAGACACCTTTGGTGGGCTGGTGATCCATTCTGATTTGTAAAAAAAAAACAAAAAGAGACATGTAGCCTGTAAATAAAGAGCATGTTCCTTTTACCCTGACTCCTGCAGTTTCTAGCAGCTCCATTGGGGGATGCTACAATATGATAATATACACACACACACACACACACACACACACACACATTTTCTGAACCGCTTGTCCCATACACGGTCGCTGGGAACCAGAGCCTACCCGGCAACACAGGGCGTAAGGCCAGAGGGGGAGGGGACACATCCAGGACGGGATGCCAGTTTGTCGCAAGGCACCCCAAGCGGGACTCAAACCCCAGACCCACCGAAGAGCAGGACCCAGTCCAACCCACCGCGCCCCTTGCAATATGATAATATTACACAGCAAAATATATAGACAGTAATCTATTTGTATTTGGACATAAAATGAATATGTAGTATGAAAAAGATTATGGAAAATGCAACAGCAACAAAAAAAGAAAATAGAATTGAAATTATCTGCATTTCCATTTGTCTGAAATCTACAGCTATTGTATCAATAAGAATAAAAAATATTTTTTGAGTTTTTTTACTCAAGAAATTTTACTCAAACTGAATAAACACTAAACAAAATTTAATCAGTTTAAACTACCAAAGTCAATGTATTACCAAAGAACTAAGAGGTCAACAATCTGGTATGTTCTAATTCAAGTGTAGCCATGTAGCACTACTAATTTGTGCATTCACTTTTTGAAGATTTAAACAAAGCTTCATAAATTTGATATATAGTTTGTTTGAAGCTGTGCCAACACTGTTGGAACAGATGCAACCTACATGTCATGTCAGTTTTTGCATTTACTGGAAATTGATTGGGACTTGGTTTGGGAAAAACCAATGAGAGAAAAGAGGGTTGGAACGAATGGGAAAAGTTTTGAGATTCTTCTGGTCCGGGAGGGTGAGAGAAGGAAGTGTTCTAGAGGGAGTGCTCTAGAATGTGAGGAGACTGGAAGTGATATTTTTTGGTTGCTCGAAGAACAACCAAAAAGAAAAAATATCATTTCATTTTGATTGTGAAGTGTGGAGGACTGAAGATAAGTTTCTGGGGTGTACTTGTGTCTAACGAGATGTTCTGTTAGGAAACGGCAAGTTTTCAGCCCGTCATGTCGAGCTGCCACAGTGACGGAGGAGGAGAACCCGATAGCACTTTGTGCTACCGGCAATGCACGAAGTTGGGATTTTTAGGGCTGTTGTGTATTGGACAATATAATCTTTGAATACTTTGGGTGTTCTATTTATAAGGTGTTCAGAGAATTCAATTAATTTGGTTGTTCTGTTACTAAGCAACTTGAGTTGTGTTATAACATTTTAGTTCTTAGAATAGAACCCAAGGCACCACCCTCATAGTCAGGTAAAGGGAGGGTGGCGCTACATAAGTAAAACAGCAATAGTCTTAGAAAAAGTACATTTCCAAAACAGTTATTTTGCCCGTTCAGTCACCAAATTATCAATAGCTGGGTGGAAATATCAATATTTAGAAAGTACTGCGGTATAACTGTCATGCCCAAAAGCCAAGCAGCCACACCTGACGGTAATCATGGCCACGGATAAAGGCAGTCCCATCCCGGCAGAAGGTTTCAGAATCTTGCAACGCCTTGGCTTGCAAATTCAACGTTTCATTCTTTGCATCCTGTTCCTTGTTCTTCTGTTTAAGTGCCGGGGATTTCTCCTCCAGTGCGAGCTAGTGTTTGAGAGCCAACTGCACGTCTATCAGATAAACACCAGCCGTATCATGTACCTGATTTCTTTGCTGACTGGACCTGCGCTGGATTGGGCAACAGCCATTTGGCACAAAAGTGAGGTCACCGTGTAAGAACACTTCTGGAAACAATTTCAGATCGACCACCCGCTCTTGGCTCAGGCCGCCAGCAACTGCCTAATGACAATCCAGCAGGGCAGTCAGACCGTGGCGGCGTATTCCCTGGAATTCAGGACCCTTGGGGAACAAAGCGGCTGTAACCAAGCCTCCCTCCCGGCCTCATTCAGGCATGGTCTGCACCCGCGTATCCAAACTGAACTTGCCTACCGTGGGGAAGACTGGACGTTGGACCGATTCATTGAAATGGCCATTATCATTGACACCTTTGTGTGGGACCAAAGGCTATGCTCCCGGTGGCCCCTCGGGGACGCCTCCGTGGCACCGGATGCCCTGGAGCCCATGCAACTGGGCCAAGGGCACCTGACCCCGGAGGAGAGACAGTGACAAATCCAGAGCCACTTGTGCTTCTACTGCGGCGGGTCCGGGCACTTCAGAGATGACTGCCCCACCAGACAACCTAACAGGAATCCCTGCCAGAGAACAGAGGTGAGTGCCTCATGTTGCTCCAATGCCCAATTGATAGTGCCGATAGAGGTGTGTTGGGGCACTGCCTGGGTACAGGATTCGGGCTTTGCTCAATGGCAGGGCATCCTGGTGTGAGCGTGCAATGCCACCCTGTAAATTAGTTCTCTGGACAGTCAGCTGTTGGGCATCGGTGTGGTGGAACGACAGACCAAGGCATTATGCATGCGTGCGAGGGCTTGCTATTTGGAGGACCTCTCATTCTTTCTGATTCGGTCCCCCGATACCCCTTTGATACTAGGGGTCACCTGCCTGGTGAAACACGGTCCGTTTTTTTTCAAGGAGCACTGGTGAGCTAGTGGTGTGGGGACTGCAGTGCATCAACACATGCTTAGCCCTGCTGTGCCGGGTCACCTTGGTGGAAAGCCCAGACACCGCTGTCTTGGTAGCTATCCTAGCTGAGTATCAGGATCTTGCCGAGGTTTTCAGCAAAAGCAAAGCTGCAATGCTTCCCCCACAAGGACCTTGGGACTGTGCGATCGATCTGTGGCCAGGCACCACTCCTCCTCGGTGCAGAATCTACCCACTGTCACTACTGGAACCAAAGGTTTTGCAGGAGTACGTGTCCGAGGCTTTGGCCTCTGGAATCGTTTCGCCCTCCAGGTCACTGGCCGCAGCGGGGTTCTTTTTCATAGGGAAAAAAGACGGTGGGTTGTGTCCCTGCATTGACATTTACATTTATTCATTTAGCAGATGCTTTTGTCCAAAGTAATGTACATCTCAGCAAAAGAACAATTTATGCATTACATTAAGAGAAAGAGACACAGTTGCAGGCATATGACTCAAGTAAACCTAGTTTGTTGACTACTACATTGACTACCGCGGTTTGAATGCCATCACTGTGAAGTACCCGCATCCCCTGCTACTCATTACCGTGGCTTTAGAACAGGTCCACGGAGCTCAGATGTTCACGAAGCTCGACTTGCACAGTGCACATAAGCTGAATCGGGAAGGGGATGAGCAGAAGACAGCTTTTAGCACCTCCCTCGGCCATTGCGAGTATACTGTTATGCTGTTTGGGCTGTGCAATGCACCGTCAGTGTTCCAGGCATTCATCAACCATGTGCTGGGGCACCTAGTCCACCATGATGTCTTGGTTTACTTCGATGACATCCTGATCTACTCGCACAATATGACCCAGCACGTGCGGCTCCTGCACCAAGGGCTGCAGAGGCTGCTTGAGCACCGTCTTTATGTCAAGGAGGAGAAGTGCCTCTTCCATCAGCATCAGTTGGCGTTCCTGGGGTTCATCTTGACGGCAAACGGAGTGACCATGGACCTGCAAAAAGTCTAAGCAGTGCTGAACTGGCCCCGACCCACGCCCATTAAGGTTTTGCAGTGTTTTTTGGGGTTTGCAAATTTTTATCACCAGTTGACACGGGGGTTCAGCTCGATAGCCACTCCATTGACAGCCTTGCTGAGAGGAAAGGGAGTTCGGCTGACATGGACTGATGACGCACAACGAGCTTTCCGGACTGTCAAAGACAGGTTTATGATGGCCTCGATCCTGAGACATCCAGACCCTCTCTCCTGTTTGTGGTGGAAGTAGATGACTCTGAGGTAGGAGTCGGAGCAGTTTTTTCTCAATGGCAGGGTACCCCACCAAAACCACACCCGTGTGCCTACTTTTCCCACAAGTTAACACAGGCTGAGTGCAATTACGACATTGGGAACCGGGAATTATTGGGCATAAAGCTAGCCCTTGAGGAGTGGAGGCATTGGCTGGAAGGTGCCACGCATCCATTCCTCGTACTCACAGACCATCGAACCTTGAATACTTGCAACAGGCTCGGGGTCTGAACCCGCACCAGGCCCGCTGGGAACTGTTCTTTACCCAGTTTAACTTCACAGTGTTTTAAAGGCCAGGGACAAAGAACATCAAGGCTGATGCCTTGTCCCGTATGTATGATAAAGATCTGGGCCCGAGGGTGCCAGAACCAGTCGTACCTGAGCGGTTGTGGTGGCCCCTATCAGGTGGCAGTTTGAACAGGAGCTCCAAAAGGCCCAAGAAGGGAACCCAGGACCAACTGGCAAACCCGCAGGTACGGAATATGTTCCTGTGGGCCTCCAACCTTCTTTTTTTACAGTGGGCATGTGATTCGCCAGTGGCGGGACACTCGGACCACTGATGGACCCTCTCTCTCATCCACAAAAGGTATTGGTGGCCCTCCATCCGGCAGGAAGTTCAGGAATATGTCGAGGCCTGTGAAACGTGTTCACAAGCCCGGTCATCAACCCAGAAACCTGCAGGCCAACTGGAACCCCTCTCTGTCCCAGCATGGCCCTGGTCCCACATCTCAATTGACTTTGTGGTGGAACTCCCTGTGTCGCAAGGTAACACCGTGATCTTAACTATCCTTGTTTGGTCCTCGAAGGCTTGTCTCTTGGTGCCATTGACTCCACAGCACACCTGTAGAAAGTGGTGAGGACTGCAATGGACATCCTGGCTTTCTTCAGATGCCTGAGGAAGTGAAGATGTTGATGGACCTTTTTGATGGTTGATGCTGTGCACTCAGTCCATGTGAGTTTGGCAGTGAGGGTCACCCCGAGGAATTTGAAGCTGTTGACTCTCTCTACAATGTCCCCTTCTATGTAGATGGGTGCCTGAACCGTATCCTGTTTCCTGAAGTCAATCACCAACTCCTTAGTTTTACTAACATTGAGAGACAGGTTGTTGTCCTAGCACTACTTTGCCAGGAGCCTCACCTCCTCTCTGTAGGCTGTCTCATCGTTGTTGGTGATCAGACCCAGAGTGGTGGTATCATCAGCAAACGTTATGATGGTGTTGGAGCTGTGATTGGCCACACAGTCATGTGCGAACAGAGAGTATAGCACTGGGCTCAGGACACTTCCCTGTGGAGTGTCAGTGTTGAGGATCAGTGGGGAGGAGGTATTACTGCCAATCCACACGCACTGGGGTCTGTTGATGAGGAAATCCAGGATCCAATTGCACAATGCGGCACTCAGTCCCAGCCCTAGTAGTTTGTGGATCAGCTTGGTTGGGATGACAGTGTTAAATGCTGAGCTATAGTCTACAAGCAATAGCCTTGCATATCAGTTTTTATTGTCCAGGTGAGACAGAATGGTGTGAAATGTGTGTGATATCGCATCTTCAGTGGAGCTGTTGTAGCGGTAGGCAAACTGCAGTGGGTCCAGAGTGTCTGGGATGGTGTCCTTAATGTGTCCCAGCACCAGCCTCTCAAACCATTTCATTGCAATGGGGGTCAGTGCCATTGGGCGATAGTCATTAAGGGAGCTCACTTTGTTCTTCTTAGGAATGGGGATGATGGTGGTGTTTTTGAAACAAGTGGGTACAGTTGCGCTTTTTAAGGAGGTGTTAAATATGTCCGTGAAGACAGTAGCCAGTTGCTCACTGCATGTTTTTAAAATTCGCCCTGAAATTCCGTCCAGACCAGCAGCTTTGTGGATGTTGACTTGGCTAAAAGTTTTTCTCATCTGTCCCACAGAGACGGTGAGACCAGCGTTATCATGTACTGTGGGGATTCGCAGTGGGGGGTCTTTGTTCTCGAACTCGAAGCGGCCATAAAGCGCGTTCAGTTCATCAGGGAGAGACGCAGTGGCACCTGTCAATGACCGCCTCTGTGGTTTATAATCTGTTAATGTTTAGATTCCCTGCCACAGCCTACGTGCATCTTGAGTGTAGTTAAGCTCTGCTTCCACCTTCCTGCTATATTCCCGTTTCGCGCTGGCGATGGCTTTACGAAGCTCGTACTTGATCTTCTTGCACATGTCCGTGTCTCCGGACTGAAATGCACAAATTCGCGTGTGGATCTTATTTTGGATTTCGGCGGTTATCCACGGTTTTTGGTTTGGGAATGAGCGGACTGTTTTATGTGATATGCAGACATTTACACAGTACCCGATGAAGTCTGTGACCACTGTGGCATACTCGTCCAGAATGGAGGATGAGTTTCTGAACATGTCCCAGTCCACGGAGTCAAAGCAGTCCTGGAGCCTTTCCTCCGCTTCTGGTGTCCAGCGCCTCGGCGTATTCGGTGCGGGAGCTCCTCAACTCCCGTCGCTGTCACAGCTGCATGCAGTACCTGGTGGATTTGGAGTGGTATGGCCAAGAGAAACGTTGTTGGGTTCCTGCATCGGACATCCTCGACCCATCTCTGATCTCCCCTTTCCACAAGGACCATCCGGATCACCCCATTCCCCAGCCCTGAGGTGTTTGCGTCAGCCCAGGCGGACGGCTGGAGCCACCCATAAGGGGAGGGGGTACTGTCATGCCCACAAGCCAAGCAGCCACACCTGACGGTAATCAAGGCCATGAATAAAGGCACTGCCGTCCCGGCACAAGGTTGCAGAATCTTGCAACGCCTTGACTTGTGAATTTAGCATTTCATCCCTTGCACCCTGTTCCTCGTTCTTGTGTTTACCTGGCTTCCAACCTCTGCTTGCTTTCTCTTGTTCTGAGTACTGTCTTGCTCTTAAAACGATGTTTGCACCCCGAACGACCGGTCCCTGACCACTAATTTCATCTGCCTCTGTGTGTTTGTTGGATCTGGGATGACCTCACCCGCGCTTGGGTCCAAACCACCTTCCTCCTGCCTCCCGTCCCTGACTGCGACAATAACACTGGTATGACCATACCGTGCCAGAAACACACACACACACACACACACACACACACACACACACACACACACACACACACATTTTCTGAACCGCTCGTCCCATACGGGGTCACGGGGAACCAGAGCCTACCCGGCAACACAGGGCGTAAGGCCGGAGGGGGAGGGGACACACCCAGGACGGGACGCCAGGCCGTCGCAAGGCACCCCAAGCGGGAAGCGAACCCCAGACCCACCAGAGAGCAGGACCTGGTCCAATCCACTGCGCCACCGCACCCCCTATGTGCTAGAAACACTTTGTGTATATAACAACACCAAAACTAATTTCTCTTTAAACAGTGGAATTGCTGTGCAGATAAGTAAAATTTTGCACAGAATTTTATGCACATGAGGGCATTTACATTGCTGTGCCAAACTCTGCAACTGAGGTTTTGTGCTGTTTTCAGCGTTGATTTGCAAATTTTTTATTGCTGTGTTTTAAATTTGAAGCAATTTTTACTAGACATAGCGTATATTCAAAATTAATACGGCTTCTTAGTGAATCACTTATCAAGGTGTACTGTGGTACAACTGCAACCTCTCCATGAGTTACTGTGTCAGTGCTGGGAAGAAGGTGTGGTTCCACAGGATATGCGAAATGCCACGATTGTAACTCTCTACAAGAACAAGGGAGACCGAAGTGATTGTAACAACTACCGTGGCATCTCACTCCTCAGTGTTACTGGGAAACTCTTTGCTCAAGTTGTCCTCAGAAGGCTTCAAAAAATTGCAGAGCGGATCTACCCGGAATCACAATGCGGCTTCCGTGCCGGACGATCAACCGTTGATATGATCTTCTCCTTGAGGCAGCTGCAGGAAAAGTGTAGAGAGCAAAGGAAACCCTTGTACGTCGCTTTCATTGATCTGACCAAGGCGTTTGATACCGTCAGCAGAAGTGGGCTTTTCCGGGTTCTCAGTAAAATCGGCTGTCCGCCTAAGCTACTTAAGCTGATTCAATCCTTCCATGCTGATATGCAGGGCACAGTCCGTTTTAATGGATCAACGTCTGACGCTTTTAGCATCAAAAGTGGTGTCAAGCAGGGATGCGTGCTCGCTCCAACTCTTTTTGGGATCTTCTTCGCAGTGCTGCTGAAGCAAGCCTTCGGAAATTCCACAGAGGGGGTCTACCTACATACCCGAAGTGATGGGAACCTGTTTAACCTCGCAAGGCTTAAGGCCCGGTCGAAGGTACGAAAGGTTTTCATCCGTGATATGCTGTTTGCTGATGACGCTGCTCTGGTGTCACATACACAGGAAGAGCTTCAGCGGCAAATGGATTGCTTCTCTCACACAGTTGAGGCCTTTGGTCTCAAAATAAGCTTGGAAAAAACCAATGTTATGGGACAAAGTACCCCTCAACCTCCATCAATCTCCATCGGCAACTACACTCTTGAGGTTGTTCACGCATTCAATTACCTCGGGTCGACCATCACAGATACCATGTCACTGGAGCCTGAGCTCAATAAAAGAATAGGAAAAGCCGCCACGACTCTGTCCAGTCTCAGCAGGAGAGTGTGGATGAATGGCATGCTCTCCAGGCGTACTAAGATCAAAGTTTACTGCGCTTGCGTTCTTGGAGTTCTGCTCTACGGAAGTGAAACATGGACTTTGTATGCCCACCAGGAGAAAAGATTGAACACATTCCACCTGCGTTGTCTCAGACGCATCCTCCAGATCTCGTGGAAGGACAAAGTTACTAACAGTGACGTCCTTAATCTGGCTGGATTGCCAAGCATGCAGACCATCCTCAGGCAACGCAGGCTACGGTGGCTAGGGCACGTTCGTCGGATGGATGATGGAAGGATCCCGAAAGACATCCTGTATGGGGAACTGGCCTCTGGTGTACGACCAACCGGACGGCCTCATTTGCGCTTCAAGGATGTGTGCAAAAAGGATTTGAGAGAGCTTGACATTAATGTGAACGGCTGGGAGGAGCTGGCAACTGATCGTTGCAGCTGGAGGCGGGAACTTCATCAAGGTCTGGGACGTGGCGAACAAAAGCTGCGACTACAGGCTGAGGAGAGGCGAAGACGCAGGAAGGTCAGGCTTCAAGTGGAACATATGAACAGCACCCAGCACATCTGTTGCAACTGCGGCAAGGATTGTCATTCTCGTTTGGGCCTTCACAGTCATGGCCGGCGATGCAAACCACCGTGAAGTGGACAAAACCAAGGCGCAATTCCATGGTCTTTCTAGACTGATGGATGCCAATGATGATGATGACTGTGGTACACAGCCAGAACTGAATCTGTGTGGCATTCTCACCTTTCATTTATCATTATCCATCTCTTCAAATTTCTCCATTTTCCCCACTATCTGCTCACATTTCAAGAAAATTTTCCTTGAAACTTTAGTTTTTACTTAAAGTAAGTAAATGAAGTGAAACTTCTTGAATAGAGGGATTCAACAGTTAAGAGTGAGAGAGGTTATCCCATCACAATAGAGGCAAAACCAAGAACCTTTGGGCTTTTGCCTTTGGACCTTTTTTGCATGGGACCACCAATCGGGCAGAGGTGGAGGAGCATAGCAGTCTGGATGGGATGCAGCAAGGGCTTGTAAGTGTCTGAGATCAGATCCATTGATTCATCTTCTAGGCCATAACCAGAGTCTTAGACTTCATGTGAACGGTTGACAGAGAGAGAGATGAGGAGAGAGGGATAAAACGGAATGGTTTAGCATGTCAAATGCTACTTGTGCAGCAGCTGGAAAGGCTTGATAGCAGAGGCTGAAAGAGCAGATAGGAGGGAATTTTAGTATTCTGGGGGGATATCACCATGGCCTGGACCTCAACCAGCATTTTGAGACGAGGACATGCTCTCTGGATGTTATGCAGGATGTATCTCCAGGACTGGGCTATGGCTTTCATGTTTTGAGGGAAGCAAAGATTTGAGCTAATCTTCAGAGCTGACTGCCACACACATAGATAACATTGGATGATTTTACTCAATGAATAAGGGGTGGCGCAGGGGGTTGGACCAGGTCCTGCTCTCTGGTCCTGCTTAGGGTGTCTTGCGACGGACTGGTGTCCCGTTCTGGGTGTGTCCTCCTCCTCCTTGTGTTTTCATCTGGCTCATTTGTCGCCTGCGACATCTTTGTTGAAAATGCTGAATGCCTTACGCCCTGTGTTGCCGGGTTAGGCTCCGGCTCCCCCGCGACACCATATGGGACAAGCAGTTCAGATGGTGTGTGTGTGTGTGTGTGTGTCTGTGTGTGTATACTCAATGAATAAATAAACAAGTATAACTTTTTTTGTCTCATTTGCTTAACTGGGTTCTCTCTGTCTGGTTACTACTTGTGTGAAAATCTGATTATGTTTTAGACCATAACCATCACAAACTTTAAAGCACCACTGTATGTTTCTTTCTGTTTATTCAAACATTTATTATCCAATTTCAAGTGGGGGCATAGAGTATACACACTTAGTGTACTTATCTTTAGTTAAGCTGCACATGCCCTCAGCAGATGCACTGGGTCCCACACTCTGTCTGTTTGGGTATCTGCTGTCAGGAAATGTGGGTTTTATAAAGGCCACTCATATCTGATGTTACCTTGCATTTTCATCTGGCTCATTTGTCACCTGCGACATCTTTGTTGAAAATGCTGAATGCCATTTTTATTATAGTTCATGTGTTTCAATGTGTTTTCTATCATCAAGCAACGTCGACATTTAGAACTCTGATAATCTGGGGTTGAGTATGTAATTGTATCAAATGCACAGTCCTTACACTGATGCCTTGTAATGATTATTAAAGGCCTCTTTCCTCGAGCAGCTGTGACACACGTCTAGGAGTACAGTATTTGAACATCACCCGGATGAAATGTTCTTATAAACGTTTTCTCCTTGCATAGCACTTTTGCAGGTTCCTTTATACACCATTTCCATAAAAGTAATATGTGGGCTAAATTTCCCAAAACACATGTACACTTAAAAAGAACAAAAGGAACTGTTCAAGATCTGCAAACCTTATTGTAATTCTGAAATTACTCAGTATTTATACATTTTCTCTGTGTGTTGTGAAACATCTTATGCCATGGAAACATTGCATTGCATAACATAACAAACACACACCACAAGGATGAAAAACAGCTTCTTCTTCCTTCAACACTGCCTATTTTCACCCCCCCACACACATAATACATGCAACTACACATGCACTTTATAGTTTGTCTTTTAATTTGTCTTTATCTGTCCTACTGTCTCACTGGTATTGTCTTGTTCAAATTGTTTAATTTTCTATTTTTATACTTAAGTTTGTGTTTTTTTATATTATTTTATGTGGCTGTGTAAAGAACTCAGGGAATACACAAAAATACAATGACAAAGTCGTCAAATCAATTCAAAACATGTTCTATATTTTAGCTGATTTACAGTATCTGATTACTGATTGTATGCAATTTCCTTTCTGTTCAACTACTACTTCACAACGAACACTTGTTTTAAAATAGATGAGATGTTTGTTTTTCCCTAAATCATCAGTCCTTGTTCGTATGATTTAATTTCTTTGTTCAGGATTTGGGAATGTATTTTAATACTAAACGCATTTCAGAAGATGCTTCAGCGCTCATTTAGTCCTGGAATATCTATGAGAGCAGGTGACAATCTCATCGAGATATTGATGACATCGAAAGAAAGGTTTTGATGTCAGTGCTGGAGGTGCATTTGTGTCCCCAGAACACGATAATACAGTACAATGAACAAAAGACTCAAATGATGATTACGCAGCGACATTATTAATGGTGTCCACTTGTTTATGACAACAAGATGAATTGTATGTGGAAACGGAAGATCACACTGGGCCTGATTTTTTTTTTTCCCCGTACTGTAAGCATAGGTTTCTCAAGTTTTGGCATGCATTATTCTCACGTTATCCTCATGACTTGTGGCACCAAACCCACTTTCATGCTCAACATCAGTAACAGCACAGGGCTTGTGTAATGTAGTATAAGGCAGTCAGTGAGCACATGACAGCATATCTTTTCTGTACCAAATGTGAATGAACAAACAGCTGTTGTTCCATAATTCTAACAAGATTGAAAAGGCCAGCCCTCTTTGCTTTAAAAATTTTACATGGATATCACCATAAACACATTGAAATAGCCAGACCCTCGCCTAAGTTCCATACCACTCAGTCATGTCAAAGAGAGGATTCTGGGAGTCTGTCAAATCAGGGCAGAAATACAACACGGTGGACATTGGACCCAGGTGCAGGATCTTTCAATCAACTCAAGTGGGCTAGGCATGTCTCATGGTCGGGGACGGGAGAATGGTCAGTCAAATGGTAGATTTAAGCGAGGATCGGAAGATGTGGTTATGGGACAAAGCAAGCAGTTGTATCCTGGGAGATGTGGAGCAGGACAAGGGGATGAGGAGGTAAAGGGCTTGGAGCAGGGCCAACAAGGTAGGACTTGAGAGCACAGAGGGGACGGTTGTCTCAGGCAACTGGAAGGCAGTGGTTCGGTGCCTTATGTTCGCTAGTCCTCATTAGCCTCAGGTGTCCTTTTTTGGGATCCTGTGGAGGGGTGGAAGAGAAAACCAAAGGTGAGACATACAGTATTCTTTGTGGAGCACTAGGCTTTGAGCTTGATGCCAGCTGACACTCATTGTGAGGACAGTATATGTACCACTATATTCAATGACTCTCCAAAGATTGTGTCTGTTAATATGTGTGGCACCTTTCCAGTTTGAATGAGTCCCTGGATCACCATTAGCATCGCCTGACCCTTAGTGACCCAAAGTTCCACTGTGTCTCATATGTGTCTCATGACTGCAATATATTCACATTCAAATCAGAAAAGGCATGATCAGGAGCTATCAGACAATGTTGTTCCTCTCTTTGCATCAGGAGTGATGAACCTTTGGCCTTTCAAGAACTGATGAATCCTTCTACACTGTACACTTATACAAGCTCACAGGCTTGGGGATGGATTTTCCTTTTTCTGCCAGCTGCCTCTCTATTCCATAGTAGGGCTCAGAACTCTGACATACAATTTGTACTCAATTATCTGTTGACAGTTATCTTTTCTCATGTTATCATGTTTTGTGGGATCATTTTCGGTGTGGCATGTCCCCTGCTTGTGTCACATGCATGTTTGAGCACTCATTTTCCATTATAGACATGATACACTTTGTTCTGATTTCAAGCTAGATTTGTGTAAACACAATCCGGAATTCGGCTGGAGCAGACTGTTTGACAGCACTTCACTTTGAAAATCACATATAAAGATGAAAGGGTTTCTTTAGTGTCATGGGCACATGTAGATTTACTGGCACAGCCTTGTGGGGGTGCAGTGGTGCAGTGGGTTGGACTGGGTGCCTTGCGGTGGACTGGCGTCCTGTCCTGGGTATGTCCCCTCCCCCTCCGGCCTTACGCCCTGTGTTGCCGGGTAGGCTCCGGTTCCCCGCGACCCCATCTGGGACAAGCGGTTCAGAGAATGTGTATGTGTGTGTGTGTGTGTGTGTGTGTGTGTGTGTGTGTGTGTGTGTGTGTGTGTGTGCCTGTTTGTATCCATCATAATGTTAGTGTATAATGTAAAGTTCATACCTGGGTTTTTATTAATGGGGCACAACAATGAACACACAAACACACTTGTTTTACACACACACATTGTCTGAAGCCACTTGTCCCGAGCGGGGTCGTGGCCAGCCGGAACCTAACCTAGCAACACAGGGCGTAAGGCTGGTGGGAGAGGGGACACACCCAGGACAGGACGCCAGTCCACCGCAAGGCACCCAGTCCAACCCACTGCGTCACAAGGCACCCCAAGCAGGACTCGAACCCCAGACCCACTGCACCACCTCGCCCCCTGCACTTGTTTTAGACAGTACAATTTTGATTTTCAAAATGAACTCTATTTTATAACTGAACATTATGTTTATGATTCATCTCATATTATGTGCCTAGTAGTTAACAGGTGTTACAGAAAGATGCTCAGTGATGTTTCATGTGGGTCAGGCAGGTAGCAACCCAGAGCATGATTGCTTGTCAAATGAAACATCTGCCCTCCTTTTATCTTGAAAGGGTATATTTTCATAGTTCACCATGTTTCAGAGTCACATAAATTGACTGCAGCTTGAACTCAGATTATCCTGATTCAGAGGGGAGATTTTTCAGTGCATCTTTTGTCCTGCTACAAGAACTGATGATTGGGGCGCTCTGACCCCCAACAATACACCAAGCATAATAAAATTCTACAAGGGTCCCTTCATCCCCCTCATCTCATCGCTGTTCAAAAGCCGTTTAAGGTTATGAAATCGCAGCTGTGCTGGGGGAGTCTCCTACTTTCATTATTGCTACTTTCATTAGCCATCTGATGCCCCAGATGGGGGTGTGTACAACGTACTTCATACTGCACTGGGCACTTTCCGCTCCTCTTGGTGCAGTTCTCGTTTGGCTGTCTATAAGAGACATGGCTCTTTAATTTACTCAAGGTAATCTGCATTCTGCCGTCATAAATCTATGATGTCAAGGGTTGAGGCAACAAGTGACAAAATAATATCACAATATTAAAGGTCACTTAGTGCGTGCATATTTTATTGAAATCACCTTAAGTGTATCTTACGAGTCTCTGCGGTACTGTGTACAGTATCTTTTATACAGACATTCATGATGTACTCTGCTATTGTACAATGAGAGTCAGGGGCTGATAGTTGTTTAAGTTTATTTTACACATGCTACAAAACAATAGTAATGGCCAGGGAACATGTACACCTCTTGTTTAAGTACATTGATGCCCATGGTTTGTCTGCATACTGTCACGCCCACCACCTCGTCGCAACTCACTGCACCTGGGAGCGATCAGGGAGATGGAGCATAAAAGGACGATGCCGGACCGATTGCAGAACCTCATTGAGCCATCCACTCACCCACAACTGCGAGTTCTCCTGCGAGTTCTCCTGCATCCTTATTTTCCTCCTTGTCCTTGTTCTCGTAGCTGTTCCTGCCCTCCCTGAACCCAGTCCCCCTTGTCTCTTTGTTCTCTTCATTCCCTGACCATTGACTTCGGATTCTCCTGGTATTGACGTTTGCTCATGGGTGACTCTCGCTATGACAATGCGTTCTGCCTGTTGATTCTGTACAGAATAACACCGTGCACCTGCACTTGGATCCGCATCACCCTAGTGAACATGACACATACAATAACACAGGGTAAGAAATTAAAACCCTCGTGCTAAGATTATGGGGCTGCACACAAACTGCTAATCAACTCTATGTGTGTTTACTTGTGACTGTTTTCGAATAATAAATTTCATTCTAAAAGCTGTATAAAGTTTACAAATTTTCAAGTTTACTTGCTCAGTCATTGTGTTGAGTGGTCAGTCTGAAGAGTCAAAACTGATGTCTCAAACTCTGGAAGCAGGATTATGGTAAAATACCAGAGATGTTCCTTTCCAGAGCACTTGCTTGCTGTGTGGACATCTGTCTGACATTTGCCAATGATGACATCACTCCTCATTTGCAGTCAAAATAAGTCATGTCTGTTTTCTCCAGAGACTAAAAATCTTTTGCAAGACATGTTTGAAATTAAGGGGGGTGTGGTGGTGCAGTGGGTTGGACCACAGTACTGCTCTCCAGTAGGTCTGGGGTTCGAGTCCTGCTTGGGGTGCCTTGCGACGGACTGGCATCCCGTCCTAGGTGTGTCCCCTCCCCCTCCGGCCTTATGCCCTGTGTTGCCGGGTAGGCTCCGGTTCCCCGTATGGGACAAGCGGTTCTGAAAATGTGTGTGTTTGAAATTATTCGCTGCTAAGGAGTTACTCACAAATGCATCTCTTGAGCTCTGTAGATGCTGTATGTTCTGATAGGCCTGGTGTCACTGTTCAGCATTAGTTTATCCCAGTGAGAACAGAAAGAGATACAGATTTATTGTATGTTTACTCTCAGGCTTTTGCACTGTAGTACAGGCAGCAGAGAGACAACACTTTGGCCAGTAAATACTATTGGACGCTACCAGGAATTGGACATATCCTGGTGCTCCATTATAATTTTACTGTGTCTATTAGTTTACTTCTGTATAAAGGCAAACAATGCCATCGATGAACTTCAGTCTCTGGGCAATATGGGCCACGTCGTGTCATCACTTCTGTGGCCATTTTCATATTAAAGCACATTTATTCCACACCTATGAATTTCACACACACACACACCATCTGAACCGCTTGTCCCATATGGGGTTGCGAGGAACCAGAGCCTAACCCAGCACCACAGGGCGTTAGGCTGGAGGGGGAGGGGACACACCCAGGACAAGATGCCAGTCTGCCACAAGGCACCCCAAGCAGGACTCGAACCCCAGACCCAGCAGAGAGCAGGACCTGGTCCAACCCACTGCGCCACCGCACCCCCCATCCCTATGAATTTCATTGCCTGAATAATTGTGCCACTGCTGAAAACATGATATGAAGTAGGAATACAGCTTCCCCTAGTGGGCCAACTGTTAATGTGTAGCTCTGCTACAATTTTTCCTTCATGGCTTCAGAGAAGCTAAAAGCAAAAAGCCTTTTGGCAAAAAGAAAACTGTTTCTCTGATTTTTTTTGTTTTTACGTTTATTTAGTTAGCAGATGCTTTTCTCCAAAGCGACTTCCATTGAACTCTATGTAGTGTTATCAGTCCACACACCTTATTCACCAAGATGACTCACACTGCTAGATACACTACTTGCAATGAGTTACTGATCCATACATCAGTGGAACACACTTTCTGTCGCTCACACGCTATGGGTGAACCTGAACAGCATGTCTTTGGACTGTGGGAGGAAACCAGAGCAAACCCATGCAGGCACAAAAAGAACATGCAAACTCCACAAAGGCTGAGTGGGGATCAAACCCACGTCTTCCTGCCCCACCCAGGCGTAGTGAGACAGCAGCGATATTCACTGTGCCACTGTGCTGTGTTTTTAATCAAAATGATTTTATTGTGTGTGTGTGTGAGATATTTATTTAGCTAATTGTTTAATAATATGCCAGGCAATTGTATAGAAAGTGGAAAAATTCTATTTACTCTGGAAAACAGTGCTTGCAATAGTGAATGTACAGTGTATATTGTATGCAACAGGAATTTGTTGTCCTTCCACACTCACTCTCTGTCACAAACTGCTTCTCCTGGTCAGGGTCATGGTAGTCCAGAGCCTATCCCAGAACCACTGGCCACAAGGCTGGGAGGGAAGTGGAAGTACACACTGGAAAGGATGTCAGTTCATCACAAGGTAGCCATACACATATATACACACACACACACACACACACACACACACACACACACACACACACACACACACACACACACACACACATATTTTCAGAACCGCTTGTCCCATATGGGGTCACGGGGAACCGGAGCCTACCCGGTAACACAGGGCGTAAGGCCGGAGGGGGAGGGGACACACCCAGGACGGGACGCCAGTCCATCGCAAGGCACCCCAAGAGAGACTCGAACCCCAGACCCACCAGATGAGCAGGACTGTGGACCAACCCATTGTGCCACCGCGCCCCCACACATATACACACCGTGGTCAATTTAACATCATCAGTTTACATGAACATGTGAACTTGTCAGCAGAACATTTGGAGGAAACCCATACAGAGACGGGGTGAACATGCAAACTTCCCCCACTTTGAGGCCTTGTTCTGCTTCCAGGAGCATCCTGTTCTCTACCTTTTCTTTCTGATCACTGCAAAAAGAACAGCATATAGAGACTGTCATTGTTGCAGGAACAAATACAAGTACAGTACATTAAACGCATACTAATACTGTATATAGTGGTGGATAGTATGGCGCTTTGTTGAAAGTGTATCAATAATTCAAGTTAAGGTCAAGATAAGTGAAATGTAAAAAAAGAAAAACAAAACCTTTACCATTATTAATTTTATATCTCGATGATTACACTGTTGCAGTCCAACCAATTAGTGAAGATACTGAAAAAGCTGAAATTTTTGCCACATTTTGTTGTCTTCAAACTTATGAAGAGGTCGTAGTCGTGGTAAGTTAGTGATCCACTAAAAGTGTCCATGTAGGCCGTAGGGCGTCTGACCTTGACAAGGACGAGCTGTTGGCCCCACTCAGCAAGTCTATGATTGAATGTCACTATAAAGCTGTTCTTCACACCATTTATCCACAGCCTTTACAAAGTTTTCATTTTCACTGCGACAAGCACGTTTGCATATTCCTGCCATTTGACAGTTTGGTGCAAAACTAAATGCCATAAAAGCTTTTCACTTCTCATTTGTTTATTTATTATTTTATGCCTGTGTTAAAGGGCTCTGTGTCACTGCATGAGAAGAGTGCTCTGTAAAAATAAATTGAATTGAATTATGCATTTTCTGCTTTCTGTCAAGTTCAGGCACTGTGTACATATTTAACTGGGAGACTTTACTAGGGGGGCAGCTGGTAGCATAGTGGTTTGAGTTATCGCAGGTTCAAATTCCCCTCCCAGCTTTAGTAGTCTTAAGCAAGGTACTTACCCTAAATTGCTAAAGTAAAATTATGCAGGTGTGTGAATGGGTAAATAATTGGGAGTAGCTTAACATTGTAAGTTGCTTTGGAGAAAAGCATTGGACA
Source organism: Scleropages formosus (assembly GCF_900964775.1). Lineage (NCBI taxonomy): Eukaryota > Metazoa > Chordata > Actinopteri > Osteoglossiformes > Osteoglossidae > Scleropages > Scleropages formosus. The sequence goes on along the minus strand of NC_041830.1, from coordinate 314,225 downwards.
AATGAAAAAATATACTAAGTAATAAATACACACACACTTTCTGAACCGCTTGTCCCATACGGGGTCACGGGGAACCGGAGCCTAACCCGGCAACTCAGGGCGTAAGACTGGAGGGGGAGGGGACATACCCAGGACGGGACACCAGTCCGTCGCAAGGCACCCCAAGCGGGACTCGCACCCCAGACCCACCAGAGAGCAGGACCCAGTCCAACCCACCGTACCACCGCACCCCCAGTAATAAATACTAAAATAAAATAAATACACTAAAAAAATTATCCCAGAGCTCTACCGGCATTCATAGTCAAATATATACATAATGGCTGAACTTGACAGAAGCATCTGGAACATTTTTGTTTCTGAAAGAAATGTATTATTATCATTATTATTATTCTTATTATTGAAAATCATTATTAATTTTTAATAATAGTGTGACTGTTGAGTGGCCACTGAAAGAGCCAGGAGAAAATTTGCTCTCTCACCCCTGCAGTCGGCTACAGCCCCATCTGGTGGAAGTACCGCTTTGTTCTTCCGGGCTCCGCTGTCCCTGGAGGACCTCACTGTGTAAACTAACAGCTTCCATGTGTGTGAGACAAGTCCTCTGCACACAGGCTCAAGAGTCCAAAGAGCAGCATACAGTATATACTGTATGCTCATGAAGCATGTAGCTGCCTGCCAGTGTAGAAAAAAGTCCTGCACGGTATTGAAGCTTAACATGTTCTTTATTTTGCCATATAAGTACATTATTATTATTTTCAGTGAGATGTTTTTAATGTGGAGGGGGCGCGGTGGTGCAGTGGGTTGGACCGAGTCCTCCTCTCTGGTCGTTCTGGGGTTCGAGTCCCGCTTGGGGTGTCTTGTGGCGACTGGCGTCCCGTCCTCAGTGTGTCCCCTCCCCTCCGGCCTTACGCCGTGAGTTGCCGCGTAGGCTCTGGTTCCCCACGACCCCGTATGAGACAAGCAGTTCAGAAAGTGTGTGTGTTTTTAATGTATATTTCCAAAGCACAAAATGCTTATCCTGAGAAAATATGGTTATGCTTTTGCAACTGGAAGAATATTTCAAATGGGGAACTTTGGCATGTGATTTATTGCGTTTGGCACGGACACTTAGAAGCCATGGTGGCGCCATCCTGCTGTGTCCCCGCCCAGGAGACAAGACTGAAACTTGCACGAATGCCCTGTGGCAGCTTTGTGCAGGCGGCATCAGGTGCCTCCTCTCCTGAAAGGAGGCCAAAACACTGCTGGATGGCGATGAGTGATCCTTTTGACTGACATCTCACCTTCCTCTTCATGGTTTCTTATGCTTATATCTTATTTCTTTAAGTTTCCAAACAAGTTTAAACACACTTTGTTGAAGATGAAAAAAAGAAAGAAATCATAGAGTGCTACAGAAGTTTAATAAGGAAATGACTAGATTGTACTTTGGGTTGTCCAGAACTACGGGAGCTTCAACTGTTCCCTGGAACGCTCTTTGAACCCTGTCTCTTTTCGATGCTCTATTTACATTAGGTTATGTTACTTAGCTACCTGTACTATATAGAGTACGTAGGCTATAAAAGAAACTGTAATGCAAAGTAAAATAAGGCAGCATTGTTGTTCCACGCAAAGCTCCTATTCTCACAGGCTCATCCGCTCTGTCCTGTACTTCAAAATCATGTGCGGAGAAGGCAATTCCAGCCCAGCTGGATCCAGTGACCTGTCCACTACGCCTCTCGCTGTCTACACGGCCCGCTGTGCACCTTCCCAGCCTGGGGCTGCCTCCGCGAAGCTTCTGCTTTATGAGCCTCTTAGGTCAGGTGTTGGCTGTCGGCGAGATTCTTCTTCCTCCCCTTATTGTGTTGGGGGTGGCAGTGCATTCCGGAGGTTTTCTCTCAGCACTGTCGAGATGTGACCCTCTTTCTAATAAAGGCTGGAATTTCAACCTGTTGTGAGAGTGGGCTGAACACTGGGCTGCTTTCTGGAGCGATGCTTGAGGGCATCCCGGCCCATTGTCGTGACAGCTGCGGATCTTAATGCAAAGTGAATGACGAGCACTGGAGGCAGAGCTGGGAGAACTGGTTTGATGCCACATGACATGTCGTCACAAGCACTTGTGGAAAGCGACACTTCTGAGTCACTGACTGATGAACAGTCTCTTGCGCTTGCATGGTAGCCAAATGCTGGAATTACTCTTGTACTGATCACTGGGGGGGGCAGTCACAGCATGCATCTTGAATGTCGAGATGAAGTCCTGGAATCCAAAAGGGGTTAATGAAAATAACTGTGTGTAGGAAACACAGGGGATCCATTCGGGTTACCAAGTCAACTGCAGGTGGCACTGTGTCTTCAGGAATTCTGCAGCATTTTCAAAATTCCACTCAACCCCCCCCTTCCCCCACCCTCACCCTTCAGCATGTACATAGGAGGTTTCCTTGTTTTTTACCATAGTAAATGCTGTTTCAGGTGTGTGATGGAGAACTGCACAATTGAAATAAAGGTTTTCACCAGTTTGGTGTGATACACTTTATTCAAAATAAATAAATAAATAAATAAACAAATGACAGGTGAGAATCACACCACACTCACCACAACACAGAATGTGAGTATGCTCTATGAAAACCATTTTTATTTTCTTTCCTTTTCTTTTTCTTTTTTTTAATTGTTGTTGCACTGTGTTGCAACTGCTGCTGTAAATAAGGCTCTGGTTTAACTGGGCCATTGGCCTGTGCTCTCCCAGGCTATAAAAGTGGAGAAAAATAAAAATGTGTGGAGCTATGTTGTTGCTCCACTGCGGTTGTGGTTCCTGTTTGCAACCCCAGAGACGCCATGGTGTCAGCATCTTTCTGGCCCTCTGAACTTGGTCTATTTGGAGGACAGACCTCTCCCGCTGTTTATTGCATTCTTCGAAAAACGCACTCTCACTGCTTGCTGCTCTAGGCCTCAGCGACAAAGACGGTGAGAATGATTAAGCAAATGAATGTGCACACATGTGTTTTTTGCTGCCCACAGTGCCTCGTAGTTTCTTTTAAGTGCGTGTATTGAAGGTGAATGGCAATTTACATCTGGGGCCACGTACTGCTGCTTTCGTGCAGAACCTTTCGTAGCAAATTCACATTACATCAATATCCTTTCGTAACAATTCCATATCACATTAATAACCTTTCGTAACAATGCACATCACATCAATAATTGCTCATCACTTGTGTGACGCTGTGTGGCTTCCTGTCAGTCTCAGCACCAAAGTGTAGACAGACACGGCACCAGATACAGAGTGTTGTATTACAGTATGAACACATCGACTTATTAATTGTCACATGTTTGCAACTAAACTGATCCAAATGTCCGGTGCTCTTATTCACAGAACAAGGATTTGTTGATCCTGTTCTGCGCCCCCCGGCTCTCTGTGTGGTACTGCCAAAGGACTATAAATTTTCACTGCAAAGCCCCACTGTCTGGCACTGGCGGGTGGGCTGAGATACTGCTCTGTGGTATGGACTCCGTGTGGCATTGAGGGTGGGGTAGCGCTGAAGGCGGGGCTACCATGGTTGCTGTGCACCCTCATTCTCACGGGAAGGGGCTGCTGTCTCTCCCTGTCAAATGTTTCTCTTATTTGTTATTGTGGCTTCAGCTTCAGCAGGACTACCATTAACTTACTGCACCATGGCGTAATTTATAATAAAACTCTATGCAAAGCTAACTCAAACTGATTTGAAAATATTAATGGGTTATAAACAGTGCATGTCTGCATACCTTTGTCATGCTTTAATAGAACAGATCTGCTTAGTCAAAAGATTATTTGCCAAAGGGGCAGCATGAGCATGATGGCACAGTGGATGGTGGCACAGTGCTGAGACCTCCTAGGTGTGACTTCACACACGAATCTGAATCAAGTTCGGTCTGTGCGCATTTTGAATTTTCTCCCAGGGTTTCCCTTGAGCGCTCTGGTGTCCCCCCACAGTCCGAAGACATGAGTTTCAGGTGGTCTGGGAAATATAATCTCTGGTGCTATGCATAGGTGTAAATTGGTGTGTGTGTTTGTGTGTGTGTGTGTGTGTGTGAAATGACATACATTTCAGAAAAAATTCAAAAAATGCATTACATGAACAGAAGAAGAGATTTGGATGCAGACACAGGATTCTTGAGTACAGTCAATTTGTGTCATACCACGGTATGAACCAGTGTACTTTACATGAGTAGCTGCATATAGGAATTTTTAAAAAAATTTAAATTGTTAATAAACAGATGCCAGAGTACACATTTACTGAGCACATAAGAGATCAAGGGAGAAGTGAATCTGAAAGGGGAGTTTTGAGAGAGCCTTCTTAAGTGTAGAGAGTTTGACAGTTGTTAAATTTAAATTTAAATTGTAAAATGTTAAATTTAGCAGATCTGAGTGGGGGGAGCTAAGTCCACCACATTGGAGCCAGAACTGAAATACTTAGTGCTTTTGATTTTGGACCTTGGATCTTGTGCATGGGACCACCTAATGGGCAGAAGAGGAGCATAGCAGTGTGGTTGGGGTCTAGACAGGTCAAACATGTCTTCTATTCTATTCTTCATATTCTGTAGCAGTTGTAGTGGTTTGATGGCAGAGGCCAGACAGGAAAGAGTCGCAGTCATCCAGGCGGGGTATCACCATCACCTAAACTAGGACTTCTATAGAGTTTGTTGTGAGATACGGGCAGATTCTGTGGATGTTATGCAGGATGTATCTCCAGGGCTTGGTTGTGAGTTCGATATGTTGAGAGACAGACAGACTAGAGTCTGTCGTTACTCTTCCCTGCCTCTGATCTCATGAGGTTGGCTAAATGAGGGAGTTGTTCAGTTTGATAGAGAGTTCTGCACAGGAAAACTTAACTAGTAATAGTTCACACTCACGTTCATAGATGAATAATTTAATTCTGTGTAAATGTCCCAGTGGCAATATCTGCTACAGTGCTGTCACAGAACTAACCAGTACATTTATTTTTTGGTGTTTTGGCCTCTCTGTCTCAAAGTTCAGCATACAGGTCAAATTGAGATCAAAGGAGCGGCACTAAGATAGTTTGAGTCCTACCTATCTGATAGATCCTATCAAGTAGTCTGGGAGAGCTCTCGTTATTCTCCTCTGCCTCTCTCAAAGGTGTCCTGCAGGGCTCAGTACTGGGTCCTCTTCTCTTCTTGATGAACATCGGTGCAAAAAAAGTGGAAAGTAAGTTATGTTTACTTAAGAATCACATGTCTGCAGTTATGTCTCTCTCTCTTAATGTAATGTACAAATTGTATTTTCGCTGAGATGTATGTCGCTTTTGTCACGTTCTCCGCATCTGGCACATCTGCGACACCTGCCATTCCCTAATGGGAACGACAATAAAGAGGGAAGCCGAGGAAGCCCAGATGCGGAACCTTGTTTTGCCTCCTTGTTTCCCTGCGAACCGTGTTACTGAGAGACCCATTCCGACTTTGACCCTTTGCCTGTTTCTTCCTGACCACGTTCTTTGCCTAGCCCTTTCTACGACGTTTGCTGATCACCTGACCCTCGACTCTGATTATGGATTCCGATTCGGCTTCCGTGCACGTCGATCCGAACACTCTGCACTTGAGTCCGTCCGCGTTATGCGCGACTGCGACAGAAGGTTCCACCTGCTACCAGGACTCAGCAGAGTATGCGCAACTGCGTACAGCGCTCACCAAGCAAGGCGAGTTTTTGGGAATGCATTCCCAGTCGTTGCAGCGCATACAACAAAAGGTCGACGGATTAATCTAGGTCCTCCAAACCGGAGGTATTCTCAACCCCGCCTTCCAGGGTGCACCCGCGACTCCTGCTGAGCCTGTCCCGCCCGCACCCCCCGAGGCTTCGGGGAGGGTCACAAGGATCGCGACCCCAGAGAGGTATGACGGTTAGCCCGATCAATGTCAGGACTTTCTGATGCAGTGCGAGTTGGTTTTTGAGTGTTCTCCGCGCATGTATCAGACGGACGCAGCTAAGATCGCTTTTGTCCTGTCGTTGTTAACCGGTCCAGCCCGGGCGTGGGCCGCCGCTGGGTGGCGCACTCGCCCTAGAACTACCCATGACATTTTTCGCGAAAAGTTTGAAGCGGTTTTTGACCACCCGCACGCGGGACGCGCGGCGGGTAATTATCTCATGCGTCTCACCCAGGGAAGTAGAAGCGTGGCTGAGTACGCTCTTGAATTCAGACCCCTCGCGGCCAAGAGTGGCTGGAACTCCCCTGCCCTCCTCACCTGCTTCTTTGAAGGGCTGAATCCCCAGATCCAGGACGAGCTCACGTACAGGGGTGAGGAGGGGGACTTCGACCGGTTTGTGGAGACAGCCATCGCCATCGACAATCTTGGCAGGAGTCGACAACCCCTGGGGACCAGCCCAGCGGAGGACCGGCTCAAGAAAGAAGAAAGGAGACGGCGCCAGGTGGGGAGACTGTGTCTCTATTGTGGGTCCCCGGAGCATCTCCGTACCGCGTGCCCCGAGCGACCACCTCAGGGGACCTCCACAGAAACGAAGGCGAGTCCAGGGGAGCACCGGGGACAGCTATGTCTGCCGGTGAGTCTTTCCTGGGGGGCAAGCCGGGTGCAGACGAACGCCCTCATAGATTCCGGAGCCGCGAGCTGTTTCATGGATGTAGGCTTTGCCCAAGCGCACCATGTCCCTATTAAAACATGTGAAGTCACCCTTAGTGTGAAAGCCCTGGATGGTCAACCCCTGGGTGATGGGGTGGTTGATTCCCGGACTGCACCCCTCGTGCTCGAAACAAGCGCGTGTCACCACGAGAAACTCACCTTCTTTCTGATCCGAGCTCCAGACACCCCTGTCATTTTAGGTTACCCCTGGTTGGCACGACATGACCCCGTCTTTAGGTGGAGTACCAAGGAACTGGTTTCCTGGGGAGGATCCTGTCACGCATCCTGCCTCACGCTTCCTTGCCGGGCCACGTCGGTGGAAGGGGTAGAGGGCCTTCCCCTGCCGGTCATACCCCCGGACTATGAGGATCTACGAGAGGTCTTCAGTAAGGTCTGCGCCGCCGAACTGCCTCCTCACCGGTCCTGGGACTGTGCTATCGACATCTTGCCAGGTACCACACCACCTCGGGGCCGGGTGTATCCCCTGTTGTTACCGGAACAACGGGCCATGCAGGAGTACATCAGGGAGGCCCTCGAAGCTGGTCTGATCCGGCCGTCAACGTCACCAGCAGCGGCGGGGTTCTTCTTTATCGGTAAGAAGGAGGGGGGACTGAGGCCGTGCATAGATTACCGAGGGTTGAACGCCATAATGGTCAAGTACCCGCACCCCTTACCGTTGATTACCTCGGCTCTGGAGGGGATCCATGGATCGACCTGGTTCTCGAAATTAGACCTCCGCAGTGCGTATAACCTCATCCGGATCCGTGAGGGGGATGAATGGAAGACGGCCTTCTCCACTTCACTAGGTCACTATGAGTACAGGGTCATGCCTTTTGGCCTAGCTAACGCCCCCTCAGTTTTCCAGGCCTTTCTCAACCATGTGTTGGGCGATTTCCTTCATCACTGCGTCATCGTCTACCTGGACGATATACTGATCTACTCAAAGACCCGAGAGCAGCATATCCAACAGGTCTGGGCGGTCCTCAGGCGGCTCCTACAACATCGATTGTATGTCAAGGCAGAGAAGTGTGAATTCCACCAACGCCAAATCTCCTTCCTGGGCTACATCCTGAGCCAGGAGGGAGTTTCCATGGACCCCAGGAAGGTGGGTGCAGTGACTTCCTGGCCTCGACGCACCATGGTAAGGGCGCTCCAGCGCTTCCTTGGGTTCACCAATTTCTATCGTTGGTTCATACGTAATTTTAGCGCAGTAGCCGCACCCCTTACCGCGTTAACTGCAAGCAAGGACCGAAGACTCCCTTGGGGGGCAGAGGTGGAGAAGGCTTTCCAGGAGTTAAAAACACGGTTCACCTCCGCCCCAGTGCTGAAACAGCCGGACCCTTCCTTGCCGTTTGTGGTGGAGGTCGACGCCTCCTCGGTAGGGGTGGGTGCAGTCCTGTCACAGCGGCAAGGGGACCCTCCCAAGTTGTACCCCTGTGCCTTCTTCTCCAGGAAGATGGCCCCTGCCGAACGGAATTACGACATTGGGAACAGGGAACTCCTTGCTATCAAGCTTGCGCTTGAGGAGTGGTGTCACTGGCTGGAGGGTGCAGTCCATCCCTTTGTGGTGCTCACGGACCACCGCAATCTAGAGTACCTAGAGACCGCAAAACGGTTGAACTCCCGCTGGGCCCGATGGGCCCTGTTCTTCACCCGTTTCCGCTTTACTGTTTCTTATCGGCCAGGTTCCAAGAATGGGAAAGCTGATGCTTTATCGCGGGTTCATGACCCCGGACCACTGCCCCCTAACCCAGAGGAGATCCTACCCCAGGGATGCGTAGTAGGTCCGGTCCACTGGCAACTCCTCCAGGACATCCAAGAAGCCCAGGACAGCGAGCCAGAACCGCCCGGGAGGCCAACCGACTGTGTATGTCCCCAGTTCCTTCCGCGCAGCAGTGCTGAAATGGGCCCATGAGGCTCCGGAGGCCGGGCATCCCGGGATCCGCCGTACCTTATCCCTGGTCCAAGGACGGTTCTGGTAGCCCTCACTGTCCGATGACGTCAGGGACTTCGTCCAGGCCTGTGCCACCTGCGCTCAGACCAGGACCCTGCCCGAAAAGGCAGCGGGTCTCCTACAACCCTTGCCTACGCCGACCCGACCCTGGACCCACGTGGCACTGGATTTCCTAGCGGACCTCCCGGTCTCAGAGGGTAAGACTGTGATCCTTTCCATCATAGATTGTTTCTCTAAGGCTTGCAGACTGGTGCTCCTTCCGAAGCTGCCCACCGCTCTCGAGGTGTCGGAGGTCCTATTCGAGCAAGTCTTTAAACTCTACGGACTCCCCGAAGACATTGCTTCCGATCGAGGTCCCCAGTTCACCTCTCGGGTATGGAAGGCCTTTTGGAGCCGGCTCGGAGTGACGGTCAGCCTTACATCAGGATACCACCCGCAAGCCAACGGTCACGTAGAACGCTTGCAACAGGATGTCGCAAGGTTTCTCCGAGCCTACTGCTCCCAAAAACCCCACCACTGGGCTCGCTACCTGACCTGGGCAAAGTATGCCCACAACTCCGCGCCTCATACATCCACAGGTATGTCGCCCTTTCAGTGTGTGTTAGGCTACCAACCTGTCCTGTTCCCTAGCGAGACCTCTCCAAGTCCTGTTCAGGCTGTGGAGACATGGCATAACGAGAGCACCTGCATCTGGAGGACGGTCCGGGCCCACCTGCTCCGCAGTGCGGAACGCCACAAACGTCAGGCTGACCGCCACCGGCGCACCCTTTCGTTCTTGCCTGGACAAAGAGTTTGGCTCTCCACCCGAGACCTTCACCTGAAGACCCCCTCCAAGAAACTCGGGTCCCGCTACATCGGCCCCTTCAAGGTAGTATGTCGTGTCACGCCGGTTACTTACCGTCTTCAGTTGCCTCCTGACCTCCGAGTGCACCCCACGTTCCATGTTTCCCTCCTGAAACCAGTAGGGGTGTCCTTGCATCAGCCACCAGTAGAAACCACGCCACTGTCTACGCTACCCCTCGCAGGGGACGATGTCTATACGGTCCGAGCCCTGCTGAACTCCCGCCGGCGGAGAGGTCGGCTGCGATATCTGGTGGATTGGGAGGGGTACGGTCCGGAGGAGCATTCCTGGGTAGCTGCGTCGGACATCCTGGACCCCGACCTGGTTGCCGTTTTCCACAGGGACCACCCCGAGTGCCCGGCTCCGCGCCCCCGGGGACGTCCTCCTTCCTGGCCCAGGGCGTCCGGAGCCGCCCGTGGAGGGGGGGGTACTGTCACGTTCTCCACATCTGGCACATCTGCGACACCTGCCGTTCCCTGATGGGAACAACAATAAAGAGGGAAGCCGAGGAAGCCCAGATGCGGAACCTTGTTTTGCCTCCTTGTTTCCCTGCGAACCGTGTTACCGAGAGACCCATTCCGACTTTGACCCTTTGCCTGTTTCTTCCTGACCACGTTCTTTGCCTAGCCCTTTCTACGACGTTTGTTGATCGCCTGACCCTCGCCTGCCCCTCGACTCTGATTATGGATTCTGATTCGGCTTCCGTGCACGTCGATCCGAACACTCTGCACTTGAGTCCGTCCGCGCTACGCGTGACCGTGACAGCTTTGGAGAAAAGGGTCTGCTAAATGAATAAATATAAATTACAGATACTGGTTTCCTATAATGCTTATTTTGTTCCTAGGTCAATTACTATTACTGATCAAATTGCTTAATTACTGATCACTATTGCTGCAATACTCTTACCATGGCCCTTACTATGGCCATGTGTATAATGTCCAAAAGCTGTTAATTTACCACTGTATGCAGATTTATTCCAACAGGAACAACAAATTATAAACTTGCATAACAGCTGCCATTTGAGGTATGAGGGCAAGTTGTTCCTTACTTTAGCCCTGGAGGATATGGACTGTCACAAAACCAAAACATTCCAATCATTTGGAGCAGAGAAAGTCTATCCACGATGGAACCTCATAGGTACAAGTTTGTGTTATGAATAACATTAAGAGAAAGTGCTCTGGTGCTAATTATGAGAGTTTGGACTTTCAAAGTGTATGCACTACATTCTGAGTGAGCAGACCAAATGTTGTCAGGCCATTCCAGTGGCGTACAGATCCCAGAAATGTACTTGCTGCTTTTCATACTCTGTAACTCATTCACACACTTGTGAACACATGCTGCACTATACGATACATGCATGCAGAAGTTGTTCACAGCCTCAGTTTGATTTCATTCATTCTTCACAATGATGGCCATACAGTTCAGATCAATTTATTTTTACATAGCTCTTCTCACACAGTGACACAAAATGCTGAAAAAAGGATCAGAGGCATAATATACAGTAAATAAAAGGTTGGCTATGCATTAAATTACTACATTAACTATGTCATTATTAAAGCTGTAAGTAAGGCCATCCATGCAACATTCTAATTTATTGTTTATGTGGAAAAATCCACCTGCCATTTTCATTTGAAGGAAAAAAAGGCACGGAGGTACCTCACACATGCCAATCTTTTCATTCATACATTTGAATAAAACTCCAATCAAAGAGCATGCAGAGATGATGTGATGTTCTCCCCAAGTATGCAGTCTGAAGACAAAGGCAGTGGAAAACCACTTTTCTACTCTGCCTCACCATAAAAACCATGTAAATGGTCACTATGAGCTGAATTTGATTCCAGTCCAACTCTAAAAGGAGCCTTAAAGTGCATTTTCCATAGAGACTCACGGCACAGGATGCAGGTGATACTTGACCATGTATTACTTAATAGAAGCATAGGGTGCAGCTTGCTGGCACGCTGCTCGTTGAAAACTGGAGTCTCCAGTATGATACAATATTGGAGTGACGAGAAACAATGAGAGGACAACTTTGTATGCATGTTGTTATGAAAAATGAAAATGAGAGGTGCAGTAACTGAGTAAGCACCTCTTATTTTACGATTTGAACAATAAATGAAGTGAGTTTTTCTGAAATAAGACAAGCCAGAGTGGGACACCCTGTGAAGGACATTGACTCGTGGCCCCTGTGCTCAGGGTTCGACCAGGTGAGGTGCACTAAGTGTTCCACGGAGGCTGGAAACAAAGAGAGGAGTCACAATGCATTGCGTGTTTTAAGTGGCTCGGCTATTCGATCCCATGAGCCTCCCACCTTAATAACGCCTCATCCCCACGCACGCTTTAATGCTGTCGGCTTTATGGGCCTTGTTTAATATACACTCTCTTTTTTTCCCCTGTCTTTGCTCTATTCGCAGGCACTCTCAGTGCCAGACACCCTGAGGCAGCAGTAGCGCCAGTGAGTCTTCCCACCTCTGTTTTTGTGGTGGGAGATGACATGTTGAAGCTTTGAAGGGCAGGAGAGAGAGAGAGCGAGAGAGAGAAAGAGAGAGAGTGAGGGATGAAGGAGGATGGGGGGGTTGGGCGGAGGCATATCACTCTGCAAAGAACTGGAATGTCATGTGGCTTGCAGTCTGCCCAGATTCTCTCAATGTCTGTGTGGGCAGGCAGGAATGGAGACAGGATGAGCCTCTCTTCCTCTCTTCCTTCTCTCCTCCTCCACACCCCCTGGATTGTAGCACTTGCTCTGCACTCCATCCAAGTCACAGCACTGGTAACTGCATGCGTTCAAATGTGTCACAAGTCGCCCTGCACCTTCAACATTAAAAAAAGTATTTTCATGTTGACATTATAGACCCACAGCCTCTTTCAAGCACACACACGCACACACACACACACAGAGGTATGCAATTTCTCGAAAGTCTGCAATGGTATGTTTACAGCAGTTGTTTCTTTCTATACTGTCATGTATTTTTATTTCTGAGTCAGATGCCTTTAAGGTGTCCTGAACTACACATTCAGAAGCATGATTTTGCCCTTTACATCTTGTGCCATGTCGTTGGAATACATTTCCTACATGCCAATGCTTGTTATGACATGAGACAAAAAAATAACAGCAACTCAGTGGAAGTTATAGCAAAGCTGCAAACAAGCGGTGAAGAGGACAGTGCCTGGTTGGGACACCAGAGGAGAAGGGGATCGTAGGGAGCAGCACTTTCAGAATGCAGCCAGTGGGGCTTCCCTCTTGTGACTTCCACAGGGGCTGGAGAAGGTGTCATGGTGGGAAAGGGGATTGCCACATTCGGGGATGCGTGCGCTAACCTGTCCACCTCAAACCGTTATGCACATACTTTTGTTTTGTCTGCAGCAAAGTCTCCTTATAAATTCCAGTGAGGGCATGATGGAGAGCAGGGATTATGGTGGAGGCACACTGAAACTTCTAAGGGACCCAACAGAGATGAAGCTGGATTCCAGGGAGACACTACTGGATTGAGTCAGAGGCTCCACTGCTGCACATCACAGAGCACTCATGCACACATCACATTCAGGAGTTTAAAGAGGATTATGGGGCAAACAGCAGTGCACTTCGCAACACTTTTACAGGCATTTCTGAATGCGGTTCTATCTGCACTATAACACGATAACAATTCTGTCACTTATAGTAAATGTTGTATACTAATTCAACATCTGACACATTAAAACAGGATACTTTTAAAGATGATACCTTTGAAACCACTGTAGCTTTAACTTGTGAAATGTATTTCACTCTTTCTTTTTTCTTTTTTAAGTGGGTTTTATTTCCAATTCTTAGACCTCCAGGTCTCCAGGCCTCCAGATCCAGGTGGAAAAGCAATGATTGTACTCTAACTTTCCTCGAGTTTCCTTTTCTTCTAGTTGTTCACCAGTACTGTGCTCACTGGTTGTTCTCTCTCTTCCAACCACTCAAAAACTCTTTACTTATTATGCTAGTTAAATGTAATTATTGCTAGTTCTATACTTGTGTGTGTGTACTTATTAGTAAATATGACTATTTACTTTTTATTTCATTTTTTTATTATATAATTCACCATACGGCATTCACCTTTATATGCTTTTTTTTGTGTAGCTGTGATATGGCCTGATGTAAAGAGCTCTACAAAACAAAGCACCCCTGTAACTTAGTGCTTTTCCATTGAGCAGGTGATATCTAGGAGTACGGTGAGTTTGCATATAATTAGTACATTTACTTACAATTCATTCAGTGAAAATGTTGCAGAGCCCCGACAGCAGATGACAGACAAAGCTGGCGGTAATGAGTCCGCTATCAACATTCCAGCTATGTTCTCACTGGCTGACTAAAGCCCAACTGTAGGCTGTTCGTCAAAGGAGCTGTCGACAGCACAGGTAGGAGGAGTGTTTACACAGGCAGTAAATCAGAGTTGCATTTGCTGATGTCCAATCATAACAGCTCCATTGAATTCTATAAAAACATTATTTTGGCTGCAGCTTATGAGATAAATTCAGTTCAAGTCAAGGGTGGAGAATTAAGAGAGCTCTGAGTGACTTTGTATCTGAGGAGCTCTTGGTGTCGCAGTAAACACAGAACACTTCTACACTGGATCCGTGATCAGATGAAAGCTCGTCTCAAGTGTTTTGTGGCCTTATTTATTTATTGTGCAAAGGAAAAACCAAATTTGTTCTCACAGCTAATGGAGCTGACATTACCCTGATGTTACTGTTTGTTAAACATATGCCTCACTATTTAATGTCATATCTTAGAATTTAGCGCATTCTTTCCTTTTTCTACTTTTTATTTTTTTTAATGAATAATGCCTTTGCATGGTCATTGTCACACGAAACATAGGGAGCCGGGACGGCTGGACTCAAGTACAACATCGTTCGTCCGGAGTCGAGGGATGAGGCAAGTTCTCGGTGTCGGGGACAGACGAAGGGTCGGTCGATTGGCAGTCAGGGTCAGGGCTCCATGAGCGAGGTCAGGGGACTTAGCGAAGGGTTGGTTGAGCGGCGAACAGGACAGGAATTAGGATCCATGGACGTGGTTGGGAAACGAAGCGAAGAGTCAAAAACCAGAGGACATGAACTGAGAGTTAGCGATGCTTGTGAATGAAGCGTCACGAGGAAGGGCGGTTGTCTCTGACGAGATTCCGCAAAGGTATGGGAGCTGCAGAGTGTCTTTTAAATGGTAGGGAGCTAGTCAGGTGCTGGACCGGAGTCAGGTGCTGTCGATTGAGTTGTGGGTGTGGACGTGACAGTCATTACATAACATAATTTTTACAGTATATTATATAATTAAAAAAGAAGAAACCCAAAATCACAGGACTTAATGACTACAGACCTGTCGCCTTAACGTCTGTGGTCATGAAGTCACTTGAAAAACTGGTGTTGGACTACCTGAAGGACATCACTGGACCCTTGCTGGACCCCCTGCAGTTTGCTTACCGAGCAAACAGGTCTGTGGATGATGCAGTCAACATGGGACTGCACTACATCCTGCAACATCTGGACAAACCAGGGACTTATGTGAGGATCCTGTTCGTGGACTTCAGCTCAGCCTTCAACACCATTATCCCATACCTCCTCCTGTCCAAATTAACCCAACTCTCTGTGCCCACCTCCATCTGTCAGTGGATCACCAACTTTCTGACAGACAGGCAGCAGATAGTGAGGCTGGGAAAATTCTCATCCAAAACTCGCACGATCAGTACTGGAGCCCCCCAGGGATGTGTGCTCTCCCCACTGCTCTTCTCCCTGTACACCAACGACTGCACCGCAAAAGACCCCTCTGTCAAACTCCTGAAGTTTGCAGACGACACCACACTCATCGGCCTCATCCGGAATGGCGACGAGTCTGCTTACAGACAGGAGGTCCAAGAGCTGGCTGTCTGGTGCAGTCATAACAACCTGGAGCTGAACACGCTCAAAACAGTGGAGATGATCGTAGACTTCAGGAGAAACACCTCAGCATTATCCCCACTCACCATCATGAACAACACTGTGGCTACAGTGGAGTCATTCAGGTTCCTGGGCACCACTATCTCACAGGACCTGAAGTGGGAGCCCCACGTAGACTCCATTGTGAAGAAGGCCCAGCAGAGGTTGTACTTCCTTCGCCAGCTGAGGAAGTTCAACCTGCCACAGGAGCTACTGATGCAATTCTACTCCGCAGTCATTGATTCCGTCCTCTGCACCTCTATAACTGTCTGGTTCGGCTCAGCTACGAAGTCAGACATCAGAAGACTGCAGCGGATAGTTCGGACTGCTGGAAGAATCATCGGCACATCCCCCCCAGCTCTCCAAGAACTGCACTCGTCCAGAGTCAGTAAAAGGGCTAGCAAAATCATTCTAGACCCCTCGCATCCAGGCCACTTCCTCTTCGAACCCTTGCCATCTGGCCGGCGCTACAGAGCACTGAGCACCAGGACAGCCAGGCATAAGAAAAGTTTCTTTCCTCCGGCCATCTACCTCATGAACACCTGAATCTCTCCCCTAGAGAGTAAACCGTGCAATACATAATGCTATTTATATTTATATTTATAACTATTTATCACATATCTCTTACTCACACTCCCTTGCATTTGTATCTAGTGACTATTTTTGTATATTGGGTACTTTATATTTTTCTAAATATTTTTTATCCCTTGCTCACATACTCTATCTTCTCACCTGTCTTGTCACTGTCATTCTGTCTGTGCTGTGGTAGTTCCTGTCACCAAGACAAATTCCTTGTATGTGCGAACATACTTGGCAGTAAAGCTCGTTCTGATTCTGATAATTATAGCATTACATAATTAGCATGAAGTAGCAAACTGTATCTGTAATACCAAATCATTCCCTTGCAAATCTCAAGGGGCAGGATAAATAGTCATATACATGTTAATCTGTTTATATTATATTTATTTATTCACTGCTCTAACTTTAAAAGCAGCATGTGGTCTATGGCTATTCTCGCTGAAAATACAATGGTTAATGTAACATTCAGGGTGAAAAATTTACTCATTGTGACTGGTGGGTTATCAACACCGCTTCAGTGTTTTCCTACAAGACGTATTGTTTCGGTAGAATCAGGCCAAGAAACACAACCACTGTAATTTTCTTCATTTTTTTAAAGCAAAACTCTTCAGTCCTATTTCCTATTAGAGATGGAGGGGGAATCCTACAAATGAGGTTCTGAAACTTTAAGGAAACCTCACATCTGTATTGTGAAAGCATTAGTTAATACACTCTGTCTACTGGTAGATAGTGTTTCCAAATGTATATGCCATCTCCTAGGTTTCCCAGCATGGGCGGCTCATAATCCTTTCCCATCCTGACAACAATAGTTGACATTGTGGATCATTGGCATCACTGACACGGTGCATCAGCAAAAATGCAGCTAACAAAGGCTTTTATCCTACCCATGTAGTTACAGTCAAGCACCGTATTTAATCCTATGGTATAGACTAAAGTGGTGAATCTTTAGTCTACGTCAAAGAAGGGTGAACATCCATGCAGCTCAAAAAGTTGGTGCTCATTTCTCCACATGGGGCTGATGTGGGGCAAGAAACTTTGGAAGGCTGTGGCCTCTGAAAACCACCAACCATCCAGAAGTTCCTGACTACAGTTGTTTCTGGTGCTCATGGTGGCCTTTCCTGAGATCCAAAGCAGAGCTGTGAATGTAAATGGGGCTGGCATTGATAGGCAAGTGTAGTGGATGGAGACACCGAGAGCTGACATGTCTCTGTCTGTGGGTAATACCTTCCCTCTCAGTGTTTAAAACCCACAACTGGTAGAAAATGTGTCATCATTCTAGGCCTGAAAGAAGAAGGGCAGGACATACAGTATAAAGGACTGAGAGATCATGGGTGTTTAGGTCAAGTTTACAAGGTGTCTGTCCTTTCCTAGGTGTTCGCTTCTATACCATTGCCTGCATTGGCTTCTCATCATTAATGTCATTACAATTTGCACGTGTGATCAGTACCTGCAAATCAATGGATTGTGCACATATTTGGACAGAGAAGGTGTTATTAGGGAAGGGGAGCAGTCATATGTCTAATAACAGTTGATTCTAAGTTATACTGTACTCAGCATAAGCAGTTCAGTAGCTCTTATGAGCTGTCATGGGGTTTTTAAATGACACACAGTGCATTTTTTGTCTCAAATATGTGCTGTTCTTTCCTCCAGTGGTCTCGCATGTGACACCATTATCACTATCCCAAGCATGGATATGCACCTTTATAAAAATTTCTCATATTTCAAACCTTCATTTGTCCTTAAACAACCCCTATCAGCTGCACTATAACACTGAAAAACAACAAGTATTTGCAGATAGTGGAGCTGTACTTAGTGCAAAATGTGTCAATAAAGTGGCACAGCAAGCACCACTGCTGTCTCACAGCACCTGGGCTGCAGTATTGGACACCGGTTTCCTCCCACAGTCCAAAGACCCGTGTTTCAGAGAAATGTATGTCTCAGAATTGTCCACGGTGTCTGACTGCGTGTGTGAGAGTGGCCACAGTATGATGGCTGGACATCCTGTTTAGGGTGTACCCTTGAGCAGCGCCGCACCTGGTACTTCCAGGATAAGCTCTCACCTTGACTTGGACAAGTGGTTATTGACAGTGAGTGAGTGAGAGGAAATTATTATGAATACGCTCTTAAACTCTCTTGCAAGGTGTACCAAGACCAATGAATTATATGCCCTTATAATTTCAATAAATTATTTAAAAAATAATAGTTATTATACAGGGGGGCGCAGTGGCACAGTGGGTTGGACCGGGTCCTGCTCTCCGGTGGGTCTGGGGTTCGAATCCCGCTTGGGGTGCCTTGCAACGGACTGGCGTCCAGTCCTGGGTGTGTCCCCTCCCCCTCTGGCCTTATGCCCTATGTTGCCAGGTTAGGTTCTGGCTCCCTGCGACCCCAAATGGGACAAGCGGTTCAGAAAATGTGTGTGTATGTGTATGTGTAGTTATTATACAAGCTGTTTGGTCCTGCAGAGCAGGAAATTGCTGGCACTAAATCAAAAGTAAAAACACATAGATATTAGATTTGTCAAAATTTTCCAGAGTCATGTAAAAGGATTTATTTTCCCTCTGACTTTTGGGTTAATCTCAAATCCTTTAGAAATAACGTTTATCGTTTCTCGGTGTGTTAAAAGCATTAAGGAAGCGCAAAGCCACAGGAAATGTGAATGAGGATATCAGTTATGCTCTCCTTTGCCCCCTTTCAGCAGAGCTAAATTTTCCATGGCTCTGCTCCTTACTGCTGAGAACGCTGTTCCTCAAAGCCGCAGTGTATTTTGAAGCGAACTGGTGAGGAAACCAGAAATCTCTCTGTGCCAACATGGAACCTGGCACCTGGCCTGGTCCACAGAGATTCAGCCATGCAGCTTTGCAGTGGGGGTGCAAGGGCCCTGGACAGGTTACAGTGCAGCACCGATGCCTGTGAAGAATGCAACAGTATCGAAATTACTTTACTTTGTCCTCAACATGTTCATTTATCGCATATTATACAGTTTTTATAGCGTAGGGGGGCGCGGTGGCGCAGTGGCGCAGTTGCACAGTGGGTTGGACCAGGTCCTGCTCTCTGGTGGGTCTGGGGTTCGAGTCCTGCTTGGAGTGCCTTGTGACAGACTGGCGTCCTGTCCTGGGTGTGTCCCCTCCCCCCTCCAGCCTTATGCCCTGTGTTGCCAGGTTAGGCTCTGGCTCCCTGCAACCCTGAATGGGACAAGTGGTTTAGAAAATCTGTGTGTGTGTGTGTATTTATAACGCTTTTTTTTTGCCACAGTATCCCAATGCTGAATGTCAGATATTCTGATAAAAAATACAAAATGAACTGAAAAAGTGCTCTTAGTGATGTTATTGTATTTCACAAAAAAGGTATTGCACTTTAGGGAGGAAAAAGAGAACTGAAAATTACTTCTACGAATTTCTGGACTCTCGTAAAATAGCTTCTAGCCTCGGTATCAACAAGGACTGTGACATATTTATCAGGGAAAACAGTACAAAAATCATAGGTTTAATGCACATTTTATTAAGATGATAATGTAACCGCTATTAATAAATATTTTTTGTGAATGGGTAGCCAAAAACTGCTGAAGGAAACTGTAATACATGTCCACACTCTTTTCAGCAAGTCACATTAAACCTGTCACTGTTGCAGATTACAACTGCTTTCAAGGGTTTTACGTTGAAATGATTTTTTTCCATATGAAATTTTCTGTCATTTTTTATTATGTCATATGGTTTTAATTTGGGGACCCCTGGATTGTGACTAGTGGATGAGTTTAGGCTGTTTGGATAATTCCACAAATTGTTTAATTTCAGACTGATTGAACTATTGTATTTTCTATGAGATGTACGTTGCTTTGGAGAAAAGTGTCTACTAAATGAATAGATGTAAATGTAAATGTAAAAACCGATACTAAAACTAATACTCCATCTACAGTGTGAAACGGTATATTTTTCATTCCTTAACATTCTTCAAGTGGCTGAGGTTTTCATTGCTTGTATGACTTTGTATGATCTGTTGATTAAACACTTAAGAGTTAATGTGTCAGCTCTCAGATTGCTTATACTACTGGTACTGTCTGCCCTGTAGCTGCCCTGGACAAGACAACAAAGATATGTTCTTTCAACAAAACCTTGTTTTGCACTAATGATTTCCCAACAAAGGGGGCGCAGTGGCGCAGTGGGTTGGACCGGGTCCTGCTCTCCGGTGGGTTTGGAATTCAAGTCCCGCTTGGGGTGCCTTGCAACGGACTGGCGTCCCGTCCTGGGTGCGTCCCCTCCCCCTCCGGCCTTACGCCCTGTGTTACCGGGTAGGCTCCGGTTCCCTGCGACCCCGTATGGGACAAGCGGTTCTGAAAATGTGTGTGTGTGTGTGTGTGTGTGTGATTTCCCAACAAATAAGTACTTGTATTGTTTCTAAACATCACAGAAAGTACAAGATATGAGACAAACAATAGACTAGGTATACTTTGAAAAATCATCATGCAAGTGATTGGCTAAAAACTCAACAAAAGCATTTTGTGTGTGTCTGTGTGTGTGTGTTTGTTTCTTCATGTAAGAGGTCCCACATGCTGGTCATGTTCGAAGACGATGTGGGTCTGAAACAGAAGTCTGCAATTAGAGCATGGCTATGGAAAAAGGGAAAAAAACCTCAGTGATGTCACATCCTCTTGTGGAATGTATAGGGCAATATTACGGGGGGTTTGCACAGATCCCAGCGAGCCACTTTTCTATGGGAAACAAGCAGGGTTTTGTGGGCTCTGCAGTGTCAGAAAACCTTGGAGAACAGTGCAATGGATGACGCTGAGCAAGAACAGTGCAGAAATCTTCTGGGTGAGAAGGCTCGAGTCGCTCCTGCTAAAGGGCTTGCGGATTCGCAGTTTTCATTATTTATGCATTGTAAAAGCCCTGCTGTAAATAAGGAGGCAGTTGTTTGTTAGGCCCTTGGAGGCAGATCCAGATGTGTGGAGCTGTGAGAGACCAAAACAGGAAAGACGAGGGGGATTTTGTTTAATTGGTTCCATACCTTGGCAGACTAGAGGTGATTGGAATGACACTGGGGAGTTGGGTGACATTGGGCCAGAAGGCAACAGAGCCACTCGCAGTTTTGGTGAATGGCTGGTCATTCAGCACCAGAGTAATTGATGGCGGCATGTGCAGCTCTCCAAGTCAGTGGTGTTGAACAGGTACAAGGCCACAAATGTGTGGATATGGATGTATGGATATGACATTAATACTAATAATTATTAATAAATGTAAATGTAATACAGCTCATTCTTATAACCATGTCGTCCAGTATTCAATAAATCCCATTCATCTGTCTTCATCTTCAGCTGGAATATCCTCTTGGGGTCTAAAAGTCTGGGACACAAAACACAAAACCCCAGAAAATATAAATAAATTGGCAAGATTTTTCTTGCGGTTTTGTCCGTCCAGGATACACTGTGTGAGCGTTGCCAAGCTGAGCATCTACATTTGGGTTTGGCTGTTCCCTCTCTCAGTGGCTTGGCCTCCAAGACCACAGGAAAAGGAAGCAAAGGCCTTCTAAAGACTTAAAAAATATTGTTCTGGGTAAAAATGGCCATGAAAATTGCAACATCCAACTTTCCTACACAAACAAAGGACCTTTGAAAGTGAGGTATAGTAGCATTCATTCTGAGCCACGACACTGCTGGTGCCACCAGGCACAAAACTGCTGCTTAAACGCAACACCAGTCACAATCTTGTTAATTTGTCAATCCCAGATATTCGTTTACACTTACATAGGATTTTGTAATTTTCTTGGTGGGACCCACCATAGCTGTATGATTGCCAAAGATGTTTTCAGACTTGTCTGCCTACTTGTCCTTATGGGATCAGCATCCATGGTCCTGCACAATGACAGTAGCTTCTACAGTAGCTCTGCCTTGAGAGATAGCCTGTCTTTTTCATCTCTTCAGCTGCCAGCTGGCTCATCTTAACAGTTACCTACAGTTACTGCGTTTCAGCCTCCTGTGTCTTTACTGGGAACATTTTTCAACGTTCTGTATCACCCTGATGAGAGGAGTACTATATAGAAATAAACCGGACTGAATTAGTTTGCTTCATTGTACCACTTGGTGCACGACAGAAATGGTTGTTTTTTTTTAATTCTTAATGCCCCTTTCCCCACTTTTAATGCCACTCTTTGCCAAATGAAATGGCAGTTTCAGCAAAAACTTTTTTATATTTATTTATATGGTTCAGGTAAATGTAGTTGTGTTGCTACTGCTTTTTCCTGACGCACATTCCTGTTGTGTAGCTGTGCAGATAGACAGACACAATCGGATGTGTGTCTGTGTAGTTGTGTGTGGCACTTTCATTAATTTTTTGTTAAATGTTATCAGGATTCATCTATCCTGCATTTTATGCGCTTACTCGAGCGATGAACATGAGTGCATCAAGTGGAAGGTAACAAACTAGGTTTACTTAAGAGTCACATGTCTTCAGCCATGTCTCTTTCTCTTAATGTAATGCACAAATTGTATTTTTGCTAAGATCTACGTCACTTTGGAGAAAAGTGTCTGCTAAATGAATAAATGTCAATGTAAATGTATATTGTCAGTCCCAGAACAGGCTGCTCATAGCATTGTGTTCTTTTGTTGCATGTTGAAAAATGTCCACAGAGAGTATTACCAATGGTCCAAATATTCCCTTACGACAAATTTTCCCCCTTGGCTCTTCTTGAGCTGCTGGGGTTTTGGCTCAAAATAGGCCACAACCATATTAAAGGCTAGCCAGGCCCTGTGTCGGTATTTCTCTTGGCTTGGTGCGGTGAGCTTTCAGTCGATGCACAGTAAAAGCTGGGGAGGGGCAGGGATGGAGGCACGATGCTAACCACTTCAGTGAGGGTCTGTGTCCTGTACGGAGTGGTGGTCCACAGTTGGAGGGGCCTACCCTCCCTGTGATCCCAATGGGGATGGGGAGGATTGCCAACTGGCTCTGGCCTCACTCACAGATGCCAGCATGCGGGCATCAGACGCTGTCATCACTGTCCAATCCATCCAAAGGGTATGAGTCTGTGGCTCAATGACAGCATTCAGCAATCAGCGAATTGAAATAACTGTACTTGATAGGCCTTAAAAAACAAACAATGACTGCTAATTTCTCCACTTCATTTTTACTTTTGTGCCACTGAGCCCAAAAAGATCTACGTGTTCTATGAGAACAAAAATAATAGTATCACACAATTCCTAAATGTTCATGTGGGCCGGAGAAAGCACCACTGGAAGAGGACTGCTACAGAGAAGTGAATGTGAACCAGCATGAACCCTCCCAGTTCTTGTGTGTAAGCAACAATATTTTGAATAGTACACATTTGTCTCTGGACACACAACATAACTGAACAGAAAACTTTGTGAAGTCTAATGAATGACCATAAGAATTAGCACCACTGAAACAAATGAAACACATCTGTAGGTTTATTTACCTGTAATTATCCTTCTTGACAGAATAAAGGTCTTTTAAATCTTTAAATCTTTATTTTTTACAGTTTGGGTTCAGATAAAGCTTCTTAAAAATTCTATGTTGTGACAATGTTTCTTTTTTTTAATTTAACTACTAATTTTCATGCTGCTTATTTTGTAATCAATGTAACCCCTAAATTTTGATTTTTGTTCATAAAATTGTTAATGAGTTTTGTTTATTCACTTCTTTGCTATTGTGTGTAATTTTTGCATTTATACACTTTTCAAATCCTGCACCTCCACCTTGTCCATCCAACTATCGTCAACAACCACTTTGTCTCCAGCAGGGGCCCGGCGAGACGGAGCCTACCCAGCAACACAGGGTGCAAGGCTGAAGGGGGAGGGGAAACACCCAGAACGGGATGCCAGTCCATCGCTAGGCACAACTCCACCTTATTTTTACTCAAATTCAAGTAAATAAAGTGCACTAAACAACAGAGTTTGCTTATTCTCCCTGTCTCTGTGAGGGTTTCCTCAGAGGGCTCTGGTTTCCTCCCACATTTGAAAATATGCAGTTCAGGTAATTTGGCAATGCAGACTTGCCAGAAGTGCATGTCTGTGGCTACCTTGTGATGGGCCGGTGTCCCGTCCAGAGAGAGTCCACACCTGCCCAGTTTTGTGGTCGGCCCTTGTGGGATAGGCTCCCGACCAAGACGGGTGTTTAGTGAAAATTAAGAAATGGCTCCCGCTGCTGAAATGTATTAAGTGCTCAACATAGCATTGAATAATAAATGGTTTATGCTTATGAAGGATATAATTTAAGATAGTGTGAGATGAGATGCTTTTATGTTGTGTAATCAGCAAGTTGTCACCGCAAGCACTTATTAGAAAAAGTAGCTGGTAAATAACTGTAACTTACTATACTGACCTATTAGTGTAAAATGTTTTCTAGAAAGGCCTCAACTAAATTATTAAACGACAATGATGATAGTACTACACTAATAAGAATAGCTAAAACTACTTTTATTTCATAACTCCCTATTTGCATAACACATTAGCTTCGACCTCCATTAATTCCAAAAGCTTTACGAAAACAATTTAATGTTCTGGAAGAAGCTGAACGGTGGTCCAAACCCTCCTGCTTGTAGGCTGGGGGTTTCCTGAGTTTCAGTGCTCTTGAATGTATGGCCCACACACTACTGCAGAGACACAGACTTTGTCAGACATGCGTGGGTATGAGGGTAAAACTTTCTGACTCGTCTTCTTTCTGCCTTTCAGCATCGTGAATGAGATGAGTCAGGAAGACAGCCTTTTCCTTTGCATTCCCTCTTCTCTCTCCTCTCCCTTCTTTCTTCTCTGAAGAACACTCCCTGCGGAAATCCCTGCCCCCCTGAGGAGCAGCTTTAACAACCTCCTGAGTTCTGAAACAGTTAAAGGAGGTACTGAGCCCTAGGGGGCTGGGCTGAGCGGGGCCATCTGGTCACTGCCACGGTCCCCTTGAAGTGCTGCCGGCTAGGCCATGGCGGTTTCCCATGGCGACTGGAGGATTGCCGCACAGCACTCCTATCCTTGGTCCAAACCTCAGAAAAGGAAATTTGGGTTTCAGAAATGGAGGGATTGCTCCTGAACTATTTACGGAGCCTTCTGCCGGTCTGGTGCCACCCACGATATTCCATATGGAGGGGGGCTATGGTTGGGTGGGAAGACAAGCTATGCTGAACTACTGAATTTTTGCATATGATTTTAAATCAAATGCTTCATTTGAGCACACTGCATGTAGTACTTTTATTATATTAAAGCAAAAAGGCATAATAAAAGTACATTTTATCTGTTGCAGGCCTTTAGCATATTTTTCAGATATGCAATATTCTCAAATTCCCCCATATTCTGAAATCATTAAAAAAAAACGTGCAGTTATAACAACCACAAACTTATTCAGTCTTAGCCTGAAGAGGTCACAATGAGGTGTTAATATTTATATTACCAGCTAAGCACACATACATTTTTGCAAGACATTGGGCAGACATGTAATTGTTGCAGTACTTTTGTGTTCTGTGCTTTTTGCAGTAATGGCATTTTTCTTCTTGAATAAGCAATGCTTGGTGAAAATTGTTGACTAAAACATAGAGTCCCAGATTATGGAAAGAATTATGACTGTTTTGTAGGAAGTTCAGATTGTTAAATAAAAACAAGGAGAGAAACAGATGGCTGTGGAGGAACATTGTTTCATTTCACTGTATACTGTACCCACTGTATATGGTTGAAATGACAATAAAGTCACTTTGATGAAAGACCAGACTGATGGAAATTCTAATTCAGATGAGGACACTTTTTTGGTTTTGTCTTTTAGAAACACATACATTGATGTGGGTTTCTTTTATATCTTTATTACTGCATATTGACACACTTAAGGTGATACAGCACTTGTCATTGGCCTCTGCATTTATGTCCTGCGCCACCTTTGGACCCAAAGGGCACGGGTTTGAATCTCACCTTTGGCTGTAGTGCCCTTGAGCAAGGTATCTAACCAGAATTGTCCTGGTAAAATTACCTGGCCGTATAACTGGGTAAATAATTGTAAATAGATTAAGACTGTAAGTTCCTTTGGAGAAAAGTGTCAGCTAAATTAATAGATATATTGGGAAAAATCTGGGCTTTTTGGAAGTCTCTGCACTTGAAAGCAGAACCTGAGTCATGTGTTTGTTCCTTGGGCTCCACTTTATTTACTGCTCTTCTTTTATGAAACCTTTTTAAAGGAGATGATAACTGATTGATAAAGACACACCTACTAACACACACACACACACACACACACACACACACACACACACACACACATTTTCTGAACCGCTTGTCCCATACGGGGTCGCAGGGAGCCGGAGCCTAACCCGGCAACACAGTGCGTAAGGCCGGAGGGGGAGGGGACACACCCACGACGGGATGCCAGTCCGCCGCAAGGCACCCCGAGCGGGACGCGAACCCCAGACCCACCAGAGAGCAGGACCTGGTCCAACCCACTGCACCACCGTGCCCCCTTCACACCTACTAACACTGAGAATGTAAAGCAACAAGGAATTTAATGTAATTGTGGAATTACATTTGCATTTGCATTTACATTTATTTATTTATTCATTTCTTCATTTAGCAGATAGTTTTCTCCAAAGCGACGTGCATTGTTATGATTTGGTCTCCTTAAACTCCCCTTTGTTTTTCCAAATACCTATCAGTTAACAATGTGCACTTACTATTAACAGAATAATTTACACTGTTGTGCCAATATTAAAAAAAAATATATACATTTACATCAAAAAATCATACATGGTAAAGTTCCAGTTATCATCAGCCAGTAGATTTTGAATTAATTTCATTGATGAATTTGAATTTGAATTCATCAATCATTTGTCACCCAAAGGAACTACATTCACTTCATTAAATGTTTCGAAAACTTTTACCAAAATTAATTCACACAGAGAGCACATCTTCAAAGTATCATTACAGTGCAGTAGCAGCACCAGGATTTCAAGGCACTTGCGTTCAGCAATGTAACATAAATGACCAAAAGACTTTTTTTAATATACTGAAATAAATATGCACGATGGTTAACAGTCAAATGGAGATAGCTGTAGAGAAAGAGCGCACAATGTTATTGTACTTCATATTAAACTGACAGTTTGGTAATTTTTTTTTAAATCTGTCTAAAAACATAGTAATTCGGAGAGTTATTTAAAGTGACCAAGATAATGCTGATATGGAGACTTTCTCTCTCTTCTGTGTACCTGCCTGTGTGTATGTGCTGCATGCATGTGTGTATGTGTATGTATACGTACGTGTGTAGTGTGAGGGTTTGGAGTTTTAGAAACCACCCATGAAGACCTCCAGGCTTGTGTGTCTTAGTGTTGTAAAGGTTGGAGTTATTTTAGGCAACTTTGCTGTAGAGAAAATTACAGTGTAGGTAAAACAGTGTAAAATAGAGGAAATGCTTCATCTACAGTGTAATTTGGTGGCATGACATACATCTAGTGAAAGAAAAGCCAAGTTACAAAGATGCACTGGTCCTATTTTTTCATCTTCTGTGTTCTTGGATATCGTTTAGTATCTGCCAAGCCAACGCACAGAAACCGCATTAGTCCACTGATGTTCATTATGCATCTCTTCCATGGAAAACACTTGCCTGAGCTACATGAAGAGAAGATTTATCTGTTTCACTGCCGAGTTACTGGCAGCTTTAAAAGACTGAGAATGATACTTTATGTTGGTATTTGAAAAATCAGAATTTCTTTCAGTTTTTCACTTTTATTGGTCTTTACTATGCTTTTAACTTATTGATAGTTTACTTCATTTATGGTGGGTTCTGGGGCAATGGCACTGCAGTATGATAGGCAGTATGAGGTAGGAGTAATCTTTACCAGGGACTCCATGCAGTGACTGACTGGTTCTCTCCATTGCTGAACATTTTGTTTATAGTTTTGCTTTTTCTGCTTGAATTTTGGGTTATGATCTTTTTTCTTTCTTTCTTTCTTTCTTTCTTTCTTTCTTTCTTTCTTTCTTCACTGAGTCCCTTGTTCCTCTTTATGTTGTTTATCACAACATGACAGGCAATATATTACCGGGATAAAATTTCTATTCTACCAAAAGATTAAGAATTTTCTCCTTAAACTCAAATATCAGCGTAATTCAATTCAACTCACACACACACTGTCTAAAACCGCTTGTCCTAAGTGGGGTCATGGCAAGCTGGCACCTAACCCAGCAACCCAGGGTGCAGGGATGGGGGAGGGACACAACCCGGACAGGACGACAAGCCACCAGAAGGCACTCCAAGCAGTACTTGAACCCCAGACCCTCTGGCCAAATCGCTACGTTACCGCACCCCTCAATTCAATTCAGTTCACACACACACACAACACACACACACACACACACACACACACACACACACAGGCTGAAACCGGTTGTCCTGAGCGGGGTCGGGGTGAGCTGGAGCTTAACCCAGAGGGGGAGGAGACACACCCAGGACGGGATGCCAGTCCATCCCAAGGCACCCCAAGCAACCCCCCCAATTCAATTCACACACACACCCACACATTTTCTGAACCGCTTGTCCCATACGGGGGTCACGGGGAACCAGAGCCTACCAATTCAATTCAATTCAATTCAATTCAATATATTTTTGAGTGCCCTTCTCACACAGTGAAACAGTGCTGAAAAAAGGATCAACAGACAGGAATGGCATACAGCGCAGCTTGGAAATATGTGAACAACTTGTGCCACAACAGATGTGTAATGATCAGTTCTATATGTTGGCACACCTTAGGACTACTGCTAACACATCCAAATGAGGAACATCACATTTGTTCATTTAGCTGATGCTTCTTTCCAAATGAACTTACAATGTTAAGGTTACAATTATCTACTGATTTAGACAGCTGGGTGACTTTACCAGAGCAATTTAGGGTAAGTATATTGCTCAAGGGTACTACAGCCATTGGTGGGCATCAAACCTGTGACTATGGGATTCAAAGGTAACAACTCTAACCACTACGCTACCAACAGTCCATAATGAAGAAGTCATGTTCTTCCAAAATGAAAATTATAATACTGAAAAAAGCAACTAACCCTCACTGTATGTTATGTGATGGTAATGCACTTGGAGTGATAGAGCATGATATGTTACAGTAGAGTATCTACATTTACATTTACATTTATTCATTTAGCAGACACTTTTGTCCAAAGGGACGTACATCTCAGCAAAAGTACAATTTATGCATTCCATTAAGAGAAGGAGACACAGCTGTAGACATGAAAGTCTCAAACCTAGTTTGTTCCCTACCACGTACTGCACCGGAGTTCATCGTTCGAGTAGGTGCATAAGACACAGGATAGACAAATCCTGATACCCACCATTTTTTTTAAAATATTATAAGATACACAATAAATTTAAAATTTCTTATTGAGAATGATATTATTGAGATTATTAAATATAAAATTTGTTATTGTTATTGAGAAACAATCTCAAGTCTTTTGTGAATCTGTGTGCTGCTACATGTTGGAATGAGTGACTTTTCTCTGTTTCCGAATGGACACCTTTGGACAAAAAACAATGTCAAACCCCTTCCAGACTTTGGGAAATAAATGAGCCCTAAACATGATGTCTCCTCACCACCCTGCTCTCTTCTTCTCTATATCTGTCTTACCTGTGGGTCCGTAAGCATCTAAAATCCATCTAAATTGTAGACCTGAGTCCATTTACACAAATAAAACTATAGAAAGGCCCAGTATGTTTTTTTTTTTACTTCTTTCATTTATTTATTTATTTTTACCAAACAGCAGCCTTGCAAAACTGACATTTGTACCTGCCTGGGCAAGAGGAATAAGAGTAAGTATAGGATAAGAAAAATGAAAATGATCACGGTCTAGTCTGTGATGCCATCTCCATTAGAGATCAGCAGCCAGTTTAAAAATGACATAGAAATATACACAAAAAACAAAGCATTTGCACCCAACCCATACCAACAACCATTTTTGATATTATTCAACATTTTCTCTTGCACTCTGAGTTTCAAAATTCTCTGCAGTTCCATTCCACATCATATCTGTCATGTTTCAGACTTTTCTATTGTATATCATTAATTTTTTCCAAACACCTTTAAAAGTGGTTTTTAACAACTAAAGCAACGTGAGAAGCTGCAGCTCCATGTTCCTCTCGCCCACAGAGAAAGAAAGGCTCCTGCTCCCTACTCACACTTCAGGAATATTAAAAAGCATCCAGGGAGCTGTTGGGATGAGCTGCTGAGGTGATGAGATTTGGCTTTTTTTCCCCCTACTGCTCCTACAGTAGTATTCTGGAGTGCTGTGGGAGGGGAAGGGGAGAATGAGGCACACTGGCTAATTATGGGCCCCGAGCTGCAGGCCAACTGGCCGGGGCGGGTGTTGGAGCCAGTGGGTCTGGCACAGGGAGGTCTAGCCACAGACCCCAGTGGTGACGGCATGAAGTCTGGGACAAGTCGGAACACCATCCCAGGGCTTGGAGCATTCCACCCCATCCCTGCCTCCCAGACGAGGAGGGGCAGTGGCGCTGGGGAGGCTCCCATGTGTTTGCGCAGCCTGTCTGCGTGCAGTCTAAATAAACACGGCCACAGCGCAGCTCCAATTCAAGGAAGCGGCAGCGGAACCCCGGTGCTTGCTTCAAAATTGTTGCCTTGCCATTCTCTTTCTTAAGGAAAAGCATGTACAGTATTTATGACTGGTGCTTTCAGGGTGTGATTAAAATTAGAGATACAATCCTTCTCAGTTTGTTTACAGCGAAGGTCCTCCTGACAGCGTCTTTTTCATAAACCAAACATTCACATTTATTTATTGAGCAGACACTTTTCTCCAAAGCTACTTCCAATGAGCTCTATGTAGCGTTATCAGCCCGCACACCTTATTCACCAAGTTGACTTACACTGCTGGATATACTACTTAAATCTAATTACAATGGGTCACTCATCCATACATCAGTGGAACACACTCTCTCTGTCACTCACACAGTATGGGTGAACCTGAACAGCATGTCTTTGGACTGTGGGAGGAAACCAGAGCACCCAGAGGAAACTCACATAGCCATGGGAAGAACATGCAAACTTCACACAGACTGAGCAGAGATCTAACCCACGTCCTCTTGCATCACCCAGGTGCTGTGAGACAGCAGTGCTACTCGCTGTGTCACCATGCCACTGCAAACACAGCACTTTATGCATGTGCGAGGCTTCACAGGTGCACAGCTAGTGGGGGACCTTTGCTTATGTCACTATTTATGAAAAGGTCCCAAAAAGCTCTTCACGTGATGTGGCTTCTTCCACTATTAAAGTATTGTATTCTTAATAATGGTAGTTCCCCTTTGCCTTTATAAGTGAGATTAAAAGTAACGAGAGAATTCCTTCTATTCCATGTATCTATGCATGGACACAGAAATGGACTGCAGTCACAGTTTCATTTAATGTTACATCTATCCACAAGAGAGTGCCATAACTCTTTGAAAGAAAAGCAACAATTTGTGTATTTTTTCTCTGCTGTGGCCAAAAACTCTCAGTAAATTAACCTCCTCTGCCTTTGGATGACAATTTAACAAATTATTGTTAATTACAAGAGTAGATATATTCAATAATTTAAGCACTGGTACTACAGATTTTTATATCTTCCCTGATTCTTCGTATGACTTCAACAAAAACTGTTACATATTTCCATCCGAAGTGAACGTACGTTCATCAACAAATTTTTATCTTTGTTAGACAGATAATACTACTTCTACCTGGTACGTTATGAGAAGCAGTGTGTTTGTGCAGTTTGTCTCCAGGGGTTATTGAAATGCCTGGGTCAAAGGCAGGCTGCCGTGTGACACCAGGCAGGTGATTCTTGGCGAGATGTGAACAGGCGTGTGGACCGTTGAGAGCCAGAGGTGTGGCTGGTCCCTGCCAAGCAAAAACAAACTCTGTAGCAGGGAGCACATCAACAAAAAGCACTTGGTTTATGTTCCAGGCTGATTTAATGAACACCACCCAGCTCTCATGCCCTATGAAAACTAAAAATAAAAGTTGGCCATGGAACGTTAGCTAATGCATGACACTGCTGTATTGTCATGGTCGTCTTCTGTGCACAAACCCCTGCTGTTGACCTTCCTTAAAACGTGTGCAAATGTTAAACAGAAGTGAAATTGATTCTGCTTTTGAGACACAAAAAATAAAAGCAACTACATCCATTCTTGTCACGACAGGGTTAAATTGTTTCATGAAATCACCGCATTCGCTCCACTCCCATTGTAGGGGGGGCTGAAGTATCATTATTCCGTATGAAATTAGTTTCCACATTAAATATATGTGACCTGAGCAGTATGAACAGTGTTTTGATCATTGGCAACAATGAAACCAGCATTTTTTTTTAAAAAGGAACAAAAATTAATATCTCTAGCTTCTGTATGTGTGTGTATATATCTGGCTCCAGTGAATGACCTTCCCATTTCCTTCAGAACTGCTAAATCTCTTTAGATTTAAAAAAGGTCTCAAAGCCTTTTGGACTCACTTTTAGACTCCCTTCTCCCCTGATCTCGTAAGTGTATGATAAACATGTAATTTTTTATGTTTTATAATTTTTTTGTTTGAAAATTTTTGAATAATGAACAAACCTTTATGCAGCTCCTTGTGTGGTGTATTCTGGTCGATACTGTGATATGTGACAAATTAACTGTACTCCACAATCACATGGCTGCATCCAAATCTCTCCTTCTGTTCATGTAATGCACTCATTGTATTTTTCTCTGAGAGGTACATTGCTTTGGAGAAAAGCTTCTGCTAAATGAATAAATGTACATGTAAATGTATTTTTATTCACCCATTCATTATTAATAATTGCTTGTCCAGTGCAAGTTCACTGAGGTCCAGAGTCTACCCAACAAGCATTCAGTGAGAGACAACATACACTCTGGAGTTACCTGTTAAGATCACTGCCTATGTCTGTATGTCAATCACGTCTACAAAGCTCACAGACATTAAACTGATAGAGACATTGTGTAGCATTATTAACAAATGTATAGGCTAGATTGTCTTCACTGGATGATAATCTTAAGGCCTCATTTATGGTAGTTCTGTGGTGTATTCTGACCTAGAAGACAGCACATGGCATTGCTCAAGCTTACCTTTGTAAGATGACAAATTCTTACATTCCAAGATGATATCTTTGTTCATTGGATCCGGGTTACCTTAAAGGACCTGTGATCAATAAGACCTCAGTAGGAGGTTGCACCTTTAGCTATAGAGCACCTAAACTGTGTAATAGTCTACCAGTAACTAAAGACATACATGTTCACTCGGGCATATCAGTAAGTAATGTAATTCCAGTTGGCTGTGTTTCTGTTTTCCCCCTTCTGTATTAAACTGTCAAATTTCTTGAAGTTAAAAGTTACTAAGAATTTCTTCTTGTTGAGCATTGTTTCCTTACAATGAGACGTGAAGAGGCCGGCCAGCCGTTATACAAGCACACCATGCTGACTGAAGATGATGAGCAACTGCCATGATGGACGAGACATACCTTGGTGAACTGGAAAATTGAGTTATCATACAGTAACAATGCTATTATTAGTTGTAAAGTGACTTAGAAGCTTTGTTTAATCTAGAATGCCCGGGGGGGGGGGGTGCGCGGTAGCAGTGGCACTTGGATGCCCAGAGGTTTTTTCTCCCTTGACTTTCAGCTGGGAGTTTTTTGTTCCTTTCCTCTTTGGCCAGTAGGTATAATTATAACTTTAATTAATACATTGATAATGTATTACTCTACTATACAGTCAACTGTCTTATTTTTTGCTTTGCTCTGTGCCTTTGTTCAAGCGGTCTGTGTCACTGTGTGAAAAGAGCTCTATAAAAATAAATTGAATTGAAGATAATTGCAGGGGTGAGGTTGACCGGTGGGTTCAGCTTGTTCCTGCTGTGTGGCAGGTCTGGGGATTGAACCTATCTTGGGGTGCCTAGCAAACAACACTTGAGCTCTCATCCAGCCTTCTCAAGATGTGGAACCTCCCTGAAGATGCTTCCAACATGGGAAGCAAAACATCAGAATCAATTTCCTACACGGCACGGTCTCATCCAGAAGACTTAGATCCTCAACCATCTAAGATGATCATTTCATTTACCCCCAAGTGTGAAGGAGCTTCAGGTTTTTAGTTGTAATACAGGTGCCATTAGACTAGAATATTTTATGATAGTTTCTATTATGCAGCTGCATTTACAGTCTGCTCAGGACACTGTCCAGCAATGTCATTCCTACATTCGACATGATTACGGACACATAAACATAATTGCTGTGCATGTTTATGTTCTTTGTACGGAAGATGTGCATTGTATGGAAGCCAAAAACTATTTTCAAAATAATGCCTGCTAATTGTTTATTGTTAATTCAACATTAGCCATGAGAAATTCATTTTTGACTTGATTCAATGTGTCTGTTTACCTAAAGGGTCAGTTAGTAGAGTAGTGGTTAGAGCTGCTGCCTTTGAACCCCAAGGTTACAGATTTGAATACCACCTCTGGCTGCAGTAGCCTTGACCAAGGAACTTACCCTCGTAAAGCTACTCAGGTAAATAAGTGTGAGTAGCTTAATGCTGTAAGTTGCTGTGGAAAAAAATGTACAATAAATGTGCTTTTCTATGGGATACATTATATACACAAAGCAAAAAACATTGCGTTAGGAAGCCAAACCCTTGAACTAGCTACCTTCAGTTTTTAGCGTCACATGTTGATACTGTTGTTATTTGTACGAAAACTTCCCTGAGAAGACAACCGAAAGCACATCTATCACAAAGAAACAGACTGTAGGATTTATTATACCTGTTTCTTAATACAAGGGGGTGTGGTGGTGCAGTGACACAGCAGATTTGTATGGGGCCTGCACTGTGGTGGGTCTGGGGTTTGAATCCTGCTTGGGGTGCCTTGTGGCAGACCGGTGTCCAGGGTGTGTGCCCTGTGTTGCCGGGTTAGGCTCCAGCTCACCGGGCCTGACGGTTATAGATATTGTGTGTGTAATACTATAAATGGCCCTTTCAAATGAAGTGTGACATTCTGTAGCTCTTGAAATTGCTATATTTTAGGCCGCCTGACTTCAGTATAGGTAAAGCATAGCCAGCTAAAAATATAAAAGGAATAGGCAGAACTAAAAACCTCTTCTTTTTACAACACTGCCTTTATTTTGACAAGGCCAGGAGAAATGAGTATTTATATCTATGGCTGTGTGCTGCGGTTTCTCCCCAATTACAGACCATGGCTCTTGGGCAGTCTTGGGAGGGAGGGGCACAACGGAACTCAGGAAGGGCTCTGGGAGGCCCGTTTTTACCATCCTGCTGTGAATCCAGCTTTTATTTTTAAATGAGCAACAATACCGGACAAAGATGTGTCTCTGGGAAAAATGCAGAGGAGGAAACACCGAGGTGGAAAACACTCTCTTGTAAGTGAATAAGAAATACAAAGCGCAAGGTCACACCTGGTGCTCCCAGTTCTAGGAGCTATAAATCTCAGATGACCTTGGCCTGCTTCTCTGCACAAGAGCTCAGCAGAGAAGGCACTGCAGTAAATTGGCCAGAAATGATGGCACTACGCTCTCGGTATTAATGATGTCCTTCCTGTCTCTCTCACTGTCATTTATTGTCATACTGAGAGCTGACAGGTTTTGGTTCTACTGACACGTTCTGTAAGATATAGCATAGGACATAAAACCTCCTTTAAGAGCTAAAATGTACAGTATTCAATGATGCACATGTGAAAAAACTGAAGGTGACAGTTTACTTGAAAAATGCAAGAATGGTAAAGCTTTTTAATTTACTAATTTACATTCAACCTCTTTCTCTCCTTCTGTAGAAGTGCAGAAGTGTATTCAAGGTTTTCTGCAGCGAAGTTCAGGAGGAAACAGTCGAAAGCACTTGAAGTGTTTCCTTAAATGATAATAATCTTCTCTTCCATGAAGTATAATGCCTCTCGGGATCTCGTACCTTCACCTCAGACTTACTGTAGCCACTTGATGTGATGGTTAGAAAGAAAAAAACAAAAAACATTCGTCACGGTTTCTAGGTTAATATGTTGAAATCTTTTATTTATTTCTTTTAAATGTTCTTTCTACTGCTGAGAGTTTTCTGAGGGCTGCCACACAAAATTTCATTGTACTGCTTACCATGACAATAAAGTATCTTATCGTATCTGTTATGTGGGTTCTAGGTTAATATGGCCTTTTCTTCGACAAGCGACTGACTGAGCGACTGTTTCCAGAAAATGTCATTTGTTACTTGGGCATACCATGGTACTTGGGTTACCACATTACTTGGTTACATGTTGTGTGTTAGAAAT
Organism: Scleropages formosus; assembly: GCF_900964775.1. Lineage (NCBI taxonomy): Eukaryota > Metazoa > Chordata > Actinopteri > Osteoglossiformes > Osteoglossidae > Scleropages > Scleropages formosus. Next base: position 278,079 of record NC_041830.1, on the reverse strand, counting down.
GTATTGGAAATCCCTTAATAGAAGGTACACATAACTTTGTAACCTGAATTCATGAAAAATTACCTCTTGGATCTGCACTGGGAACTAAAATGCTTCTGTCTGAAGATGTGGAGACAGTAGTTTGTTTGGTTGCCATGTGTCGGGTGCGACAGATGAGCAGGTGCTTGTTTTTCTGCACCTGATTCTTCAGACGTTGGATCAATACAATCTTCTGGGCTCCGTTTGAAGTTGAGTTTTTTTGCACTGCAGATGAGTCTGATGAGGTTGATGTTTCCTTAGACTCTGGGTCTCCTGCTGCAATACTTTGGTCTCGTCTGAAGTGTAATTATACCCTTGTAGCTGTGTGTGAACTGTGCGCTTTCATGTCCTCTCTCCTATCCTCTCACTCCCTCTTTTGACCTCTCCTGCACTCTTGTTAAATTCTTCCCAAGATGTATGCCTGTGCCTCTTTCTTTGTTTGTATACCTCAATGAAAACTCTTCATTTACATACATACCTGGGAGGATACATTGCTAAGAGAAACCTCTTAGTCAGGTGAAAATGTGGCACATAGAGTATATATCTAGATGAAGTTATGTTGTTTCATAGTCCTTAAACAAATGCATACTGAAGTAGGGTGCTCAGGTGCAGAACACCCAACAACAGGATGACTACATCCTTTTCATGAGTGTCATGACCCCCAGGGGTAATATCCCTACAGGTCAAAGGAGGCTCCATTCACTGCTGCTGAACCAGACCCAAGCACCTGTTCACAATTAGATATTTGCTGAGGTATAAAAGGAGCAAGTGGCGGGTGGTGGGTTCTTAATCACAGTTTCTATAGTACCCTTGTTGTGATTAGTAGTTTCCTGTTTTATCAGTTTGTTCCAGTCCCGGGTTCCCGTCCTGTCTACTCCTGTCTCTTGTTCTCCAGTCCTGGTCCAGTGTTCCACTCCAGTATTTCGTCACCCTCCATGTTCAAGTCGTACGCACAGATTCACGTTTCCCTTTTCACCGTTGTGCGAAGACGCTGTGCATCTCTTTGTCTCATTTTCATTGTTTCACTTCCACCCAGTACTTTACAGTTTGCACGGTGCACTTCTGAAACCACTCTGTACGTGGGGTCGTTTCACTTTTCGGACATAATAGCAACGTGCGTCCGTGTCGGACTCCCGTCCGGACGCTGCAGGAGAATCTGCCTGCTAACATGACCTCAGCAGTATTGCGTGAACTTACAGAGACAATAGAGGTGAACCTAGAATGGCTCGCGGGGCGTCAAAACACCCTACTCCGCGTTATGGAGTTATTAGAGGTTTTGAATCAACGCATCAGACTCCATGTTTTTGGCGTCAATCTGATTCGTACACAATCGCCCAGGGAGACACCCCCAACCGTGTTGGGTTTCAGCGCGGAACATTGGGCTGCCACGTGTGACAGAGAGCCAGAAGAAGCGCGCAGAAATCTGAACTGCATGACGCTCGATGAGCCACACATAAAACAGGGAGCAGTTTGGCTCCGAAATGGACGTTTGACAGAGGAAGAGGAGGCGCCATTTTCTGCAGCGTCTGTGTTTTTACTGGGGAGCTGCAGACCAAATTCAGATCTTTTGTCCAATGCGGTCATCCGGTGGATCCCGACGACCCCGTCTACTGGTGAGTGATATCTCTCACTCAGTGTCTCCCAGCTCTTATTGCCAGTTACGTTATCCTGGGGTTCGCAGACACATGAGGTGAAAGCTGTGGTGGATAGTGGTGCCATGGGGAACTTCATAGACTGATATTGCGTTATTGATGGAGGACCAATTGGGTCTGGGTAGGTGGAACAACATACAGAACTGGTTACTCTGCAGGTGGGTCTGTTGCATATGGAACAAATATGGTTTACTTTGGTAAAGTCCCCCTTTAACCCCATTATACTGGGATATCCATGGTTGACCACCCATGACCCATGTTCTCTTGGAGTACCAGAGAGCTGCTGTCTTGGGGAAAGCAGTGTGCAGAACACCTCCAGATTGTGCCTTGCTGTGCCACATCCATAGAGTCCTAATACAGATATGCCCCTGCGGATCCCTGAGGATTATTAAGACCTAGCAAAGGTGTTTAGCAAACACAAATCTGCTGCAGTACCTCCTCATAGGTCTTGGGATTGTGCCATAGATCTCCTGCCTGGCACTACGCCCCTTAGAGGACGGGTTTATCCTCTTTCCCAACCAGAACATAAGGCTATGGAGGCTTATACTGCGGAGGCGCTGGAAGCCGGAATACTCCATCCATCTACTTCTCCGGCTTCCACTGGCTATTTCTTTCTTGAAAAGACAGATGGGGGGTGGGGGTTGCATCCGTGTATTGACTGTCGAGGGCTAAATGCTATTACAATGAAGTATCCTCATCCCTTATCACCTTGGCCCTAGAACAGGTCTTGGGAGCTAAGATCTTTACAAAACTGGACCTCTGGAGTGCATACAATTTGATCCATATCTGAGAGGGGGATGAGTGGAAGACTGCTTTTAGTACCACCCTGGGCCATTTTGAATATCTGGTCATGCCTTTTGGCCTGGCTAATATGCCCTCAGTATTCCAGGTATTTGTGAATGAAGCACTCAGACATGATAAATCAGTCCATGTTGGTGTACTTGGGTGATATCTTGATCTTTTCCCGGTCTTATGAGAAGCATGTCGCACATGTAAGAGAGGTTTTATGAAAGCTGGCAGCTCATGAGTTATATTTGAAAGGTGAGAAATGCCAGTTCCATATGGAATTGGTGGCCTTTCTGGGTTTTATCCTTTCACAAAATGAGTTACTATGGACCCAAAGAAGGTTTCAGCAGTCCTGTCTTGGCCACAACCCAAGACCATCAAAGACCTGCAGAGGTTCCTAGGGTTTGCAAATTTCTACAGATGTTTCATAAGGAAGGGGGTGCAGTGGCGCAGTGGGTTGGACCGCAGTCCTGCTCTCCGGTGGGTCTGGGGTTCGAGTCCCGCTTGGGGTGCCTTGTGACGGACTGGCGTCCTGTCCTGGGTATGTCCCCTCCCCCTCCGGCCTTACGCCCTGTGTTGCCGGGTAGGCTCCGGTTCCCCGTGACCCCGTAAGGGACAAGCGGTTCTGAAAATGTGTGTGTGTGTGTGTTTCATAAGGAACTTCAGTTCAGTAGTGGCCCCTTTGACAGTGCTGTTATGTGGAGTGCCTAGGTGACTTACCTGGACTCCCGACGCTATACAGGCCTTTGTAGACCTGAAGAAGCGTTTTACTTCTGCCCCGATCTTTAAGCACCCTGACCCCACGTTGCTGTTCATTCTTGAAGTGGATGCATCGGAAATCGGGGTAGGGACCATACTCTCTCAGCACCAGGGAAATCCCCTGAAGCTATATCCCTGTGCATATTTCTCACAGAAATTGTCTCCCGCAGAAAGGAATTACGATGTGGGAAATGGGGAGCTCCTAGCCATCAAGTTAGCCCTAGAGGACTGGAGGCATTGGTTAGAGGGTGCCATTCACCCATTCCTACTATTAACTGACCATAGGAACCTGGAGTATCTCCAGAATGCCAAGTGGCTCAACTCCAGACAGGTGCAGTGGGTTATATTCTTCACCAGGTTCCGCTTTACGGTTACTTATCACCCTGGCTCCAAGAATGGTAAGAATGATGCTCTTTCTTGATTGATTGAGGTCTCTCCTTGACTCACACCCCCAGACACCGTTGTGTTACTGGCACAGTTTGTAGCTCCTATTCATTGGACTCTATTGGATGACATCAAAGCAGCCCAACTTCAGGAACCCAGCCCCAGTGAACATCCACAGCACAAAGAATATGTCCCGACCACTGTCCGGTCCAAGCTCTTACACTGGGCACATGATGGTCCCAGTGCAGGGCACCCTGGAATTACCCGCACATGTAGACTCCTCTCCGAGTGCTTCTGGTGGCCATCCATGAAGCAAGACGTAAGACTTTGTCCTCACAAAGTTTCACGACAACTTCCAGCAGGGCTCCTTGAACCGCTTCCAGTCCTGAATTGCCCGTGGTCCCATATAGTGGTTGACTTCAACACAGGCATCCCTCGTTCAGATGGGAACACTACAATACTGGTATTTGCTTTTCTAAAGCCTGTCGACTTATCCCATTGCAAGGGTTACCCGCTGCCTTAGACAACAGAATTGTTGTTCCAAAACGTTTTCAGATTGTATGGCATACCAGAGGATGTAGTGTCCGACAGGGGATCCCAGTTCACCTCAAGGGTCTGGAAGGCCTTCTTTTCTCAATTAGGTGTCTGTCAGCCTCTCCTCTGGCTATCATCCACAGTCCAATGGGCAAGTGGAATGCCTCAACCAGGAGATTGGATGTTACCTGCAGAGCTACTGTGGCCAGAATCAAACGGATTGGAACAGATTCCTTCCCTGGGCAGAGTATGCCCAAAACTCATTAATCCATTCCTCCACTAACCTCACCCCTTTCCAGTGTGTGCTGGGTTACCAACCTTCTTTGTTCCTGTTGACAGCAGAAACCAGCAAGGTGCCAGCTGTAGATGACTGGTACAAGAGGAGTGAAGCGGCACTGTCGCCGACTTCTGGAGACAGTGTCCTCCCAAAGGAGGAAGGCCAACAGAAGATGCAGAGTGTGGTTGTCTACACAGGACCTCAACCTGCATCTGCCCTCCCAGGAAATTTTCATCAGCCCTTTCAAAATATTGAAAAGGATCAACCTGATTTCCTACCGCTTACAGTTGCCCCCTAACTACCATATCTGCCCTATGTTCCATGTCTTGCTCCTCAAGCCTCACTGTGTTTCTGTGCTGCAGAGTCCAGCAGTCTCCCCTCCTCCACCTTTGTATGTTAATGGTTCCCCTGCCTACTCTGTTAAGGCCCTCTTGGACTCCAAATGACTCAGGGGCACATTGTACTGCTTGGTTGACAGGGAGGGGTATGGCCCGGAGGAGCAATACTGGGTACCGGCACATGACATACGATGGATCCGACGCTCATTGAGGACTTTCACAGATGCCATCCCGACTGGCCTGCTCCGCAGTGGAGGGGGTGGCCTTCTACCTATCATCCTCAAGCAGCTGCAGCCGTTCCTAGTGGGGGAGTACAGTCATGACCCCCAGGGGTAATACCCCTACAGTCCAGAGGAGGTGCCACTCACTGCCGCTGACCCAGACCCAAGCACCTGTTCACAATTAGATACTTGCTGAGGTATAAAGGGAGCAAGTCTTAATCAGCGTTTCCGTAGTATTCTCACTGCGATTAATAGTTTTCTGTTTTCTCAGTTTGTTCCCATCCTGTCTACTCCTGCCTCTTGTTCCCCAGTGTTCCAGTCTGCTATTTTGCCACACCTCCGTGTTCAAGTCGTACTCACAGATTCACGTTTCACTTTCCACCTTAGTGCGAATACACTGTGTGTCTCCTTGTCCCGCGTTCATTGTTTCACCTCCACCCGGTACTTTATAGTTTGCACTATACACTTCTAAAACCACTCTGCACGTGAGGTTATTTCACTTTTCGTCCCTGTTCAGACGTAACACCATTGCGCGTCCGTGTCAGACTCCCGTCCGGCCGCTACAATGGGCAGCCATGACTGTCAGAAGGACCATGTTTACATGGACTTTCCTTTTCCCACAGAGAATGTGAGGGCTGTCAATGGGTTGCAAAAAGTATTTTTATATGTAATTGAGCAAGACAACTTTGTCGGTGTGAACTGTAGAGTGCAGATAATATTGTCTGCTAGCTGACAAAATAATTGACAGCTGGTCAAGATGCTCATCCCAAAATCTGTCTTATTCATGAATTCACTCAACTCACTCCTGAATCCTTTATCTTGCTGCCATAAGTCCTGAAAAACAACATGAATAGTTACAAAGGTAGCAACTTGAAAGCCTAAAATAGTGCTGATACTTGTAATGACCCCATATGTACATATGCTGGATTTTTGTTTCCAAGTTCATAACTAATTAGTCTTGATTTTGTTAGTTACACACTGTGAAATTCTAATCATGTTAAATCGAACATGGGCTCATTGTAACTATTCAGAAATTATAAACTGAAATTGTACTTGTTACTTCTTCATTAAACTGATACTGGTCCATTATTACTAACACAAGCATTCCTGCTATTTGCTCTTTGTTAATTCAGTTATTCTTATTTTAGATTTAACTAGCATGAAATGTAAGTTATTTTAATTATTTAGCTGATTAAGCGATCATAAATAATAAAAGATGATTCAGCAAAAACCATGTACTGTGATTATTTTTACATTTGATTAGTTAATTATGGATGGAAAAAGTGGTTTTGAAAATATAAATAGTTGCAGTTTAGTTTATGGGTCTGTTCACTCTAACTCGAATGGTAAACACTAAGAGGTTTTGGGGTTTATCTGATTTCTGCCCTTTTACACCTTCCCATTGCTTCTTACTGCCTTCTGGATGAGTTAGGAACTGGTAGCTCTACAGTGGATACTCATCAAATCCAAAAACTCATCCAAGATGAGGGATTGAACCTGAGCTGACCTGGATGATGTATTTTTCTTTGTATTCTATTTCATACTGGTTTCTGAAAGATCCCAGAACCATGTGGCTGGGGTTATGTTTTCAAAAGGCCAGCATTTTATTTTGCTCGTGAACTATGTTTTTCAGTTTATTTGGACAACTGACAAAGATTTAATAGCTGAGTATCAAACGCTCTCATTTATGCTATCAGCATAATTGTCTGTAATGTAAATGCCTTGAAAATATCTGAAGGCTATTAGCATTGTGCAGAAAACTAGGACTCAAGGACACAACATAAAATTTGAGCCAAAGTGCAGTCACGAAGGCAACTAACATGTGGCTTACTTTTTCTTACACAATCCTTGCTTACCCCCTAAACCAGGAGTCTTTGATCATTTTTCAAACAATCTTTTTAGTTTTGCTTTGGCAACAAGCTGGAGGTTGACTGTTCTTCTTGGGGCTCGGTGTTGTGGTTCTTCAGAGGTACCCAACAGACAAAGCAATAAGAAGGGCCCTTAGTGTTTTCTAGCACCTTTCATGTAACTCCTGGTCCAATCCCTCAAGCCACAATGCCACCACCGTCGCTGGGCTCCACCTCAGGTATGTTACAGCAGTGAGGGCTGTTTGAAACAGCCGCAAAGATGGCATGCAAAGCAACAAGAAATACAAGACAGCCACATTTACTTGTTTGGTATATGATGTAACGTTGCACGCGCTGGAAGAGGTGACAGTACTGCAGTAAGAACACTTTAACTGCCTCACAGCTGGGGGACAGGGAGCTGAGTCTCTGTCTTACTTTCCAATTCTTCCCATTGCTGCAGGTTGGCCCATTAGGCTTAGGCGGGGTTGCTAGCTGTGGTTTAGTGAGGTTGCTAGGTGACACTGTGTGTGTGTGTGTGTGTGTGTGTGTGTGTGTGTGTGTGTGTGTGTGTGTGTACTTTCAAAGCTTTCAGCCTGAATGTGCTCTCCACAGTCCTCTGTCTAGTCCCCGTACATGAATCAAGACACAACGCTTTCTCGGGGGTTCAGTACAAATATCGTGTAGCCCAGCACAGTGTGAACGCAAATATAAACTGAAGTAATCTCTGAAATTCGCAAATCAGTTTGGAACATTACTGACTTCTGAGGCATTTATAATCTAATTTATGGCATGAGGACTGAACAGTAGTCAGAAAGGGATGTGTAGAAAGTTGAGGAAACATTCTGTTCCTCTTGACCTTTCACATGACATTTGCTGAAAATCCACTATATAACTGCTAGCTTCTTACTCCCCCAAAACACAAAAAATTGGAGGGTGTAAAGGGGTAGTGGTCAAATATACCCAAAACCTTATTGTTTACCACTTAAACCGTTATATAGCAGACTTGGGTAACATTTTAGTAGCATTTCTGCAACTTTGCAAGTGTTGTCATTTAGCTGACAGTTTACCAATTTACGCTGCTGCACAATTTTACGGGAACAATTTAGGGTACCTTGCTAAGGGGTAATACAACTAGAGTTGGAATTTGAACTACCAACATTTGGGTCTAAAGGCAGCAGCGCTAATCACTACTGTACCATGTACATCATTATTGATGTCACTACAATGACATTATTGTCATTGTTGCAGGGACTGTGTGCACATGGTATATGGTGCTCTGACACTTGAAATATTTCCACAAGGAGCAGTTGTTGTGCTGCCATGTGAAAATTCAGGAGAAGTATAAGCTTGTTTCAGTTACTGTCACTTGTCTTTTTCCCAACTTTTGCAACCATTCCTTTATTGTTCTTCCCACAGCCCGACTTGTCAATGGTAACATGGTGTTGCTATGATTAAAGAACAAACAGAGCATGGATATTTACCTGTTATTGAAAAGCGTTACACTTTACTGTAGAGGTGTCATAGGTTCTGCATGGGCTCAGAACTTCACATGGTACATGTAAAGATTTAAACTGATTTACATCTGGCCATGAACTTGTGTTTTGAGTAAAGCTTGTTCTGTGCAATTCCTCAGACCAACTCATGACAAGCAGCGACAAGAACAATACTTATTGTTAAACTCAGGGTTCTGTAATGGATTGGTTTTTGTGCTGTAATATAGTGCTGTACTTTAGCATCATAAGGACACCCCAGCCAGGTCTTCACACTTAGAGACCCATACAACACTGAAGAGCCTGGACTTATGCTTCATATAACTGTTAGTGCATAAGGAATGGTGTAATACAAGGGCAAGAGGGCACTGCGGCTCGGACTGGACAGGCATCGGCCTTCTCAGAAAAGAACTCCACTGGGCTCTTCCTGCAAAATTGTGCACCTCTTTGTGTTGATGCTAGCCCCTTGTCTCTCGGTTTCCTCCTTTTCACTCAGCACTTAAGGCAGATCAAATGCCTGCTGCCCCTGTCACCTGCCACAGGAATTCGCCAATGTCCTGATCCATCAGCGAGCCTCACTGTACAGGAACAACCAGAGCTGGAGACTGCCCAGACCTGCAGGCAACCAGGTGATTGATAGGTGGCATGGCTGTTTGTTGGCGAAGGTGTATGTTTGGTGGGTGGATAACTCTATGGAATTGGGGGGGTTATACAGCAGTGAGAGGGCGGAACCTTAGGATCAAACAAGTCTCGGTTTGCTCTGCTGGTTTCCTGACGTCTGCGGTTCAGACAGGGTGTTTCACAGTGTTTACCAGAATAAAAAAAAGAGAGGGATTTGGCGTGTGTCAACACGCACACCTGTCAGCTGGGCAATCTGTCTTCAAGGCACATCCTGACTCCTGAGAGATAGGCGGCAGCAAAGTTGGGTTGCAAAACCATGAGTGTCGTTTGGGCCTATTTATTTTTTGTGATGAGTGCATTGGGCTTCTTCACTGTGTGAAAGAAATTAATGTAATGCTCAAGTTTGTTTCAGAGAAATGTAACAGAATTCTTTCAAAAGACTTAAAAGTCCTTGTGAACTGTTTTTTTTTATTCTTTATTATTGCTGCAGAGTTTATGAGCTTTCAGATTTAGGAAAACGCTACTTCCCCATAGCAAAGTGTTTGCAGGAAGAAGCTTTTCAACAACTGAATCAGTGGTACCACTTGTTACTCAGTACAGAAGATATACTTTGCTTTTAACAGCCTGATTTCAAACAAGGTGTGTACTCTACTGTAACCCCTACACTTCACCTATATCACCCACATAGGAAGGAGAAACTCTAATCTGTTGCCCCAGAGAACCTGAAGGAGAAGGAAATCTGTCAGTAAATGCTGTCAGTATTATTCAAGTAATTGTTTTGTTTGTACACTTAAGGTGTTCTGAAAGAAAAAACAATAAAGGCAAACAATTGAAAGATTTTGAGAGAATTACAGCGAGAATTAAATCATCCAGCCTGGAAGGCCTGGAAGTAATTTATAAACATGCAATTATGATGTTAATTTGCTGCAGAATTTTCCACACGAATGGCAGAAACATGAAGAGTAAACCCAACATAAGTGCTTTCAACACTTGAACATCTTGGTGTGTGTATATATTAGGGGAGCGCAGGCCCGTAGTTTCCTTGTTTTTCAGTGTGGATCTCATGACATTGCATCCGCAGGAGCTCAAGAGAAGGTCATCTCTTTGAATCTGATGGAACATGACACATGATGGGAGTGCTCTCGGTTGCCTGTCAGAGTGGTGAGCACTGGTGAGAAAACATGCTGTGCACAAGATGTGTGAAAGACTGGGAGGCTCCCCTCCACATTCCTCTGCCACACCCTGGCCTCTTTCCCTCACATAAGTGTGCAGTGTGAAGAGTAGAGTCTTGCACACTTCTTCCTCTCACCAGTGGTACAATGGAAAGCAGAGCAATTTAAAAGGGAAATGGTGGTAGTGGTGGGGAGTGGATTATTACTTTTAAGAAGCGAGCCATGCTCACCTGCTATGTCATTTACCCTACAAAGGCAGCAATTAGGAGCATTGCATTGTAATTGTCTGCCACTGATGTGAGCAATTTACATTAATATTTTGCCATGTTTGCCTGGTTATAATGGAACTGTTAAATAAGGTAACCCCTAATTGAAGAGATCGGTCATGACAAGTCAGTAATCCAGGCATGAACCCTTGTGAGAGCGATTATTTAATCAGGTAGTCAAGTTCAAAACTCTCCGAGTGCTCCTTAGTAATGCACGTTGACAGGGGCATCATTATCAATTACATCATGTAGGTTACTGGGCTATTTGAATACCTGCCATGGGCTTTATTTTTATTCTGATGCTTTTAGTGCATTTTTCAGATATTTAGTCTGGTTACTCAGCTCAGGATCAAGATAGAAAAGGCCAATGCTACTATGTCACAGATGTTTTACTAATGAACTTAATCGCTTGGCACATGCAATCCCTATCTAAGTAGCTCCAGAAAGTTCCCGGAGGTGCATTTCACTGAAGCACTTCAAGTTGAATATCTTTCACAGAGTAGCGCAATAGTTCCAAAATGTTGCAGCATGCTTCAAAGGTATCAAGTGCAACCCCTCTGAATGAATAGAACAGAGACACTGAAGAGATGAGTCAGTCTTGGTGGCAAAGAGACACTGCTACTCCACCATGGTGTCTCACCCTGCCAAGTGTGGGGCATTTTGCTGTGAGGGACAATGGTGTCTCTGCTGATTCTTCTCTTCTGAGGTGAACTCTGCAGGGGCAGTGTTGCCTCACATTGTACTGGCCTTCTCAGAGCTTTGGGCTCACAGCCCTTTCCATCCAGAACCAGGGAGATTTCACCACCGCAGGGTTTGTGACTCCAGCTATAAACCTGAAAGAAGCCGAGACCATTTGCACTTCAGTCATTTTTTGAAAATCTCTCCACTGGGAAGTAATTTTGAAAACAGTATTTAATACACAGGATCCACTGAAAGATTGTTCTAGGGAGGTATGTTTCTATGATGCTGCAGTTTGGGGTCTGCAGGTACAAAGCTTGCTGTTATGTTTTCATAGTAGCTTTTGGACCTGGGCTGGCATACCAACACTGAGATGCCTCTCGTTGCTGTCAACAACAGTTTGTGACTGAGGAGGTGTTTATGTTTCATAAATCAAGGCACTTAATTATTTTCATTTGCAGAGAATTCAATTATGGATTCATTTTATTATTCATGTAAACAAATGTACTACAGACACTTGGAGCAGATCCCCAAATGATACGAACAAAGAAGAAAGAATGAATATCCCCGGGTAGGGAAAAAATGTACAGCAGATTTAGCACACGTGTGTGTTTGAACATGTAATTTTTAATACGGGCTAATGGGTATAATATAAACTCTAGATTGAATTGGACCTGGGCTGGCATCAATTTGTGTCCAAATGTACACCGTTTAGGCCTCAGGTAGTCTATAGCTGTCCCACACACCTTCTTCAGCCTTCGCTAAGTTAATTTCCAACAGACAAAAATCGGCTCAGACCTTTAACTTGACATGTATATGTTGCAACCATGAGCAAGGAACATGTCATACTGTGAGCTGTCTTTAGAGGAAAGCCAGTGCCAAGAAAATAAAAGTCTCCTGCCTCCAAATCGAAGATACTATCTTTCTATTTCCAGAAGCAGGAAAAATTAGTTCTGGTATGCTGCAAGATTGTGCAACAGAATTATGGTTTAGGGCACATGGGCCTAGACATCACTGGTGGTTTGAATCTATTAGTAAAGAAGTTGCTGCAGTTTGGGGGATTTAAACCGCACTATTAGATTTTCTTGGTATGCAGATCTGCTAGAGAAGCTGCTTTATTACTGGACTTGTATGGTTGTTCTACTGGAACCTGACTGAGAAGACTGAGAATGGAATGCTACAAGTTTTGCTGCAAGGCTACATTTGTGGCAGTGTGCGCACACATACACAAACACACACATTTAGAGCTCATATAGTGGCACAAAATTGTGTGGGCATGTTTACAGTTTAGGGTCATGACCAAATCACCACAAATAATAAAAGGATATCAAGCCTCCTACTTTTGACAGGATCACATCTAGTGTTGCCAGATGTTTGACATTTAATAGTACTTGGACAGCAGAGCTACTCTGTCCTGCTGTCTGTTTTGTGTTTGTAACCTTATGAAACCTCTTTCTTAAACTCTTAGACTTTACCTTCAGAGCCAAGGGTGGTCAGTAATCTGAAAGTGTTGCCAGTGTCCTGCATCTCACTGATTTGCTGCAGTTTTGATAACAAACCTGATCTTCAGGGTCTCTGGTGCACAGTTACAGGGTTGGCAGAAACCTCTGGAAGTGTTGCCCTGCTAAAGGCCATGACTTGAGGGTAATGACACTGTTGAGGAACCTGGTGCACAGTGCCTTAATTATGTCTTCATGACCTTCATCTATTATTCATTAGAAAAGTGTTGGCTTGTATCCCTGCTTTCAGTAGATGTGTGAAGTGAGGGAAGAAAGTTGATGCCCTGTGCGTGTTGTGTCAGAACACTCTTAGTTAATGGGACAGAGACAAAGGTATATGATCATTGTTCTCTCCCTTGATACCGCACCCCAAGCCATACCGCTCCCAGTAACTCATGAAACCATGGTACTCCTGGGGAGTTGAGAATACCTTCTCCACTATTAGCCTCACACTTAGAAAACACACAAAGTTGAGTGTGAAATGACTTTATCTGAAAATGAAAGGAAAATATGAACTGATGTGTGTGAGATGATTCAGTTTTACAGTACAGTTGGAGCCAAGTATAAGTGTCCAAGTGTATCTTTCCATATATTTAACAACTGGGCAGAGGACAGAAATTAAAAATGCAGCGAGAAATGGCCAAGAGATCGGTGTAGAGAATTTGATCGTGAAGTTAGTACTGGAAAGGTATTTTAATGTCTTAATAAAAACAATATACTAATTAAAAATGTTCTATAACAGGATCGTAGCTATAGGGGAAGTTCTGCCAATTTTTAAGTGATTTCATAAGTTGATACTAAAATGACTTGTCTCATGATGGTCTTCTCTTCCCAGTATCACCTGTCAGGGGAAATTTTGACTCATCCCATAAGAACTTCTCACTAAGTTGTTTAATGCTGGACACAAGTTGGCTTTGGTTCTCTGGTGCTTGGATGAAACGATCTTTCATGTTATGCCAGCAGGCAAGCTTGAAAATAAAAATTAAAAAAGGGAGATGACTAGGGACGACGTGACATTGAGATAGATTCAATGTTTGCTATGAAATATTGACGAAGATCATGCTTCAAGCTAGCTGAGCCCCTGTGTGTGTCTGCCCAGGTTTCTATTGCAAGGAGGGGAGGAAAGATAACACCTGAGGTGCTGCGGCTGCCATGCACACTCAGGGAAAATCAGCTATGTTTGTTCCAGCTGCACAGTCAGAAGGAGCCTGAGCATCAGTTACTAGGGGGACTTTTACAACTGTTAGGTTTCTCCTCAACGATCAACTGCTCTCTTGGCTCTGTGTCCCTCAACCACTAATTACACCCCTGTCCTATGTTCCAATGCTTTCATGAAAGTCCCTAATGGCATTGTAACAATAAAGATAATAGTTTAAACCTATCCACCAAAGCAATCGCTGCAACTTCTGCGAACACAATAGTTCCATGAAAGAGACTTTAATGACGCGAAGTCGCATATATGAAGGAACAGTTTTAAAACAAGTGTGCCCAGATTCTCTGGATATCAATCACCGGGTGTCACGTACACAAGGTGATCCAGTCCTGTCCTGCATACCAAGGATTCCTAGTGCCAGAATAAAGAGAGCGTACTGATTTCCACAGAAACACTTCATGCATGCTGGCCAAAATGAGCCTTTACTGCTGAGATGTATTCTAGCTCTGCTGCAGTGCTACAGTAACTAGCAATGCTACTCATTTACAAGCCTTGAAAAAATGTGGAGCCAGAAAGTATGATTAAAAGATTATCTTAAATTACAGTTGTCAGCATTTTTGGTCGGAAAAATGCTATGACGTTCCTGACGTCTCTCAGGGCATGAACAGTCTGAGCTGTTGTCATATTTCCCAAGTCCCTGAAAAGCGCTTGCTGGTCAATGGCATGACATTTAGAAAGTGGGTGTCACCTTTGACAGAATGATCCTGCTGATGTGCCAGCTTTTTAGTGAAATTATAACATTTAGTAAATTTAAATTTGAAAATTTTACATGAAAATAGGCTGACTACATTTTGAGATTACATGTACTATGTACACTTGTGATGCCCCTCTGCAGTTCTATGCTTTTACCTCTACTGCTTGACACAGCCACTTACCTCCTTACCTGCCAAGTTTAATAAATTCTTAAAACATGCAGAAAATATTAAATGTGAAACATTTTTAAACCTACTTAAAACAAAATTATGGTGTAATGGCTGGCATCCATTCCAAGGTGTGCCAGATATTAGGTGTGGTGTAATATGCTACTTGTTGCATGTCCCTGTATTTTATAGCATTCTCCTTCAAGTTCTCTGGGGCAACATTTGGAAAAATACTGAAATGATTTTAAATACAGAAGTAATTATAGGGGTTTTATTTCAATCCACTCTCCAGTGGGATGTGATAAAGAGTGAATGGAGAGTCTTTGACTTTTGTGATTGAAAAAAAGAGCATCTAATGTGTCCTGACTTCTTGGCTACTATGGAGCTATACATCACAATAATACTTGTCCAACACGAATACACACTTCTGATATATGCACCGATAAGAAAGCCCCGTGGACTACGGTCTCCTGATATACAACCAATCAAGAACGTGACAAATCAAATTATAGACACAGAGACACACATGAACCATGTAAAGTGTTAAGAATATACACACATTCATACAGTATATGTGTATATATACATTTACTGAGTGTGTTCATATTTTCAGTTACATTGCTACACATTTCAACTTCTTTGCGATTTTGTTTTCACTATTATGTGCAAGCATTCATATTTTGATTTGTTTATAGAGCAATGGTGGGGGGGGCGCAGCGGGTTCGGCAGATGCCTGCTGTGTGGTGGGTCTGGGGTTCCAGTCCTGCTCTGGGGTGCCCTGCAATGGATTGTCATCCCCCACTGGCCTTGAGCCCTGTGTTGCTGAGCAAAGCTCTGGCTCGCTGCGACCCCACTCGGGACAAGCAGTTGTAGACATTGGTTGGTTATTAGCAATGTCTTTTCAACTGTGAATGTTCACAGATGTTGTATTGCTTAGCTATATTGATGCCTAAATTCTGCAATGTCTGCATTCAAAACACAACTGCAGTGTTGACAGCAGCATTCTGACTGATGGCTGATAATTACCCTAGTACACTGTGCACTTCCACACTCTGTCTCTTCTGGGTATGTAAAAAGAAAAATTTTCACTACCATGTACTGTATAAGTAACACATATTATCTAAATGTCTGTGTAACACAAAGACTGAAAAAGAACTGCAAATAGTGACCATGCCTATATTATGCAGAAGTTTGAAATGTTCACTTTACCTGCTTGAAGGATGGATTCTGGGTTTCCATAATCCATCTGTATTGGAAAATCCCATCCAGTTCCATAATTTTTCTTTGCAGTGTGGTCATCCTGCCAATTAAGCCACATTTGCACATAATTCCATCTGCAAGACTTAAAATCTTTCATATCTAATGAATGAATGAATGAACGAATGAATGAATGAGTCAGTTTGTTGCCATGGCATCACTAGATGGCAATGTTGAGCCTGGATACACTTCCAGTGGGTCCTGAGTCCTCCACAGGTCTGGAGAAACCAACAAAATCGCAACAGAGGAATGGTGAGAAAGGCAAGGCCTGTTGCATGAGGTTTCATGGCTTTATACATGTTAGTTATATTCATATTGAGGTTATGTTAATCTGTGGTGCCCCTTTCCCACGTTAACTCCACTGTACATACATACTAAAATATTAGCTTTTTGGATTTTATCACATTTTATCCTGTATCCTTCTAAAGCAGACAAAAATAGACAAAATCTCATACCTTATAAAGTCTCATAGTGCAAAAGAGAATACAAAATATATATTTGGCCAATCAACGTGATGAGCTTACATAATCAAAAGTGAAGAAAGGAGTTTTGTATGGGGTCTGTAGTACGTTGGCTATCGCAGGCAGATATGAAGGCTGGCAGCCAGAGGAGGAACACCATCAAGGTTGTTATTGAGGCTGCAGAGAGGGCATTTACATGGCTGGGAATCAGGACCAGTGAGCTGTCGGTTTACACAGGGTGTCATATCCTGAAAGCCCTGAAACCCCCGTGACCCCAGGTTACATCACTGGTGATGTTTCCAGGTGCATCACAAGATGTGTAGAACAGATGATTTAAATTTAAATATAGGGAGATGCACCAAATGTGTGCTGTGCATTTGTGCATTAGAGATTCTCTGCTGCCTCATCTTTAGATGCATAGTTCAGGGGACCCTGATGTTAGCTCTTAGCAGCTCAGCGTTCTTTTGAGCCACCCAGCAAATATTGGTGATCCTATGCCAGAAGCTAAGGCCAGAGGGTGTCTCATGTCCTGATACAGACCACAGCATCTCAATTCTGCCAGCAGTGTGTGTGTGTGTGTGTGTGTGTGTCTGTGTGTTGAGGGTGGAAATGTCCTATAGTAATCCTTTGCGCAATCTTTCGTGTTGAACATTGACGTCATCAGTGCATCAAAGCCAGCTGACGCTTGTCTTTCTCAGCATGGGTCTCTGTTTTTTAACAGTTGGATGTTGTCTCTCCACTTAGAGCAGCCAGGTAAGTGCACTCAGAGTGAATAGCCACATTAGTTTCATCATCTGTCCTGCTGCACCCTTTCACATAACGACATCCCATCTTCAACTTCTTTTGCACATCGTCCAACTGCGCTGAAAGTCAGCATCTTCAATGGGCACACACTTTCTGGAACCTATTTATGCAATTGTAGCTATTGTTAACCCAGGCTACTCACATGGTAGATTCGGCACAGGCACAGAGCAGCACTGACCCACCTGAGCCTTAAATTCTTACAAACCACAGGCCTCTAGCTGATAACTCCTCCTGAGTCTTCTGCATGAATGCGTTTTCATCAGCATGCTAATGCCAGTGCCTGAAGATGTGGATTTCTGAAGCTTGATGGTTAAGATCCTGCTCATGTCTCTGTGCAGCACTATTACAGTACCAATGCTGAACTTCCCCAGTAAAATACCCAGCTGCATAAAAGGGTACAAACTGTAGGTTGTTTTGGAGAAGGAGGAATAGTGGATATCATTAATTCATTGATTCTTAATAACTGTTTACTCAATACAGGGCTGTGGGCTGTGGTGGTGCAGAGGCTGTCTCTGAAGCATAGGGTATAAGACAGGACATAGGATAGGACAGTACTTCTTTCTCTTAATGTAATGCATAAATTGTACTTTTGCTGAGATGTACATCGCTTTGGACAAAAGCGTCTGCTAAATGAATAAATATAAATGTAAATGTACTTCTTTAATCATTGCAAGGAAATTACAGACTGTGGGGGATATCACTCCATTGCCAAGGTGGCAATCACAAATAGTCTTTTGTTCACATGTTCACGCAAAACACAGCTTAGTCACCAGCGATCCTGGAGCACACCTTTGCATAATGGGACTTTTTCAGAGCTACTAGAGGGAACCCCTGCAAACACAGGAGGAACAATATATTTAGTTGGTGTATCAGTTTTGTATTCGTAACTTGGACCAAACCCTTTTAAGTCATTGTTTTAATGACATATACAGTCAATTCTCAACAATTTTGGCATGGATTACTTGTAATTAATTTACTACCACTTAAAATGCTTTTAAATAAAAAAAACATCTGTTTGTATACTTCTGACAAGTATCCTACAGGTAAGATTGCCTCTCCAAACACTGAAGCTTATAAAGAAAGAAATACAGGTCTTAAGATGACCTGCAAATCTGATTTTTGGCCATGTTGTCTCACCCCTGCACTTGATCCCTTTGGCTTTAGGTAGATTCCTGCTGTGCTTCAAGTGTCCTTTTGTTTCACCCACAACCTTATGGGTCAGAGGCAGCCTGCACCTGAGGCCAGTTCCCAGCTCTTTTTGTATGGCACCAGACTAACACTTTATTACACTTTATTTATTGAGAGCGGTGAGCCTTCAGTGGGTGAGGGGGTGCTAGGGTGCAGGGAGGGTTGGGTAGGTGCTGACATATCCATGGCCCCTCTGCTGTGATCCTTCCAGAAGAAGGGGCTTTCTGTGAAAGGAGGTCATTAGTGAAGCTTCATATGAAATGCTCGTGTGTGTGTGTGTGTTCTTTGTTAGGAGTTCATCAGTAGATGACTGACGACAAGCTAGATGTTCTATGTCTCCCTCCTTCCTCCCCCTTCCACCTCATTGTTTGCAGCATGTCCTCATGAAAGCTGACATTATTTATCCTGTGGTCTGCACACTATTGCTTTGGTCAGGAACATGGTTCATTTCTTGCAGTAACTATGTCATTGATCGTGTCTTTGCATATGAAACTATATCATGTATAATATATTAATTGTGAGTCAATAGATACTGTAGCAATTTAGAAAATGATTTATAAGGAGTTTTCCTGTTCAGTTCTAGTCCCACCCTTTGCTGTACTGCCCTCTCACAAATTACTTATAAGTTGCTGCAAGAAAACAGTTGTCAAAATGGGTAAAAATTGTAAAACCCTCAAAGTGATGAGTCCATGATGATGTAAAAGTAGTTTTTTTACTGGTGAGAAGCAGAGTATATAATTAGTGGGTCTGAGATCTTTCATATGGTCTTTATGCTTACAGAGCTGGGCTTTGGGTGAGTCATTTACATTGTCCAGAGTCAGGTGTACAGACTGACCATTGCTTACAAAGAGTCATCTTGGACCTCATGTGTCACTAAAATCTCTGACCAGGGGATTCTCTGCTGTGAATTCTGTGCTAAATCCATCCACAGTACATTTCTTGCTCTCTGTTCAGTGGCTCATGCAGACTGGAAAATGTGTGCAGTCTTGACAAATAGTTTTTTTTTTTTTTTTTTTTTGCAGCAGGGGAAAAAAGCGATTTGACAATATGTGAAGACGCAAATGATGAATAGGAGATTCTGGAAGGAGCCAGTGTTTTTTTTAGAATGTATAAGATGATGTGTTTTTATCTTGGAAAGCACTGTTTCCAACAAAAACTGAAAACAGAAACATTCTTCTTTTATTAAAAATTCCCATAAAATCTTCACCAATTATTGCCTCAGTTTTTAACAGACAGCCATCTCACTGAACCAGCTCAGATTCAGAAATGTGTGTAAGTGTACAAGAGGAAGACTGCATTGAGATTTGATCCTGAATTCTATACGGTAAAATGCCCTTAACTGTTTTAATACTGCTATCTCTGTAAGTACAGGTAGTCCCCTATTTATGATGGGCTTACGTTCTGTGAAACCCATCATAAGTCGAAAATATCGTAAGTTGAAAATGCATTTAATACACCTAATACACACCTCTCTGTGACAGACTGGGAGATGCAGATCGCTGCTGCTGCCCAGCACCGTGAAAGAGCATAGCTCCGCATATTGCTTGCCCGGGAAAAAAAATCAAAATTAAAAATTCGAAGTACAGTTTCAACTGAATGTCTATCGCTAGCTCACCATCATGAAGTCAAAAAATCGTAAGTCACACCATTGTAAATCGGGGACCACCTGTATACTACTGATGTCTGGATTTTACACTTTTGTCCCATACAATTAGAAAAGCACTTTTGGTACTATAATTGCACTCAAGAAAGGACTAAAAAACATATCCCTTTCACAGTCACTACTCCCCTGAACAGCCACATAAATTTTCATTTCTCTGTTTGTCACCATCACCCTTGCATTTCCTGTCAGACTCTGATCTACATGCAACTACTTATGTAATATATGCCAGTAAAACTAGAATATTGGACAAAAGGTGTGTTTCAACAATCATATGTTGGCATGTAAAGCTCTTTACCTCTTTATCTTGATGTTGAATGTTTTTGGGGTTTTCCCCCTGTTTCGTGAAGATGCCGTGTTGTCCAACAGGAGACTGCACCACCAGGTCTGAACCTGAGCCAGCAGGGTTTCTTGGAATCACAGCAGCCTCACACAGCCACAGACATCACACAAGCTGTAAAATGGAAACTCATGGCCATGTTCTCATGTTCTTTTGAAGAAAAGTGTTGAAAGACAGTGTAGCACATTGCAGTATTCGGATTTACGTGCATGTATTTCTGCCAGAGACTGTAGCCCTTCAAAGAGAACAACAAAATGAAACTAATGGGCACATTCTCTAGAGCCCCCCCCCCCCACCCCACGTCAGAAAATCTGGTTGCCAGCTCCTCTGGCACCTAGTCAAGCTGGCAGATGGCAACCTTTACCCTCTACATGTCTGTTGGCGAAAAGCCATTTTCCCTTAGAAGCTGCTGTCTTTATTCTCACCCTGAACGCTGGTGAGAAAAACACACTAGGTGCAGCGTACTTCTCTCCCCCATCTCCACCAAGAAGACAATTGCTTGTTCAGACATGAGTTTGTCCCAGTGGCCCAGCTTGGGGGTGGGTCCAGCTCCTTCACCACACAACCCCCAGCCCTATTCCCAAATCACCACCCATACACCTGTCACACAATAAACTGGAATCTGTCCTGTATTTTGGGAGCAGAACGGGTCCCTCCTTCCTGTCCGGCACAACTCTTTGGCACCATTTTTAATCTGACCTCCCCTGCTGTTTCAGCCGCAGCTGTATACCTGAGCTGTCTTGAAAGATGGAGCAGAGAGACAGAGAAAGGAAAACTCAGTATCCATCCTCCTCATACCACTAAACTGAGATGTAGCTTGTGTTCAGTGAGGTTACAGTAAAAGACAAATTAAGGTAATACTGTGCTTTTCAAGGGTATCCGTTCCAAGTCTTAAAAAATCTTTGTACTAAAAATATACAAAATGTTCAGTAATTTGACCACAACAACAATAATAAATCATGACTTTGTAGAAGTCCCTCTCTCCAGACAAAAGCTGAAAAAATTCAAAAGTTTTATTCTTTGCAAAGGGTAACTACAGCATTTTTTGCTTTCAGCTCAAATTTGCTTGAATACAGAGCTACTCAATTTCAGCATGTCTTGGTTCCTGATCAGATGGGAAATAGTGACACTGCATGTTTGTAGTTCTGGTGGTGACCAGTAGATGCCAGGATATACAGGAGCAGTTTCTGCAGAGAAAACATCCCTCCTTTGAGCCCACATATTGTACTGCTGAAGCTTTTTGACAAAATAAATCCACTCTCATTAGGAGCTCTGTGGAGTTGAACAAGGCTCTTGATCCTTTATTGGAGTGGGATGTATCTGGTTGCACATCTGTATACCTCTGCTTGACTACCAACAAGTCACATGTCAAGGTTTTTATTGAAAATGATTTCCATAACTGCTATCACTATCAGGCTTTCAAATAAATCACTATTTCATGCAGTTAACATATGTGTCCAGGTGGAATGTTTCGTGTGAGACTATCACTCAGAAACAATGTGACTGTAGTGTCAGTTTTCAGAAGTGGCAAAAAATGGAATCTATTGGTTTGGGAAAGTAAAACTTTACAAAAAATGCACTTTGTGTGTATGTGTGGGCTCAAAATATTAATATTGAATGCATTTTTGTGTTTTCCATAAGATATCATATTAACTTAAACTAAAATTCATATTTAAAAAGGATAATAAAGAAGTGTAAGGGAGAATCCATGAAACTTTTAATGTTTGTAACTTGACTTTTTGGACTTGGTATGCATTAGATATGAAGTGCTTGTTATTGCTCTGTCTGTCTTAGCCTTTAAATCCAGCCTTAAGACTCATCTGCTCATCTTAGCATACCCAACATAACTGATATTATTCCTGTTTGCTGCAGCTCCAGATCTCATATTTTTAGTGTAAAACTCTCCGGTCTCTTTATGTTGTTAGTTGCTAACTCCTTCCTGTTTTGTTTGTGTTCTTAGTACCTTGTGGTGGCCTGGGAGCCACAGCTAGCACAGAGCATTTTTGGGGTTAGATAGCACAGAATCATGGATAAGCATTATTGGGGGGTTATCACCTTGTTTGGCCTTTGTCACCTTTATAGCTGTTTGTATTGAGAGTCTGGAGTTGAGCACTTAAGGTAAGGTTTCAGATTTAACTTTTTCCACCCTAATAATGGAATAGGTCTTTACCACAATTGCTTTTTGAATCTTTCGGAGCTTCAACACTTCATCAGAATAGATTTTGTTCAATTATTTAACATTTGTGCCCTTACATGCCATAAGAATGACACTGGAAAAATAAACAACTGCATTTCTTAATGTGTGTGTGCATTTCTTTTGGTTTGAAATTTCAGTGTTGGATGTTTATTGGATTTAATGTAACTAAATAACACCAATGAATTTTTCAGGACCCACAGGGACAATAGTGCTAGTGACCAGAGGAGGCGCCACTCAATTCCACTAATATAGACGCATACACCTGTTTACAATTTGAGAATTCATCACATATAAAAGCAGCAAACAACTGAGGCAAGATTGCAGATTCTTGATGAGTGTTCTCTTGTGAACCTTAGTTACTTACTAATTTCCTAAGTCTTATGCCATACGCACATACTGTGTGAAACCACTTGTCCCGAGCAGGGTTGCAGTGAACCATAGCCTAACCCGGCAACACAGGGCACAAGGCTGAAGAGGGACAGGGCACACTCAGGATGGGACGCCAATCTGTCATAAAGTACCCTAAGCAGGACTTGAACCCTTATCCCACCAGAGAGCAGGACCCAGCCAAGCCCGCTGCACCACCATGCCCCCTTGTGCTATACCGTAGGTGTTAATGTTCCAATCCCGAGTGCCTGTCCTGTCTGCTCCTGCCTTTTGTGCTCCAGTTAAGCTCCAGGGTTCCAGTCTAGTATTTCAACACACCTCCGTGTTCAAAGTCCAACCCACAGACTCGTGGTTCACTTTTCACCTTCGTCAAAAAAATACACTGTGTGCCTCTTTGTCTCGTGTCCATCACTTCACCTTTACCCTGTGTTTTTCCAGTTTACACTGTACATGTATAAATACGCTCTGCATGTGGGGTCATTAAACTTTACATCTGTGTCAACAGAATTATAAAATAAGATACATATCATTTGCTTTGGGGGGGGTCATGGTGCCATGGTGGTGGTGACGTGTGTCCTGTGTTGTCGGGTTAGGCTCCAGTTTGCTGCAACCCTGCTTGGGACAAACGGTTTCTGGCAGTGTTTCGTGTGTGTTATTTGCTTAGAATTGAACTTTGGAGGGATGCAAATGGTAAAATTTGGTGTTGTTCACATCTGGGGTCTGTAATAGTTTCAAGAACATGTCTTAATATCTCAGTCATTATTTAAAAACATGATATTCCTCTATGTTCTATTTGTGGGCAAATTATCACACTCTCCTAATACAATACTGCTCTCCTGGGATCTCAATCTATATTATTCTGCAGTACACTTAGTTCTTTGAATACAAGCATTATCTAGGCACATAAATCATAGACAATGTTTGGTATTCCTGCACATAAATAAAATTAATCCTTAAAGTACCCATTCCTGAGATTGTTTCATTATTTAGTTTTTATTTTTCATGCCTTTGAATAGGGGAGGCATGGTAGTGCAGAAGGTTTGACTGAGGCCTGCTCTGTGCTGGGTCTGGGGTTCGAGTTCTGCTTGGGGTGCCATGTGGCGGACTAGTGTCCTGCCCCGGGTGTGTCCCCTCCCCCCCTTTCAGTCTTGCGCCTTGTGTTGCCAGATTAAGATCCAGCTCACCGCGACCCTGCTTGGGACAAGCGGTTGTAGACATTGTGAGTGTGATATCTTTAAATATAGTTTTGCTGTAGCCTCCATTATGTTTATGGGGAACTAATATCCATGTTGGTTCTCAAACCCATGTTCATGGTCTGCAAGTGCATGAAAGAGTCATTGAACAGTGTTGGCTGGAAGCCAGCAGGTGTACGATGGCAGCCAGCAGGTGTACGATGTCCAGTAAGTGCAGTTCAGTCCAGTAACATGACTGAGTTGATATTTTTACCGGGAATTGACTTGACAGGTAAAAAGCATGGGTTTATGTGTGTTCATGGAATTTTGCACAATGGATATACAATTGCAAGCCAGCTTCTGTTAAGGGATTGTGTGAGAATACTATAGTAATAATTTCAGGCTTTAGGTGATAATTTGATAATTTGTAAAAATGAAAATATTTGCAACTGGAAGGGAGTAATGTTGAAACACTAATTTAAATTTAATTCTGAACAGCTACTTTTTATTAACTCAGTACAGTGGCATTTAATTTGTTTAATGCTAAGCAGCCTTAAACTGAAGATGATGTCTGATACTTCAATGCACAAGATAAGATAATCATACACAAAGACTAAACAAAAAAGTTTAGAGAGGAAACAATGAAATTTTTTTTCATGAAGACTAAGCAGAACTTATTCAATGTAGAGGAAGGTAAGCACAGCTGTGTTCCCAAGTTTGGAGTTCGTGTGCTAATAAACACGGACATGCCTTTATGAAACTCAGTGATGCACACCAAGTTGTGCTCCAACTGTTTGGCAATGACCTGGATCCAGAAACACTCCCTCTTGTGAAAAACCTGAAAGAATAGAACAGTTGCATGCAAATGGCTGTGAGGTGTTTTACTGCAACAATTAATATGGTGAGGTAACGTATAATCCAAGGGCCTTATGTATCTGGTATTTAAGGTTGTTTATGTGGTCTGAAGGGGGTGCGGTGGCGCAGTGGGTTGGACCACAGTCCTGCTCTCTGGTGGGTCTGGGGTTCGAGTCCCGCTTGGGGTGCCTTGCGACGGACTGGCGTCCCGTCCTGGGTGTGTCCCCTCCCCTCCAGCCTTACGCCCTGAGTTGCCGGGTTAGGCTCTGGTTCCCCGTGACCCCATATGGGACAAGCGGTTCTGAAAATGTGTGTGTGTGTATGTGGTCTGATCTTCAGTTCACCCTGTCAGATTACTGAAAGCTATAATTTTATAATTACTTTTTAATGTAACATTGTAGACGTGGGTGCAGTGGCGCAGTGGGTTGGACCGGGTCCTACTCTCCAGTGGGTCTGGGGTTCGAGTCCTGCTTGGGGTGCCTTGCGACGGACTGACGTCCCGTCCTGGGTGTGTCCCCTCCCCCTCCAGCCTTACACCCTGTGTTGCCGGGTTAGGCTCCGGCTCCCCACGACCCTGTATGGGACAAGCGGTTCAGAAAATGTGTGTGTAACATTGTAAATGATATCAACTTCAAGATCCACGCACGCACGCATTTTCAGAACCGCTTGTCCCATACGGGGTCACGGGGAACCGGAGCCTACCCGGCAACACAGGGCGTGAGGCCGGAGGGGGAGGGGACACACCCAGGACGGGACGCCAGTCCGTCGCAAGGCACCCCAAGCGGGACTCGAACCCCAGACCCACCGGAAAGCAGGACTATGGTCCAACCCACTGCGCCACCGCACCCCCTAAACAAATAACACACACATTTTCAGAACCGCTTGTCCCATACGGGGTCATGGGGGAACCGGAGCCTACCCGGTAACACAGGGCGTAAGGCCGGAGGGGGAGGAGACACACCCAGGACGGGACGAACTTCAAGATCCATTAAAATTTAAATTAATTTAAAATTACTGAAAATAAAATATATATGCTCTCCAGAAATTTACACGTAATCTAGATTTTTAATTCATTTATTCCATAAATATATGCTATGTTCATCATTTTGTTACTGATCATGGAAACTCTCAAGCACCAGACATAAGCTGTAAACACTGGTAGAGATTTCAGTGATGGTCATCCCACACTCCTGTTATGTTTCTTATGATTGCATGTGTTTTGCTATCCAACTAATGTTGGGACATGCAAATGCAAGTGACATTCAATGTGGAATAGGAAAAATGTACATTTATTTGTTTAGCAGATACTTTATCCAGTGATGTAAATGAACATTTCTCTGAAAATTTCTAACAGGCTGTTGAAACACAAGCCCAAAAGTGAACTTCCACTGAATAGTTAATGATATGTTAATTATGCAAAAAGTTAAATCAGTACTGACAAAATTATTCTGTGTCATTCAGTCATCAAGAGAAATGTTTTAATGAACTTTTATACCTGGTATGGATGCAAGAGCTACCATAGTTGTCAAGAAGTGTTGTTAGAATTGCTAGAAACTGAGTTAATATGTATTTCAATAGCTGACAGTAAAAGCTGACAAAGCTTCCATTCATCCATCAGTTTTCATTAACCGCTGGTCCTGGTCAAGGTCGCAATGGACAGAATGCTAGTCCAGCCAAAATCGTTATTCAATGTTGTTAATAGAGTAATACCCCAAGAAAGACAGGCAGTGGTTTGAGCGCTGGTCCTGGAAGACATCAGAACAGTCTAAGTTTCTAACTTTCTGGCAATTTCTCAGTCTCTCACTCTCTGCCTTATCGCTTCTCGCCATCTAATATTTCCGAGAGGGTGGAAACAGTCTGGGTTGGTCTCCTGGGCTGCCCGCGCCACCGTGCTGCAGTGTCACAGTTCACGAACAGCGTGGAGGAAGTCATTAACTGTAAGAGATCAAAGGCAGCAGACAGGATAAACATTCTTTCCTGGGACTGGCTCCTCCAGGCATTGACCCACTTCCTCTTTGCTCAGACTTCCACCAAGGCACACACATTGTCACCACATTTCTGGGATATGGTTGTTTGGAGGGAGGGAGGGAGGGAAGGAGGGAGGAAGGGGTGGGTTTACCCCAAGGGGTACACTACATCACTTCATGGACAACTGACACCCCCCCCAACCCCCTCCCTGTATTCCAGTTTTACATTCTGTGAAACCAGTTCAGCTGTAGCTAAGGCAAGAGGAAGTCAGATTTGCAGATATTCTGTTCTTGAAACTTTAAAGAGAAAATGATTTATCAGATAAGGTAGATGAGGCAGATAAGACATGTTGAACCATGGATTGAAGACCTTTTCATGTTATATAAAGATTTACATTATTTTAGTACAGGCAGTCCCCAGATTCCCTTCTTGGACTGGGGCCTTGGCGTGGCAGAAAGGCTTGCATGATCTAGGGATCTCCAGATTTATATTGTCGGGAGCGGTATGCTCCTGGTAGGGTTTCCCAAGGCGAACAGGCCTGGAGTGAAGATCCAGACTAACACAATCCAAAAACCCCCATGAAAAAAGTAGACAGGAGAACGTTTACCCTGCCCAGAATAGGGTCACCAGGACCTACCCCTGGAATCAGGCCTGGGAGTAGTGTTCCTAGGAAAGCGCCTGGTGGACTGGGCAGCCCACGTAACCTGGCCAGGCTCAGCCCAAAAAGGCAACGTGAGGGGGCCATGTGGGCCCACCACCTGCAAGGTCCAACATGGGGGTGGGGTGAGATGCTTTTCAGGCAGCAGGAGAGGGTGAGGTGGAGCGTGGCATCCCGGCCCCTCACGACAGAAACTGGCTTTTGGCACATGGAATGTAACCTCACTGGAGGGGAAGAAGCTGGAACTGGTGCAGGAGGTTGAGAGATACCAACTAGAGATAGTTTGGCTTACCTACACTCACAGTGTTGGCTCTGGAACCAAACTCCTTGATAGGAGGTGGTCTCTCTCCTACTCAGGAGTTGCACAGGGTGAGAGGTGCCAGGCGGATGTGGGGATACTCACAAGTCCCCAGCTGGCTACCACACAGTTAGAGTTTGTCCCGGTGTACTAGAGGGTCGCCTTAATGTGGCTTAAGGTCGCAGAGAGGAAAACTTTGACTGCTGTGTGTGCTCATGCACCAAACAGCAGTTCAGAGTACTTGACCTTATCGGAGAGGGTGGGTGGGGTTCTGGCCAGGGCCCCACCTACAGACTCCATAGTCATGGGGGACTTCAATGCTCATGTTTGCAATGACTGGGAAATCGGGGAAGAATAGCTTGCCCGATCTAAATCCGATGGTGAAATATTATTGGACTTCTGTACTAGTCATGGTTTGTCCATACATAACAAACACCATGTTTGAACACAAGGATGCCCATAAGTGTATTTGGTACCAGAGCTCCTTGGGCAAAAAATCAATGATTGACTTTCTAGTCGTTTCATCTGACTTGAGGCCACATGTTCCGGATACTCAGGTGAAGAGAGGTGCTGAGCTGTCAGCTGATTATCATCTGGTGGTGAGTTTGATCAGATGGCAGGGAAAACTGATGGACAGACCCAGTAGACCCAAGCATATAGTGAGGATGTGCTGGGGATGACTGTCAGAGGACCCTGTCCAGAATGATTTTAACTCACACCTCCGGGAGAGCTTCTCCCATGTACTGGAAGAGGTAGGGGACATGGAGTCTGAATGGACCCTGTGCAAAACCTCCATTGTGGAAGCAGCCAGGCATAGCTGTGGCCAGAAGCTTGTTGGTGCAAGTCATGGCGGCAGCCCAAGAACCCGATGGTGGACGTCAGCGGTTAGGGAAGCTGTCAAGCTGAAGAAGGAGGCCTTTAGGGCCTGGTTGGCTCTGGGGACTCCTGAGACAGCAGATAGGTCCTGGCAGCCAAAAAAGGCAGCAGCAGTTGCGGTTGCAGAAGCAAAATCCAGAGCATGGGAGGAGTTTGAAGAGGCCATGGAAAATGACCTCAAAGGTCGGGCTCAAAGAGGTTCTGGAGAGCCATCCGGTGGCTCACGAGGGG
Source organism: Scleropages formosus (assembly GCF_900964775.1). Taxonomy (NCBI): domain Eukaryota; kingdom Metazoa; phylum Chordata; class Actinopteri; order Osteoglossiformes; family Osteoglossidae; genus Scleropages; species Scleropages formosus. Next base: position 249,112 of record NC_041830.1, on the reverse strand, counting down.
TCAGAGGAGCTTCACTCAAGCTGTGTTCAGAAAAAGTGAAGAAACTCTGACCTCTAATGAGGACATTGTCAGGAGGTGGAAGGAGCACTTTGAGGAACTCTTAAACCTGAGAGATATGCCTTCCTTACAGGACTCAGGCTTCCAGGGTATCAGAGTCCATTTTCCTGGTGGAAGTCACTGAGGTAGTTGGAAAGCTCCACAGTGGCAAAGCACCAGGGGTGGATAAGATTCGCCAGGAACTGCCTAAGACCCTGGATGTTGTCGGGCTGTCATGGCTGACATGCCTCTGCAATGTTGCATGGACATAGAATGAGATAATAATAAATGTTACTTCAGCATTTATAAGAGAGAGAGACAGAAACATCAGGACAGAGCCTTTTACGTGCTCCATTATTTTTGCTTTGTCCTTTAAAATTGTCCCAGTTGTTGACTGACTGTAGCTTAACGCTTTTCCAATGTTTGTTGGTGTTTCACCTTTTTACTTTCACTTCATTATTTCCACTTTAGTTTCAGTCATGATTGTTTTCTTTTTCTTTGATGCATCACCATCAATCACTTGCATCACATTTATGCTTTGCTGCCATGGTTACAAGAGCAAAAACAAAAAAAAATCAAATACTGTAAAACACACACAAGGCACTGTCAACAGCAATGTGGTCTGACTGAAAAGAATAAAGTGTTTGTCCTAGCTTATGCCCATGCACTCCAATTATAAGTCGACGAACCACTGTAGATGAGCAATGTTTTGATACGTGTTGCAAAGTAGCATCCATTTCTTATTACGAATCATTGTACATAACTTAAATTTTCAGTATGGTAGGCTTTCCTGGGGGTGGTTCGTAACTATGGTTTGTACATAAGTCGGATGTTCGTAACCTGGGGACTGCCTGTATATCTTTTTACGCCTGTACAATGCACCATAGCCCTGTGAGTCCAGAATTTCTAAATTTGAAATAGAATTAGTATCCAAAATTTTGCTGAGATCTTTAAAAACACCCTTGAAAATTTTTACTGAAAAGCTTTGACTAGAACAATCACGCTGCATCACCCTTTTAACTGGAACGAATCCCCCTAAGTATTCTTCCAGAATCCTGACAAGGTTCTCAGGGCTGCTTGTGCACTGGCTGTACAAATAGTATTCTGAGGTGCCAATTTATATTACGTGTTATTTCATCTGCACATGCCCTCTCTCGCCAGCACATTAAGCTTATGTCAAAGTGCCCATAATGACAGCAAGCACAGAAAAAATATCTCAGCAGGAACACAAATACAGCTGGTAAATGACGATTCAACAACCTGGCTCTCCCTCCTTTCCTCTCTCCACCCATCCATCCCTGTCTTTCTGTCTCTGTTAGAGCAGCCACTGTGATTAAATGAAGTCATAAGTGCCTGTGCTGATCAAATAATGAGAGAGCATGTAGCATGCTAATTTCACACATGGTTCTCCCATAGCAATGCAGCTGGATGTGAACTCAGGGCCATTAGCAGTTTATTATCTGGCCAGCTGCAGGCTGTGTTTGGGGAGAGGAAATGCAGGGAGGGCATGTTCTCCATATGTATGATGTCAAACAGATTGGATAGAAATGGTAGCATGGACACTGCCACATTGTGCAGCAGTGCAGGTGTGTGAATTTTCAAGACAGACAGTGAGTGAATGAGAGAGATGGAATGACTGACGGAATTTGTACTCGTGCAGGACAAGACAATGTAGAAGGCACAGTGTACATAGTGCAGAAGAGTGCTGCATGCATGCAGGCTATCAGTGATTCCAACCAGGGTCACAGAGCTTCTGGAACGCAAGACCACATGGTAGACAAGTGTTGCAGTCAGAGCCAGGGAGGCTGGAGGGGGGAGGGTTTGGCTCTAGTCCCTGTTTGCATCTGTGTCCCACCACAGCAGTCCCAAGGGGAACTCCGCAGGTTGTCCTTAATCTTTTCCCCTTGTCTCTTCTGGTGCACCTATCCTCCCCTGTGGAGGCTGCTGACCACAGAGCTGACTGAGTGGGAGAAACCTCAAAGCAAGGATACCCTTGTGACGGCAAGTACCCCAGAATGAGACCTCCACGCAGTCACTCAGCAAGGCTGTTGGACCCACACAGAGCACAGGAACATACTAAAGAATAGAGGTAGGATAAACAAACATATACCAACCCCAGCCTCAGAATTACAACTAGTCATTATCAAGCAGCCCCTGTCCAGACTGAGAAAATAACAGACATCTTAATGACAGTGAGCACTGTGGTCCTTCATCACCGTTAAATGAGAACAAGATCCCATGCAACAAAGCAGAGGCTTGTGTGGTCAGTATTCCAAAGTGCTAATCCTTTATTGTTATAACGGTCGATCAGCATGCCATTGTGCTTTAGTTATTTTAACACTGTTCCACAGCTCTCCATACATCATCATATACATCTATACATGCACACACACACACACACTTTCAGAACCGCTTGTCCCATACGGGGTCGCAGGGAACCAGAGCCAACCCAGTAACACAGGGCATAAGGCTGGAGGGGGAGGGACACACCCAGGACGGGACACCAGTCCGTCATAAGGCACCCCAAGCGGGACTCGAACCCCAGACCCACCAGAGAGCAGGACTGTGGTCCAACCCACTGCGCCACTGCACCCCCTTACATCATCATATATTCTGTCAAAACTGCACTTCAGCTTTTTCTCCTTCAGCATATCGCAGAAGAGATGTGGGCTATACAATTGTTCTCCATCCGAGAAACTGCACTATAGCACCCCTTGTGCTCTCTAAAAAGGTACACCTCTGTATTTTGAAACAGAAATGATAGTGCTCCCTGATTCGACAACATTTTTTCTGGGGCACCAGAGTCAATCTAAACATCAGTTTACAACAGAAGAGTCAGACGATTAAATGCAACCCTTTAACCTTGTAGAATGATCTCACTGCCATCCAAGGAGACCGACTTGTGTACCTGAAACCATACAATCAACCTTTTGTTCTCTGCATAACAGCTCTGTAAGACTTGGGTTTTAATTTCCTTCCCTTCGATTTTATATGCTGTGACAGAGTACTGATACTGAAGAGTTGTTTAACGAAGCAAGTCATATTCCTACAGCATATACTATACATAGATACTCTAAATAATACTTTCAAGTCTGAATAAGAGCCATTACCAAGTGATATCTTGTTGTTATTCTCCATCCAGGGAAGCACTGATGTACAAAACTGAACTTTTTGATACAAAAAAGTCCACATAAATACAGCTGATACCTGGCAAATCTGCTGAAAATGAAACACTTAACAGAAAAGGCTTTGTAGTCCCTTAAAGTGGCACATTAGACCAAAGTGGGGGTTAATTTTTCTTTCTTTGTTTTTGTTAATTAAACTGCAGCAAGAGGGGGATAGACCCTCGTCGAACAAAGACTCAATGGATGGGAGATCACAGAGAGCCAGGCTTTGAAACAGACAATTATCCTCAATTGGAGGCCATTGGGATGAACAAACGTTTAATAAGCAGGGTGAGGCTCCAATTGCCCCAGAGAGACAGGGTTCCTATGCTCAAACACAGGAATGGAGGGCTGGTTGAGTGACGAGGTCAGCCCTCAGCCTAGATGCTGATGCCCCGCAATAATGGAGACAAGCCTGGGTGATCACAGCAGGAGGCTGGAGTGACTCACCAAGGTAAGGGGAGACCCCAGCAGACTCTTCCAAGCATGCATTTTTAAATTAAAGAGCATCTGAGAAAGTGTCTGAGGCTTCTCCAGACTGCCATGGCATGCTGTAAATGCAGTACTTGACCTTGCTTGCACTTCAATGGTTCATTAAGACTCCCCTGCGTTGTGTATAAGAAGTACTTGAGTGTAAGGACTAGAGTCAAACCAAGGGACCATTTTCCCTGTTTGCTTTTCTGTTTCCCGGGATATAGAGCCCTTTGTAGCTTTTTCTCTCACATGAATTACAATGTACAAGAAAAATTTCAATATTTATATTTAAACATTAATCCTATATGATATTTTACAGTATTTAGGAGGGGAAAATGTTCAAATGTAAAAATACTAAATATAAAACATGGAAAAAAAACAAAATTTTCCTGCTTTTTCTTTTTTTCTGTGTGGTAGTCAGAATGAATAAATGACAATTAAGGAATGCTTATTTATTCTTTAATTTAAGCTTCCAAGTACTGAACTGTTCAAACCTATAAATGTAATAATTTCAACATAACTGTTTGCCAATCAGTTTTTTTTCCCAGTTGTCCTAGGGTCATGGTTATATCAGCTTTTGATTTGGCTCATTTAAGTATAGAAGGTAGAAGGTAATACATGAATTCTTTTAGTTAACACTTTTTTTCCAAAGCAACTTACAGTGTTAAGCTACCTGCAATAATTTTATCGTTTTTACACCTTTGTAATTTTACTGAAGCAAGTTTTATTGTTAGTACCCTACTCAACTGTATTAAGGCAGTAAGCAGGTTTCAGACCTGCAACCATCTGAACTGAAGGCAGCTGTTCTATTGACGACACTATAAGCTGGCCAAAAACACTAGTTCTGGAATTCTGCCTTCATCAGAGCTGGATTCAGGCAGATAGCAAGTAGTGTTGTAGTTAGAGCTGCTGCTGGCTTTTTGACCTAAAGGTCACATGTTTGAATCCCACCTCCAGCTGTAGTACCCTTGAATAAGGTTACCTTAAAAATTGCTCCAGTAAAATTATCCAGCTGTGTAAATGGCTAAATAATTGTAAGTACCTTAACATTGTTATTCGCTTTGGAGAAAAAGTCAGCTAAATTAATAAATATAAATGAAGCCAGAAACAGAATTATACATCCTGAGTGATACATTATTAAAAACTGAAAAATAAATGAACAAGCAAATTTCATCCATGCCCTACAGGTATTAACCAAGAAGGTATTCAGGAAGGTGAATCTGAGACTTGAATTTATTCAGATTTTGCTCTGCAGATGTTTGCTGTAGAAAGATCCATGTGCATGATCTTTATTAAAATAGAAGTAGTACACAAAGTCCATTGAAATTTGTACTATTGCATTTTGCCTGCAACAAATTTCCAAGATTTTGTTAACAGGACAATGCAACTTTTATCCTTAACCATTTTGGCTAAAATCGAAGACTAAACTTTCCTATAAGGCATCTATTATCTGTCTTTAACCTATTGAAACTGAAGAAGCCACTATTGAGAAGTCAATATTTACATTCATTTTTAGTTACATAGAGATACAGTTAGTTTTCAAATAGGCAATATCAGATTTCTTCAACTAAATCTATCTATTTTTGAGTCTAATATGGTACTGGACTGTTTTGCCTATAGTATCATTTTATAGCATTTATAAACTGCACAAGAAGATCACAGAGTGACTGAGGAATAAAATTATTCAAGACATTATTGTCAATAAAATGTCTAATTATATCTAAATCAATAAAATATATACTGTATATTTGCTTTGAAGAGTCATGTCCCAAGGGGGGTGCGGTGGCGCAGTGGGTTGGACCGCAGTCCTACTCTCCGGTGGGTCTGGGGTTCGAGTCCCGCTTGGGGTGCCTTGTGACGGACTGGCGTCCCGTCCTGGGTGCGTCCCCTTCCCCCTCCGGCCTTACGCCCTGTGTTGCCGGGTAGGCTCCGGTTCCCCGTGACCCCGTAAGGGACGAGCGGTTCTGAAAATGTGTGTGTGTGTGTGTGTGTGTGAGTCATGTCCTTGAATTTAAAAAGTAATAGAAGAGTATGGTAAACAGAATGACCACACTGCAAAGACTAAAATATTTTGTTGATGGTATGAGGAGCAGTCAGCATTGACTGGTAAACCAGAACAAGGTTTGTGATTAAAATGCAAGAAACAAACAGTCAACAATTTTGTGAGAACATATCAACTGAGTCCCAACTGAAACGGTGCCTGAGGCCACCTTGATCCACCTTAAATGGAGCAAAGAAAACCTCACAGGCTGGTGCATGCTTTCTTGTGCTATTGTGCATAGATTCTTGATTACATCTGGCAATGGGTTTAGTAGCTGGAAGAGCAGGAGAGGGAGACTTGTGAAGGAAGGTACTCCTGCAGGCACATTGCTTGAGGGTAGAAGAGCAGTAGGAACAGACTTATAATACGTGGAACAGTAGAACAAGCTCTCTTGAGTCATCACTCATATTTCCCACAAAAGATGTGCAATAACAGGGCAAGGAGATGTGACAGAGTTTGACAAAATGATGTTTCTTCTCCTGAGTCCATTGTTCTGCAGGCCTCCAGCAGGACACCAAAAATAAGCCTTAAACAATAACCAACATACATCAACATTTCTTCATACACACACACACACTGACTGAAACCACTTGCCCCAAGCAGGGTCATGGCAAAACAGAGCCTAACCTGGCAACACAGGGTGTAAGGCTGGAGGGGGAGAGGACACACCCAGGATGGGACATCTGTCCATCACAAAGCACTCTAAGCGGGACCTGAACCCCAGACCCATTGGAGAGCAGGACCCAGCCAAACCAGCTGCACCACCATGCCCTCCACTGATTTCTTTATGTACCAGTGGATACCAATATATTCCAAACCTTAACTGCTCAGGGAAGAATCTAGCTTTTTACATATGGTATCCAAACTGCACATGGTGATGAGCAATGTGTTGTCTTCTCTCCTGCTGTATGTGGGAAAATATATGGTCATGTAATGACAATAGTTTGCTGACCAAGTGATATAGGGCCAGTAAAACAAGTATCATGCAGCTAAAACTAGTTATCTAGATAAAAACTCCAAAAACTAGATAAAGAGAACCAAAGTGAGACAAAAACATTTTACTGGTTATTTTTTTTATAGGGGAAAATGAGTCAATGTTACGTGTGTGTGTGTGTGTGTGTGTGTGTGTGTGTGTGTGTGTGTGTGTGTGTATATATATATATATATATATATATATATATATATATATATATATATATATATATATATATATAAATAAATTATATGGTTGCACATCAATGGAACAACTGTGGAGAGAGTCAAAAGTTCCAAGTTTCTTGGCGTGCACATGACGGAGGACCTCTCCTGGACTCTGAATACCACCTGCCTAGCCAAGAAGGCTCAGCAGCATCTTCACTTCTTATGGAGGGTGAAGAGAGCCAAACTCTCCCTTCCCATCCTCACTACCTTCTACAGAGGGATGATAGAGAGCGTCCTGACCAGCTGTCTCACCGTGTGGTACGGGAACTGCACAGTCTCTGACCGCAAGACCCCACAGCGAGTTGTAAGAACAACTGAAAAGATTATCGGGGTTCCTCTTCCCACCATCGACTCCTCATACAAAAACCACCACATGCACAAAGCCACCAGCATTGCGGATGACCCCTCTCACCCCTCTCAGGGACTCTTTGCCCTGTTGCCATCTAGCAGGAGGTACAGGAGCATCCATGCCACCACCAGCAGACTCCGCAACAGTTTCTTCCCTGAGGCAGTCAGATTACTCAACACCCTGCTGCCTCCCAACGCTCACCTGGCACAGTCAAACAGCTAACTCATCACTACAATACACCGAAACTGCCTACAGCTCATAGTCATACCCGCACCCACGTCCTGTCCTGTGTATTTATTTACTGTCTTGTGCTATGTTTTGTGTTGCACCATGGTCTTCCACTGTATACAAGCTGTAAAGAGGAATGATAATGAAAACAACTTGAACTTGATATGATCTTTTGCTTTCAATGACTGGTGTGACCTCCTCATGCAGCAATAACTGCAACTAAACGTTTCAGGTAACTGTTGATCAGTCCTGCACATCGGCTTGGAGGAATTTCAGCCCATTCCTCCTTACAGAGCAGCTTCAACTCGGGGATATTGGTGGGCTTCCTCACATGAACTGCCTGCTTCAGGTCCTTCTGCAACATTTCTGTAGGATTAAGGTCACGACTTTGACTCTGGCCACCATTAACTTTCGTCTGCTTTAATCATTCTTTGGTAGAACAACTTGTGTATTTACGGTCACTGTCTTGCTACATGACCCACTTTCTCTTGTGTTTTAGTTCATGGACAGATGCTCTCACATTTTCCTGTAGAATTTGCTTGTACAGTTCACAACTCATAGTTGTGGGTTTCTTAGTAACCTCTCGGAATATTACACACCTTGCTCTTAGTGTGATCTTTGTTGGTCAGGTACTCCTGGGGAGGGTAACAATGGTCCTGAATTTCTTCCATTTGTACACAATTTGATTGACAGTGGACTGGTGGAGTCCAAATTCTTTATCACACACACACACACACATTTTCAGAACCGCTTGTCCCATACAGGGTCACGGGGAACCGGAGCCTACCCGGCAACACAGGGCGTAAGGCCAGAGGGGGAGGGGACACACCCAGGACGGGACGCCAGTCCGTCGCAAGGCACCCCAGGCGGGACTCGAACCCCAGACCAACCGGAGAGCAGGACTGCGGTCCAACCCACTGCGCCACCGCACCCCAATTCTTTATCAATGTTTTTGAAATTTTTTCCAATCTGGTGAGCATCAACAACTCTTTGTGTGAGGTCCTCAGAATCTCGTTTGTTTGAGCCATGATACACTTCAACAAACCTGTGTTGTGCAGATCAGGCTTTGATATGGAAGCTCCAGATTTTTCTTCTTTAAATAAGACAGGCCCACACCCACTCACACCTGATTGTCATCCCATTCACTGAAACACCTGACTGTAATTTCTCCTTCAAATGAACTGATAATCCTGAAGGTTCCATACCTTTTGCTATACACACACACACACACACACACACACACACACACACATTTTCAGAACCGCTTGTCCCATACGGGGTCACGGGGAACCGGAGCCTACCCAGTAACACAGGGCGTAAGGCCGGAGGGGGAGGGGACACACCCAGGACGGGATGCCAGTCCGTCGCAAGGCACCCCAAGCAGGACTCGAACACAGATATTTGATAATTTTCCTCAATTAATAAATGAACAAGTATAATGTTTTTACCTCAGTTGTTTAATTTGGGGGGCGCGGTGGCGCAGTGGGTTGGACCACAGTCCTGCTCTCTGGTGGGTCTGGGGTTCAAGTCCTGCTTGGGGTGCCTTGCAATGGACTGGCATCCTGTCCTGGGTGTGTCCCCTCCCCCTCTGGCCTTGTGCCCTGTGTTGCTGGGTAGGCTCTGGTTCCCCTGTGACCCTGTATGGGACAAGCGGTTCTGAAAATGTGTGTGTGTGTTTAATTTGGTTCTCTTTATCTAGTTCTAGAATCTGCATGAAAATCTGATCATGTTTTAGGTGATATTTATGCTGAAATAGAGAAAATACTAAAGGGTTCACAACCTTTGAAGCAGGGGGGTGTGGTGGCACAGTGGGTTTGACCAGGTCCTACTTTTCGGTCAGTCTAGGGTTTGAGTCCTGCTTGGGGTGCCTTGTGATGGACTGGCATCCTGGCCTGGGTGTGTCCCCTCCCCTTCTAGCCTTACGCCCTGTGCTGCTGGGTTAGGCCCTGTTTCCCGTGACCCTGCATGGGACAAGTGGTTTCAGATGATGTGATGTGTGAAACTTTCAGGCACCACTGGAGATATAATTTGACTGTCCTCTTTGTATAACTTGGGTTCTGGAACCAAACTCCTTGAACATGTTGGTCAATTTCCTACTCTCAAAGCCCCTGTGCGAGTGTGGTGGGGTGCTTACAAATCCTGGTATCCTGCCTCCATACCAGGACTGCTTGCCATCATTGATGAAACTATGCTGTACACTCTGACTTCATTATGGTAGATAAGTGGGTTGTGTCAATATGGGAAAAATCTAGGACAGCTCTATTGTTTATGCATATGAACCCAACAACTGTTCAGAGCATTCAGCTGTCTTATACAAAGTTGACATTGTACTTCAGAGAGTGCCACCTGCTAGCTCTGTAGTCCTGCTGAGGGACTTAAATGCCCATCTTGGAAATGATGGAGATACTTGGATGTGTGACTGAAAGGAACAGCCTGCTACATCTGAACTCAAGCAGTGAATTGTTGCTGAACACAGGGAGGTTTTTAAGTTTATCATGTATGAGAGCACCTTGGACCAAAAGTCGATGAATAGCTTTGTAGTTGTATTGTGTGACTTGAGCCCATATGTTTGGAATACTTACGTGAAGCAAGGGGCAGAGCTGTCAACTCATCTCTGCTTGGTGGTGGGCTGGATTTAAAGTACAAGGTCCCAGACTAACAGATGTGAGAGATCCAAAGGTTATCTGGGAATGTCTGGTGGACTGCTCAGTGCGAGTTTGTGTTAACTTCCACCAGAGAAAATTTCCCTCTTGTCTTCACTGAAGTTGGGGACATTAAAACTGAATGGACCATCTTCAGACACCAGTCATGGACACGATTGCTAAAAGCTGGGGTCTGAGGGCCTCCGTGGCAACAATCCTGGAACCTGCTGGTGGACTCCACCAGTGAGAGAAACTGTTGAAGAAAGAAGCCTTCTGGCTAGTGCATTCAGGGAAGAAGCCTTCTGGCTAGTGCTTTCAGGGATCTCCAAATTTGGCAGGGAGGTACTAGCAGGCCAAGATGCCTGCAGCAAAGCAAAAACCTGAGATTAGTTTGGGGAGTGCTGATCACTTCTCGAGAGATTACTGAGTGGAATTTTGACGAAATTTGCAGTGTGCTGAACATGTCATCCTATTAGGAGGCAGTATGTGATGCCTCTGGTGAACTCCATGCCGTTACTGTTCAGGAAGTCACTATGGTGGTGCCTCTATGGAGTTACAGCTAGAGGGGGAATGAGATTTGACCAGCGATGTTAAAAGCAATGGACAGGGTTTGGGTGGCTAGCTCACATGACACTTCAGCATAGAGCAGAAAGCTGGGTAGGATACCTTGTGATGTGAAAGCTCAGGTGGAGCTTCCTGTATTTAAGAAAGGTGACAGGAGCGTGTGTTTCAACTACAGGGGCATCGTACTTCTCAGCCTAAAACCTATGCCAGGGTGCTGGAAAGGAGACTTGGTCCAATAGTTGATCCATAGATTCTGGGGGGAAAAAAGTATCTCTGTCATCTTAGCTTTAGCAAGTAATGTTTTTGACACACTGAACATTTTTCACACATCCGACAAGGAGAAAGATGTAACTTACATTTAATAGCAGATACAATGTGTTTTAGCCGTGTCCCTTTAGTTAGAGAAATGTTTTGAAATGGCAGTGTGTTTTAGTGTGGAGTGTCTGGTGCAACAAACAAACCCACTTCCACATGCTGGACTTCAAGAGCTAAACAGTTCCATTCACAGATTGGTTACAAATTAGTCTCATTTGGAATGATTATCATGGAAATCCACATATGGTTTCCAGTGAGGTCCATGGTTATTTTCTCTGCATGCCATTAAAAAACATTTAATCTGATAGAATCATTTGTCTTTATGTCTGGGTCCAGCAAAGTCAAGGGCAGATCCCAGCCTCTGGATTGGATAAGGACTGCATTGACATCACCAGGGGTGAGAGTTCAGGCCAGGGCATCCCGTACAGGTTTCATGTTAGATGCCAAGTTTTGTCTTGAAAGTTGCCAGGTGTGAAAGGCTCCCCTTGTTGTTTTTGGGCTTCTTTGACGTTGAACATCTGCACTGAACGATTAGCCAGCTCCATGGAATTGATTCAAGCTGAATCTGGTTCTTAATTCCATTTAAACAAGAGAGTAATTTTCCAAGAGAAAGAAAACAAGAGTCTTGAATTCTAACTTTAAGTCTGCTGGTCAAATAGTAACCTTGGCATGTAATCATTGATACTCTTGCAACTGTGAGTAAATTGTCTTTTTTTTTTTTTCTTTTTTTTTTACACCACAAAATGTAGTGTCTCACAACTTGAAGTTTGGCTTATACCCTCTTTTTGCAATCCATTCAAAATTTTTTCCCATTACTATATTTCATTTTCTACTAGTTGTTTATTTTTAATTTTACATCAGCATACAGAATTATTACAATACACATTGTCCTCTAGAAACCACTAAAGTACAATGAGACCACACATGGCAATTTCACATCCTCTGTTGCAAAACCGTAGAATTTTAAATAGATTTTTATACACATGGATTGCTTATAAACTGGGTAAGGACAAGTGATATTTTTAGTCAGTTTATGCTCCATGTGTGATTACAGGGTATCTATGTATGACATTTTGTCAGGTTCATAGTGATATATACCCTGCCATGTTGTTTGAAATATGGGCAGTTCTGAGGGCAAGGGAGAAAATAGGGTAATGAGCACACACACAGGCTGAAACCGCTTGTCCTGAGCGGGGTTGCGGCGAACCGGAGCCTAACCTGGCAATGCAGGGCGTAAGGGACACACCCCGGATGGGACGCCGGTCTGCCAAAAGGCACCCCAAGCAGTAATCAAACCCCAGATCCACCAGAGAGCAAGGACCCAGCCAAGCCTGCTGTGCCACCATGCCCCTGGTAATGAACACAGGTGATAAATAAAGACCGCCTCCCATAGCATCCATGACCCCAACCTAAATGAGAAGGTGGCTTCCTTTGGGACCAAGGAAAATTAGTCTACTGCTATTCTTAGAGGCACAACCAACATAGTCACTCCCTGAAAGCTCTGGCTAAGGTCAGAGTTCGTATTCTGAAAATGACAGTCTCCATTGCTGCTCTTTAATTGGACATTTATTTTTAGTCTAAACTAGGCAACCTGGGTTATTTAAGGGAACATGAAGAGGTTGTCTGCTAATTACAGTTAAACAAGCTGACATCTCCCTTCCCAATTGCAGCCATATGCTCACAAACAAGGGGTCTGCTTCACCACCTCCATTGTCTCTCAGACAAGTAGCCTGTTTGTCTTTGTTTTTCTGTGGTAGCAGGTCAGGTGTGAAAGTGATGGGTTGTTTGTCTCCATATTCATGCTCTTTAGATATGATTTTGTGTTTTTTTAGAGCCTCTTGGATTGCATGCTTACACATTATGTAATGTTATGATGTCATATAGAAAGGGTAAATATATATTATCCTTCAGATATGCCGCTGTAAAGGAAAATTGGATGCAATGTCCACTTATTGATTAGTCATCTTTTGCGCGTGTATTTTCTGGTGTACAAATCCTTCCTTCAAGGCCCTGCTTTCATGCACAAAATAATATGGCATTATGGAACATGTTACGTTCTTTCAATCACACCCCTCTTAAGTTGAAGCCTAAAAGATATGATTTTCCTTTTTAGTCCATAAAAGCACCACGTAAAAGCTGTGCAGCTTTGTGAATAGGATACCCAAGATACCCACATGTGAGCTGTTCGACTGGAATTCCATTTTTTTTGGGTTTTTCCACTGAGTCAGCTCTGTGAATGAATCAGTAATCCTGTCAGAAAAGCCAGACTGCATTTTCCCTTCTGATGAGCAGTAGAGACAGGCTACAGACTCCCTATTACAGCCATAGCTCAAAATTCCCACCCTCCAATAAGGTATTTGCATGTAACTATATTATTGCTCTCCATACTACTCTCTACTGCCAGCTTAAAATGATTCTTGGGCTCTGATGCATACAAAAGGATGTAATTAATTTTTTGAGCTCCAACAGGACTAAAAAACCCCAAAACATAGCAGTTATCACTTAGGAGTCATGCTGAACAAGTACATGTATAATTGAGTTCCTTTGGACCTATTTCTCATGAGAGGCAGCTTGAAATAAAACAGTGTGTCAGCTATGTTTGTGCAGTTCACAGATTTTTGATTGCTACAGGAAACATAGCTGGGATTAAAAGGGGTGGGCTGCATCGCATCGCATCACTCTAACATCATTTAACACAGCATTTAGGGTGTTATAGTGTCCTGATCACACAATTCCAGATGTCTTCTACTAGAACTAGAACCCTAGAGTAATTATACCACTGGGTGCGTGTATTTTTCTTGCTGCTTTGGGGTTAGTATGTACCACATTGCTCCTCTGTATCTCTCTCCAGTGTGCTTTGTTGCTAAATCATTTGGGTCAGTGGTAACTTCTTTAGTGAAGATTTGTTTTGCTTCTGCATCTAAATTTCAGTTGATAATTCAATATTCACCAAAATTAAGCCCAAACTTTCTAAAATCTTTTGCCACTTGTGCTTTAAAGAGCTTTAAAGGAAAATATTATAATTTTCTCCTTAAGAACAACCACTTCTTCTTTCAGTATCAGAGTACACCGGAAAGAAGTCCATTAATTAATTGAAGAAGGGCTGTGCAGATGATGGGCTTTGAACCCCCTCCCCAGCTATCAAAGGAGTTCTGGTTATTTTCAGAATTGCAGCCTAGAGGCACCCCTGGCCCACCCTGCATGCACTGACATGATGAAGAGTTTTCCTCTCCTCCATTTTCTGGACAACCGAGAAGTTAACATCACCCACTTGTTATTATATTTATTTTTGTCCAGTAAGATTCTGATTGCATATTCCCACAGATACAGACAGAAATCCACATTACACCAAAAAAAAAACAGAGTCCATGTAATAGTATACAACAAAATGTTTTCAACCCATGAAAGGCTGCAGGGGATATTACTTCGGTAGCCCTTAAAGGCCTCAGATAAACACTTCATAAGGTAAAGCCGTGATGGTCCTGCAGAGCAGCTGTTATTAACGGAAAAGTATTCAGTTCAAGAGGGTTCTTTGTATGAACACCAAGTGATTCCAAAGGTGTGCTTTCTACATCTAAATAGCTAGTCTTCTCAGGTACAAAAACATTTATAGCCCTCAAGTGGATTGACTACAACTGTAGTGGTGATTGACAAAGCTGGAATAACACCCACTAGCCATTCATTTTCACTTTTAAACCGGGAGAGCTGGCAAAATTCTTCTCTGGTACTGGTCTGTCATGACAAAATGGGGAGAATGATATCCAGTGGTGAGGATAATAATGAGAGTCCATGTCATCAACTGTGCCAAAGGAAGAGTGGTGACTCCAAGAGCAGCCGCATCTCCACAACCTTTCTTTTTCCTCTTCAACCCTTTGTCTGCCCCTCTTTCTCTCTCACACTCACAGGAATATGTTATGGTTTCTCAAATCCAGATTTATTCATTAACCCCTCTCCTGACAGCTTAATAAAGGTGCCCTGAGATGCCTCCCTTTGATTTGGGTGCTGAAGCCCTGTTATTACCTTGTCCAAAAGCTGCATTTCCATCCAACTGTCATTCCGTAGGCCTCATCACCCAGTCCCCCACCCTTCCGAAAACCCTCTCCAGGCCCCATCACTACTATGTGACCCTTTTCAGACTTGTCCCCCTTCCTCATGGACAGGGACCAAAATATAGCTTCCCCTGTCTAAGGAATGTACAGACACATTTGATGATAGTGATTTATATGAAACCCAAAAATTCATTTTTCATTTAATTTTTCACATTTCATTTTTAAATTATGTGAAGTAAATTACATATAATTGTTGTTTATGCTACCAAACTTATCAATGAACCTTGCACTCTGGCTTTCTCTGGCTTCACTCAGGACAGTCCATCTTTCAATATAACATGCAAAGCGCATCTACAGTATATCATTTGTTTAATGTGTATCTACACAGTCATGTGGACTGTTGAGAACAAAAAGCTTGTTGAAGTCCAGTCACTCAAGGTGGCGTTGGTGATGGTAGATGGTTTGGGTTTGGGGGCTTAAACCACAATGTGGATCAGTTTACAATATAAGCAAATCCCAGAGAAATAAATCTATGGATTACAGTTTGCAAGCTATTAAATGAGCATGGTTTAGCTTTTTCACTCAGTTAATATTTAGTACTCAAATTCAAACAATCTTTGGCTAGTCAGGTTGTGCTTAGATTACTTTTTTAATGGGGTCAACCCAAAGCATGAATTGTACAACTGCCTATTCCATTGTCTTGCTTTTGATTAGTGTGGCACATGTGTTCAGCAGCCAGTGATATCCTTTGTAATAAAAAACAGTGCCTTGGTTTCAGAAGGTTGCCTTACCAGTTCCAAGCTTCACATTACTACTTAATATCACAATGAAAATGTCATCATGCCATATATTCACTGTGAGGTAGCATTCACTTTTTCTTAAAAAAAGGTCTTTTTGCCATTTTCAATTTTACATGTTTTTCTTAGTTGGAATCATAGTTCTTAATTCAGAATGATTTAAATTGCCTGAATGATGTTCTATACAGAAATATAAACACTGCTTAAGTTTATAAAAACATGTAGGCATCTGCGGCTGGTATCAACTGACTGGGGATTTAAGTCTTCAGGATGAGATCGCGTCGTGTAGGAAACTGGTTCCGACGTTTTGCTTCCTCTGTTGGAAGCTCTGAACCAGTTTCCTATACGACGGGGTCTCATCCAGAAAACTTAAAACTGTTTAAATTGCTTAAAGTTTTCTGTTGGTGATAGGGTTTAAAGTTTTCATTTTCTTTTGACTAGTAGTCTTTTCTCGCATAGATTCCTATCAATAATATACAGTATTTTATGGAATTTCAAAAATGCATTTTGAGTTTTGATGCTGTCGTGCTCAATCTCCCATGAGCACCACGTTTCATTAATGGAAGTGAAGAAACAGAACTGCTGTCATTAGAAGTCAAAATGCATGCAATCCCTGAAAAATCTGGGACTCAGATGTTGAAACAATATCTACTGAAGGTTGGATTGCAGAGAGTGCCCCCATGTCAGAAAAATCACAGTTTTACCGTGTAAGGAAAGGAACCACTATTGCATTTATGCTTTGAGTACAATTTCAGGATTAAGCTGAAATGGTTTCAGTGCGAGCCATGCATAGGTCATTGTCTGAAATAGTTTCCAACTCCTACAGAAATGGATCTTTTGCAGACGTAGACATCAGGGAAGGTTTCCCGCTGTCTCTTTTTTGCATACACAAAACATAGGTAAGTTGGGGGGTGGTTGAGATGTTAGGTAAGAATTCAAAGCAGGGAGAAAGAATGGAAAATCCAGCATATGTTTATAAAGCTATCTATTTTAAATGCATATATAAAGAAATGCAGATCAATTGCTTTGAGCAATGTGGTGTGTACAGTCCATGTGTTTTTGTTATTTTAATCCAAAGATAGAAAGAAAATAAAGCTCAAGGATAAGATAACGTCTACCAGTAGACCTTGCTATTATAGCATCTGGTAACAATTCTACATAATTGCTCTTAAATCCTGACGATCAGAAGTGAAATTCCAAAGCTTTTTTCCTCCATGTTTTTTTCTGATTTGTTTTCTTTTTCTGACACATTATCAGATCATTTAGCTTCCTTTGAACGTTTGACAAATGAAAAGGATGTTTCATGCCAAAAATGTTTTTTTTAAATATCAGTATATAAAATTAGAATAATGTAGTGACACCATAGTAAAAATGGGAACACTTTTAAATACTGTATAGAAAAACTAAAATTTTAAATCTGGCTTCTCTATCACAAAAACACTGTGGTCAGAATGGCATTTTTGGCAAATATTTACCAGGTGATACAGGATGTCAGAGACAACTGACAAAAGCAACAGTTTTGAATCTTTAGAACATCCATTAATCTATCTCTTCAACATAACAGACATAACAACTGTAGTTGAGTTTCTAGAAAATATGTGGGACTCAAAGCTTTTGCACCAAGTTTTGCAGCAAAATAACTAATGAGTGCACAATAATTCCTGAAAACCAAGGCACATTAAGGCAGAAAAGAGTCATCTGAAAAACAGTTGTCTTCTTCAGTATGTAATCCGAGTGAAACAAATCATTCAATGCGAAAGAACAATTGCTTGTAGATTGTGCACATTCATAGTGCTTTAAATAAATAAATGAATGTGTAAATTAATTTAATTTGCTATTTATCTAAATTGAAATCTAAATTGCTTTCCCTTGCCAAGTTAAAGAGCAACAGGGAGATCTCTTATCTGATATAAGTGTATAATGTTACCTAATGCTCTTAATCCTTCAGTACAAGAGAATATTCATGAACTTCCAATAGCTTCTTTGCACGTACAAGAAAACCTTGAGACCACTCAGTAGTTGGCATTCCTGGTCTTGGTTTTGTATCTTCACTCCCCTGTACCCCATAAAGTTTGATTTGCACTTTGGTAACTATTTAGTGGTTACATTTCCAATCATTCAAACAGCACTAACATTTCCCCCCTCTTTCACTTGCAAGACTGAAAAGGGACACTAAAGACATTGCTGTTATTTGTCCAAAAAAGCCCAGTACTCAACTCTGCAGATTTCTGGAATTTTTAGAGAACTGGCCAACTGCTGTTTAACTTCCTGTTTGTTTTTGTGGTCAGGTTCTGTCGTCACTGCTGTTGTTTTGTTTCCTTCTGTTTTGTTTTTATTCTATGTTCATAGCAGCATGACGATTCAGGTCAGAACTATAAACATTATTTTAAATGGGCTATGCTTATGTTTCTGAAGTTTATCTGCTGCTCCCTGAAATCTGTTTTCAGCTTCTGGCAGAAATATTTTTAGATGAATTGGGTAAAATTATGGACAGGCATCCAGAGAACAGCCAGAGCATTCATATTCAAATGGAACAACTTCTGTGATCAATAAATATAAGAATAAGGAGCTCTAATTCTATTCTATAAGAATAAGAAATAAGCAAAATTCCTGAGTAAAACAAGCAAGAAAAATAAGTTTATGTAAATTTCTCAGAAAAGCAGTGTATACAGCCAAGCACAGTCACATGGTCAATATGACATTATTATTATTATTTCCCTTGGGAACACTTGAGCCACTTGGAAAGCTTCCTATTGCACTAGTGCATCTGTTAATAGGAATCAACCACCACTCACCACAGCCACTGGATCACCTAACTTTTCCCTGGTGCAGGACTTCTATCTGCATTGACTCTAACCATATGCTGCTTGTTGCCCTTGTCTTTTAGTTTAAAGAAATACAGACACTCCTCACTTAACAACCGTGTTTCATTCCTACGACTAGGTCGTTAAGCGAACTGGTCGATAAGTGAGGAGCCGCCCCTGACCGATATTTCAAGCATACTGTATGCATACATACATAATGCTTGACTGAGGGTATAAAGCAGTTGATGAACCAATCCTCAAATAAAGCTTGCGTCATCCATGCCTTGTTATTTGCATGATAATAAACGGGCAGCGCGTGCTTACTAACCTGCTTCAATGCACAAGGGTTCTCAGAATGATAGATGAGGAAAGGCTTTAACTTAAAGCCAGCAACATTTCCTCCCAACAACAACATGACCCTGTCCTTAAAAGCCTTGAAACCGGGCATTGTTTCAGCTTCTTCGTTTATGTAGGACCTTTGTTTTAGCTTCTTTGTGTATGTAGGACCTTTCGGGCATTTTCTTCCAAAAAAGTCCGGTTTCATCCACATTGAAGATCTGTTCTGGGCGGTAGCCGCCTTTCTCAATCTCAATATGTGGTCTTGGAGATTTCGAATGCTAGTGTAGTGAATACTGACCGATTATGGGAACGAGACTGTGACTGAGAAAGGGTGATGCGAGATGAATGCTTGATGCTGAGCTGCCGTTTCCATGACCAAAGTTCTCATACAGCGTACAATACCGACTGGTCAGAGAGCTGGTTGTAAGTCCACGTGGCCATTAAACAGGTAGGTTGTTAAGTGAGGAGTGCATGTATCTCCACAGATTTTCTGTAATCCCATTACAATGCTCAGACACTGGCACTTGGACCCCCAGAGGGTTATTTCTTCCCTTTTATCAGGGGGGAGAGTTTTCTTGTTTTCTTCTCCTCAGTTGCCAGACACCTACTTACTATCTCCATTACCATCTTCTGTGTATCTATTGTTTGTCACTCTGCTGAGAAGAGCACACACACACACACACACACACACATTTTCAGAACCGCTTGTCCCATACGGGGTCACGGGGAACCGGAGCCTACCCGGTAACACAGGGCGTAAGGCCAGGGGGGGGAGGGGACACACCCAGGACGGGACGCCAGTCCGTCGCAAGGCACCCCAAGCGGGACTCGAACCCCAGACCCACCGGACAGCAGGACTGAGGTCCAACCCACTGCACCACCACACCCCCCTGCTGAGAAGAGCACTCTATAAAAAATATTTTTCTTGTTATCATTGTTGCTGTTATTATTATTGTAGAAACTTCAACGAGTAAGCATACCTAGCCATAAAGCCATCAGAGTGTGGACTATGGCTCCTAGCAATGTCCACAAAAACTTATCCTGTCACATATGCTACCTTGGCAAAGGAGAACATAGAACTGAACCTCAGCAAAACCCACAGGTTCCAGGGATTCAGACCCCTACAGCGCTGAGCCTGAATGCAGCATCTAATTAACTACAGCCACCTCATTTTGCCCCTTTTTCCATCTGTGATTTCTTACCCTCAGTGCCTGTTGCCTGCACACAACAGAAGGATCTCAGAAGGGCATGCACCAGGGTGTCGGACCACCTGGATACTCCACACAGCAAGCTGAAACCACAGCAAGCAGGGGTGGACAGTAAGGTTAAACAAGACACACAGAGAAGAACAACAAGGACTGATCCAACTTACACACTGTAGAACAGACTGTAGGCTGAGATCATGGAAAAAGACTGTACTTATTGCAATCCTAGGTGATAATCACGACCTTAAAACCATGTCATTAAAATTCCTTAGAGAAAGTATTTCCCATATATTAAGTATTTAAACAATTCATCTTGTTTTTTAATTAAATTAAATAATAAATTGTTCATTCAGAAATTATTCCCAAATATTATTAGTCAAGGGGGATGCAATGGTGCAGTGGGTTTGGCCTGTGCCTGCTCTCTGGTGGGTCTGGGGTTCAAGTCCTGCTTGGGGTGCCTTGTGACGGACTGGCGTCCCGTCCTGGGTGTGTCCCCTCCCCCTCCAGCCTTACGCCCTTTGTTGCCAGGTTAGGCTCCGGCTCGCTGCAACCCTGCTTGGGACAAGCGGTTTCAGACTGTGTCTGTTAGTAGTAACTGTGTGTGTTATTAGTCAAGAAGGTCTTCTATTCACTCACTCACTCTGACAAACTGTTTGTCCTGGTCAAGGTTACAGTAGCCAGCCTGCACAGTCCATCAATATTCAGTTATTTCAGATCAACTGATTTTTCCACTGCATTTTTCTAGCTGAATTTTCCAGTACTGAGAATGAGAAAAGAAGTTAACCTCTGATGAGGAAAACAATTAAAAATGACATATTTCTGCATATTTTAATACACAGCATTTATTTACTGAGCTTAAAGAATCATAAAAAATGTGGTATGTTGAAAAGTTTGGACACAGTATCATTCAGTACTTACCAGCTCTTCTTGTAGCCAGGTAACAGTCTCCTTTGTTGCTTCAGAAGTCTGTATTGAGGAGCTTGAAGTTATTCCTAAAATGGCTGAGATTCACCATTTCTTGATCTGCATTCATTTGAGATACACAGGACAAGATGTTACACCCCATGGGTATATTACAATGGCTGTACACAAGGGCCCAGTCCAACTAACGTCAACATGAAGCCACAGAGGACAACATCCAGCATTGCCAACATACAGTATATCTCCATGAGCTGACACCAAGAAGCTTAACTTCCTTCCCTAACCAACAGAGACCAAATCATTATTTTTATTTTCCTTTCCTGGTTTATTCTGTTCTGTCTGCACAGCCTTACCTGGCTGTCTGGTGCAGTCATAACAACCTGGAGCTGAACACGCTCAAAACGGTTGAGATGATTGTGGACTTTAGGAGAAACACCTCAGCATTATCCCCACTCACCATCATGAACAGCACTGTGGCAACAGTGGAGTCATTCAGGTTCCTGGGCACCACCCTCTCACAGGGCCTGAAGTGGGAGCTCCACATAGACTCCATTGTGAAGAAGGCCCAGCAGAGGTTGTACTTCGTTCGCCAGCTGAGGAAGTTCAACCTGCCACAGGAGCTACTGATGCAATTCTACTCTGACTCTGCAGTCATCGAGTCTGTCCTCTGCACTTCTATAACTGTTAGGTTCGGCTCGGCTACAAAATCAGACCTCAGAAGATTACAGCGGATTGTCCGGAAGGCTGGAGGAATCATCGGCGCACACCCCCCCGTCCAAGAATTGTACTCGTCCAGAGTGAGAAAAAGGGCTAGCAAAATCATCCTAGACCCTTCGCAGCCAGACCACTTCCCCTTTGAACTTTTGCCGTCTGGCCAGCGCTACAGGGCACTGAGCACCAGGACAGCCAGGCACAGGAAAAGTTTCTATCCTCAGGCCATCTATCTCATGAACAGCCAAATGCCCCCTAGGGAGTAAACTGGTGCAATAAACAACGCTATTTATATTTTATATTTATTTTTCACATCATATCTCTTATTTACTTTCCCTTGCATTGCATATAACATACCTGTACAAACATATAATGTCTAGTGTCTATTTTATATATTGTGTACTTTATATATTTTTTTAAATCTTTTATTAGCCCACTCTACTTTTATTATCTGTGTCTTGTCACTGTCATTCTGTTTGTGCTCTGGAAGTTCCTGTCCTTAAGATGAATTCCTTGTATGTGTAAACATACTTGGCAATAAAGCTTTCATTCATTCATTCATTCATTCATTCATTCATCAGCGTACAGAGAAATTCCGAGGTCCTGCATTGCAACTTTTTTGCACAAAATGTCCTTATTGCTCCTAATAGTTTCTGCCAAAGGGTGTTGTAAGTGTAAACAGTAAAGGGTGGCGAGGACAGCTTTGCCAACACCCTGCTCCAACAACAAAACTGTCCAGCAGAAAGCCATATCTATTAACTTGTGCTGAAGGGTTTGAATATAAAACCTTAATTAGGTTAATAAAGTTATTGCCCATTCTTTCCATGATGGCAAACAAGAAACACCATTTCACCCTGTCAAATTCCTTCTCTGCATCAAAAGAAATAATCAAAACAGGTTCTTACTCATCAACAATAGAGTTTATAATATTTAACGTGCAACACTTACTTTTACAGGGGGCGTGGTGGCGCAGTGGGTTGGCCCGGGTCCTGCACTCTGGTGGGTCTGGGGTTTGAGTCACGCTTGGGGTGCCTCGTGATACACTGGCGTCCTGTGCTGGGTGTGTCCCTTCCCCCTCCAGCCTTACACCCTATGTTGCTGGGTTAGACTCTGGCTCCCCGCGACCCCGAATGGGATAAGCAGTTCAGACAATGTGTGTGTGCATTTACTTTTACATTTAGCATTAGATTTTCTCAGAAGCAATGTACATTTCAGAGAACAATACAAAATAGCACTCCACCAATAGAAGGAAAGATCTGAATCTAGAGAAGCAAAACAGTTTGGTTAGGGCACAGTGAGCAATCAAGTCTTGCAGCTACATTGATGGTTTTGTAGGTCATAACCAGGGTCTGGAATAGATACGGGCAGCTACAGAAAGTCGGATGGAAAGAGACAAGAATTTTTTGTCTAATTGCCTGGATGGTGATGTTAATTATATATTGGACAGTGATCTACATACATTGTCTTTGTGGTCTAAATCAAATTGAAAGTCCTCTGATAATCTTAAGAATAGTTCAAGTCCAAGTCTGGTCAATATCTGGTAAGAAATGGACCCTGAGCCCAAAGATTACATATTTAATCCCAACTCAGAAAATCTTACTCTAAACTATATCTTCATCCCTATTAGCTTTATTCGTACAGTCAGCTCTAGCCAGATTGGCCCCATTGTGCTCTCAGACCATTGTGCAATGCATTTAGAAGTTGGCTTTCAAAAGATATCTCCTCAAGCTAAACAACAGAGACTGAACAACACTCTTTCGGAAAATAAACTAGTTTGTGGGGGGTTTCAAGAAAATATATGGGAGGGGGGATACACAAGAATGCTTTGGTAGGTCAAAAGCAACTTGCATGTAAATCTAAGCTGAACAGGTTTGATGGCGAAGGTGGGAAGACCAGACAGAACAGAACTGCAGGTCAATTAAACTGCTATGCCAACTGAATGGGTGGAACAGTTAATGAAAATTTCATGAGGTGTATTACTGAGGTTTTTTGTTCCTATCAAAATACCATTGCTCTCAGCTCTAAATTGGAAAACCTCTCTTTTCCTTTCTTTCCTGGAGAGTTATGACCCCCTTGCAAGTATCAGAACCACCCAGGAATCTGGTGGTTTATATAACACACCAACACCCACTGGATATCACCTGAAGCCAGGAAGGGTCAATAACTCACTAGTACCTTTGGATCAGCCACCTGGGACTGGGCCATTACTTCGGTTTAGCTTTGTTCTGCTTGTTCTACTAAAATTTTGGACATCGCTGGTCAAATTTCATGTTTTGCTGATTTTTCAAATGACCTGTCAGCAGCATTTGACACTGTCGACCATCGGATTGTACTCTCCTCTCTTGGTCAGCTTGGCATCAAAGGAACAGCACTGAAATGGTTTGAGTCATACCAATCAGACAGATCCTACCCAAGTGCCTCTCTCAACTGGTGTCCCACAGGGCTCGGTGCTAGACCCCTTACTCTTCTCAGTCTACACCTCTTCCCTCAGCTCTGTCATCGCCTCTCATGGATTCAACTACCACTGATACGCTGATGATACCCAGCTCTTCCTCTCATTTCCACCTGGAAGAAAAGACATTTCCTCATACATCGCTGCCTGCCTGTCGGACATCTCAGCCTAGATATCAAACCCGCAACCCGGTCCTGCAGATACATCCTGCATAACATTCGTAGGATCTGTCCCTACCTCACAATTGACTCTGCCCAACTACTTGTCCAGGCCATGGTGACTTCCTGTCTGAACTACTGCAACTCTCTCCTGTGTGGTCTTCCTGCTACTGCCATCAAACCTCTGCAGCTTCTACAAAACACTACTGCACGAGTTGTGTTTGATTTACCAAAGAGTTCCTATGTATCTCCTTTTTTCATTTCTCTGCATTGGCTTCCTATAGCTGCCCAAATCAAATTCAAGACCCTGGTTATTATTTACAAATGCATCAATAGGACTCCTCCCAGCTATTTACAGGTCTTGATCAACTGCTACACCCCAGCTAGATTCCTTTGCTCGTCTACTTCTGCATGCTTGGTGGTCCCACGCACGAAAGGTAAAGTACGTAGGTTCTCGGTTCTGGCTCCATTGTGGTGGAACGACATTCCCCTCTCACGCAGAACTGCAGAAACTCTGTCTATATTCAAGAAGGGTCTGAAAACTCACCTTTTCCGGACCCATTTCACCCAAGATCTCTCCAGCTGATGTATGGTGTAAATGTTCATGCACCATAACTTCATGAGCATCACCAGATAAAGCCTTTATTCAGCAACTACTCCGGCAGTGTTTTGCTTGGTTGTGTATCTTATAATATTTTTAAAAAAAAAAATTGGTAGGAGGGTATCGTGATTTGTCTATCCAGTGTTTTTTTGCACCGACTCGAGCGATGAACCTCGGTGCAGCAAGTGGTAGGTAACAAACTAGGTTTACTTGAGTCACATGTCTGCAGCTATGACTTTTTCTCTTAATGTAATGCATAAGTTGTACTTTTACTGAGTTGTACATCGCTTTGGACAAAAGCCTCTGCTAAATGAATAAATGTAAATGTAAATGTAAATGAATAAATGTAAATGTCAAAGAAGTATACACAACCTATGCAGAGAACATATTTAAACATAGGTGTGCAATTTTTAGCGCACAACTGCTGTTTATTGAATATAAAAGATAAAAAAGCTAAAGGGGGATTGTGCAAAAGTTTGGGCACCCTTCAAGTTTACCACTAGTACTATATTTTGTGAAGTCTCTTAACTTCGTTGACTAGTTAGGCCTTATTCCAAGTAAGGTGTTGACACTTCCAGAGCTCAGTAAGTTCTTTGACCCTTCAAACCTCTGAGTGTTATATTTACATTCAGTGGACATGGACTGCTGGAAACAACTTTCTGAGGATCTGAAAATAAAAAAAATTGACCATCACAAAGCAGTAGAAATCTATAAAACCATATTTAAATGCTTTAAATGCTTTAAAGCAGGAGCTTGCAATATCCAAAATGTCATTAAGAAGTTAAAGTTAAGGTGTTGCCTGAAAGGAAAGTGGCTGCTTAACTTCTGGCTGCAATCCAGAAACCCAGAATTTTTTTTCTTTTTTTTGCCTCATACTGATTTTGAAATGAACGTATCACTTCCATGAACTTATCAGCAGTGTTGAGACCGATCTTATTTTTAGATGTCCTTAGTTCAAATTTAAGTTTAGTTTATTGTCACAGGTACAAGTACCACATACAAGTATCATGAAATTCTTCCTGAATGCTTCTCCACAGACTATGGACAAAGACAGAGACAATAGAAATACTGCACAAACAAAAAAATGACAATGACAGTGAGTAGTGCAAAAGAAATAGCAATAATGTTAGTTAATTTTGTTACTACTTCATAATGATTATATTACCATTCTGCACAACTTGCACTATATACTGTTGCACTACATACTGTTTTGATTTATTTAAATACACTTATTTACTATTTCTCCAACTGTATATATAATTGTACATATTTTTATCTTGTATTTTTCCACTTGTTTTATATTTTTTATATTGCAAGTATTTTAAGACCAATGGGGGTGCGGTGGCGCAGTGGGTTGGACCACAGTCTTGCTGTCTGGTGGGTCTGCAGTTCGAGTCCCGCTTGGGGTGCCTTGCGACGGACTGGCGTCCCGTCCTGGGTGTGTCCCCTCCCCCTCCGGCCTTACGCCCTGTGTTGCCGGGTAGGCTCCGGTTCCCCCGCGACCCCATATGGGACAAGCGGTTCTGAAAATGTGTGTGTGTGTGTGTGTGTGTATTTTAAGACCTGTATTCTGCTTCTGTAACATAATAATTTCCCTTGTGGGATCTATCTGTCTATCTATCTATAAAAAATGGTAACAGTAATAACAATAATACCAGCTGACAGCCACAGAACTCAGAATGAGAGAATGAGAATGCTTAAAGTGGCTGTGTAATTTACCAGTGTGCTTGGGAGGCGCAGTCCAACTCTAGTCACTAAAGGTGGCACATTGGTTAGTGTTGTATACTCTTACAGCAGTGGGGTAAAAGCTGTTCCTGTACCTAGCAGTGCGGGTTCGAATAGACCTGAGCAGCTTTGCAGATGGCAGAGAAGAGAAAAGTGCCTGTGCGTGGTGACTATGATCTTTCTGAGGCAGCATGTGGTGTAGGTGTCTTAGACTGCTGGTAGCTGTGTGCCGATGATTCCCTGAGCTGTTTTGACCACCCTCCGTAGGGCTTTCTTGTCCTGTATGGAGCAGCTGCCACCCCTGGATGTAATACACCCTGTGAGGACAGACTCCACAGCACACCTGTAGAAAGTGGTGAGGACGGTAGTGGACATCCTGGCTTTCTTCAGACGCCTGAGGAGATGGAGACGTTGATGGGTCTTTTTGATGGTTGATGCTGTGTGCTCAGTCTATGTGAGTTTGGCAGTGAGGGTGACCCCCTAGGAATCTGAAGCTGTTGACCCTCTCTACAATGTCCCCTCCTATGTAGATGGGTGCATGAACCGTATCCTGTTTCCTGAAGTCAATCATCAGCTCCTTAGTTTTACTGACATTGAGAGACAGGTTGTTGTCCTGGCACCACTCTGCCAGGAGTCTTATCTCCTCTCTGTAGGTCGTCTCATCGTTGTTGGTGATCAGACCCACAATGGTGGTATCGTCAGCAATCTTTATGATGGTGTTAGAGCTGTGACTGGCCACATAGTCATGTGTGAACATGGAATATAGCACCAGGCTCAGGACGCTTCCCTGTGGAGTGCCAGTGTTGAGGGTCAGTGGGGAGGAGGTATTACTGCCAATCCGCACATGCTGGGGTCTTTTCGTGAGAAAATCCAGGATCCAATTGCACAATGTGGCACTCAGTCCTAGCCCTAGTAGTTTGTGGATCAGCTTGGTTGGGATGACAGTGTTAAATACTGAGCTAAAGTCCACAAATAATAGCCTTGCATAGCAGTTTTTATTATCCATCGGAGGTTCTTGATTTATTATCTTATGAAAGACAGTAAAATCAAATGCTGTCCTGAAAATGGAATACAAAGAGAAAGCTGATGAGCTCAAAAATAAGATTCGTCTGAACAATTTGATAATTCAGGGTTTGCTGGAGAAGCCTTAAATTTTTCCTTAATTTAGAAGGTCCCATCCAGAGAGGGGGCTGATTTCACCAAGTGTGATCAAGAATGAAATAGCTTTTTGTTTTTCTTCCTGCTCTTTTGCACTTTGTTGGCTGCAGGGAGTAGAAGTAGGGAACGAAAATTGAGGCCCCTTTCTGTCGAAATGTGACCCGTTAAGTTAAGA
Source organism: Scleropages formosus (assembly GCF_900964775.1). Classification (NCBI taxonomy): domain Eukaryota; kingdom Metazoa; phylum Chordata; class Actinopteri; order Osteoglossiformes; family Osteoglossidae; genus Scleropages; species Scleropages formosus. Next base: position 221,004 of record NC_041830.1, on the reverse strand, counting down.
CAATGTGGGCTTTGTGCGCAACTGAAAAGGTTTACTGAAAAATTAAATCTCAGAAATTCTGGGTTACATTTACATTTTATCGTTTAGCAGACGCTTTTGTCCAAAGCAACATACATCTCACACACACACACATTTTCTGAACTGCAAATCATGATACCCTTCTACCATTTTTTTTTTTTTTTACATAGGATACACAAACAAGCAAATACAATGCCAGAGTAGTGGCTGAATAAAGGCTATAGCTAGGGATGCTCATGAAGTTACGGTGCATGAACATTTACACCATACATGAGCTGGAGAGATCTTGGGCAAAGTGGATCCAGAAAAGATGTACTGACAACTGTTGACAGTTCAGACCCTTCTTGAATGTAGACAGAGTTTCCGCAGTTCTGAGAGGGGAAGGTCATTCCACCACAACAGATTAAGAACCGAGAACCTCCAAGCTTTGCCTTTCATGCACGGGACCACCAGGCGAGCAGAAGTAGACGAGCGAAGGGGTCTAGCTGGGGTATAGCGGTTGATCAAGTCCTGTAAATAGCTGGGAGAAGTTCCATTGAAGCATTTGTAAGCAATAACCAGGGTCTTGAATTTGATTCGGGCAGCTATAGGAAGCCAGTGGAAAGAAACGAGTTGAGGAGATACACGGGAAGGCTTTGGCAAATCAAACACAATTCATGCAGCGGCATTCTGTATTAGCTGCAGAGGTTTGATGGTAGTAGCAGAAAGGCTACACAGGAGAGAGTTGCAGTAGTCCAGACGGGAATTCACCATGGCCTGGAGAAGTAGTTGGGCAGGGTCAGTTGTGAGGTAGGGACAGATCCTACGAATATTATGCAGGATGTATCTGTGGCGCTGAATGGGTGCTGAGAGAAAGACAGACTCGTGTCAATCCCAGACTCTTAGCCAAGGAGGTAGGCGAGATGAGCGAGTTACAATAACCAACAAAATGTTTGAATTTGCAGATGCTACAGTTTCACCAATTTCACTACACATGTACGTAGCCTAATGTTGTAAGTCGCTTTGGAGAAAAGCATCAGCTAATTGAAGAGATGTTTTTAATCTATTACATTGAAGACCATTCAACAGAACACATCGTCCACATCATTCATCTCAGTCATCTGACTCCAAGATGCACCTTCTCTCATTCCTTTGCAGGCCGTCACCAGGGACAGCCTAGGGTATAAAAAACTGAAAATCACATAGCTTGATTGTCTTTATTTCCAGTACATCTTAATTTCTTGCAGTGCTGACATAATTCATGTATGCATTTTTTATTTTTGACGTCTTTCTTTTGTTTGGTAATTATGGAACTATTATGGGCAGTTTTAGTGAGTATGAAGTATAAACAACTGCCAGTATTTGTTCTTCCAGCTTTCAAGGGACAGCCAAATGGTGAGTCATCTCTTTTTTTAAACCTCCAGCACCTCACATCTGGCCTGGTGTTGCTACACAGACTACTGTATCTGCACTGCTTCGCTTCTGAATGGTTCGTTGCTCCAGAGTGGCTTTTGATCCAAAGGGCTGTTTTCTCACTCTGTGTAGGTGTGTTTGTCACTCAGCATTTGACCCCTGTTATGGTAACATTTAAGTATTGTTCATTTGATGTTACATTTGAAGATTGCCCTTAACAATTTGAAGTGTTGTTTATGCATGGTTTATGCAAGTGCTCTTCCATCATCATATTCTACCTTGCCTCTTTCTGAGTAAGCAATAGAAAAATGCTATTGTGTTACTTTCAGTTCCATTGTATGTTACATCGTTCCCTGTAAGCCTCAAGGTGTATTTTACTACTGATTGCAAAACAATATTTTAATATTGAGCCAATATTGAATATTGGCAGACAAAAATCCTTTTCTTAATGAACATGAACATTAATCACATAGATGGTACTTTTAATAAGGTGGTAAATATCTTTGAGAAACATGAAGGGGCTCTGCTATATTACCTTGAGGTGTTAACCTGAATTGTTTCAGTAAAATATCCAGCTATATAGAAAAAACGAAAAACACATGCTTGTTTAATTCACCAGCTACTTGCTCTCAACGTGCCATAACAGTGCTCAGAATGTACTCTCAGGAACTGCAGAAAATGGTAGAAAAAGAGACTTTACAGCCCTGGACAGAAAAGCGCAGCAATCCTAAAGACCAAAGCCTGTTTTCCACTCTTCTTTAATTCTCTCATTTATGGTCTCTCAAAAGAATTCACAGAGAACAATGACAAAATAGTTTACTCACCGTTTTCTTGTTTTTCTTAATTAATGCCACACTTCTGGAATAGATCATTTACTGATGCCACATACCCAGGAACCACTTGGAGAAAAACAGAGCTTCCCGAGGGCTCCACAATAAAGCAGCTCACGATGAAGAGACAGAGAAAGAAGGACTCACTGGCCTAAAGACAGCAGGTAGTGCATGGATTTTTCAGCAAAAATATATTGGTTAAAGTCTTGCTTGTAAGTAGGTTGCTTAATCTAAAATTCTTAAGAAAATAAACAGTAATATTCTTAGCTATGTGTGTTTCTTTGGTCAAAAATAATCTTAAAAACAAAAGCAAAAAATAACAGCCACAATGATAAAAATAAAATCACCAATAATAATAATACGAATAATATTAATACTATTATTATGAATACCAGTAATAATAATAGTCACTCACTTCATTTCATTGACCATTTGTCCAAGTCAGGGTCTCAAGTTTATCCGGGATGCACAGGGCTAAATCAACATTTTTCATCTATGCTCTGAATGAAAGCAGTTTTGGGCACAAAACTGATTAGATTTTAGGAAAACAGAAAGTGTAATGTTTAAAAAAAACAAACAAGCTAAGCAGTCAGTAGGACTTTGAAATAGACTTGCCTTTGCCAAGAACAACCTCTGACATTCTGTATTTTGCAGCAGTTTATCAGCATCAAAGCAATGCACTGAAGTATCAGTTACTAACCCCTTCTTTCTTGTTGAGCATTATTTCTCCATGATTAGACTTGAGGAGGCCCACTGTGATACCAGGACTCGATGTTGACAGAAATTGATGACTGCCTGCCATGATGGACGAGACATGCATATGTGAGTTGGAACATGAACTTATTATGACTTAGCTACAATGTTATAAATATCCCTAAATTTATTTAAAAGTTTTTTCAATGTAGAATGTCTGGGGGAGCACCATTAGCACTTGGATCCCCCGAAGGTTATTTTGTCTTACCTTTCAGTTTGGAGTTTTTCTGTTTCTTTCCTCCATGGGCAGTAGCTGACTTGCAGCTTTAATAATTATATAGTTACTGTAATAATTTTATATGAAGCCAAGCTTTTATTTGGATTATACCTCTGATCCTTTGTTCAGCACTCTGTGTCATTAAGTGAAAAGAGCTCTCTATAGAAATAAACTGAATCGAAAATTTAAAGTGTTACGTTTTCCTGGTTCACACAAGGCAGTACATTGCCCGTATCTGTTTCTGATGATCCTGGATGCCTGTGTCAAAATCCAAACAAGACTTGCTCAAAATGTCTCTGCTTGGTTTTCCCAAATGTAAAGAAAAGCAAAGTAATGCTTGCTTACTTGTGTATCTTAGAATATTTAAAAAAAAAATGGTGGGAGGGTATTAAGATTTGCCTATCCTGTGTTTATACACCTACTCGAACGATGAACCTCGGTGCAGCAACTGGTAAGTAACAAACTAGGTTTACTTGAGACCTTCATGTCTGCAGTTATGTCTCCTTCTCTTAATGCATAACTTGTACTTTTGCTGAGGCATACGTTGCTTTGGACAAAAGCCTCTGCTAAATGAATAAATGTAAATCTAAATGTAAGAAGTTTTTGCATTTGTCAAAGTAATGCTTGTCTTATCACCATGCTCGTTGGGTTTTGGGCTCAGTTCAGACACTCAGTGTTGAATGGGTGCTGTGAGGAATGTCCTAACTTGTGTATGACAGCAAGTGTTCATGCTTGGAGATCGAGGATGGGTGTTCTGGCACTGTGTGTACATGTGTCTCTGTGTACAAACTCACTATGACCAAACGTATTGTATGAGCCTCAGTGTCCTGATTCCCTGTCTGCTTTGTGTTCTTCTCAGCTTTTTGTGAGTGGCTGGATGCAGTGCTGAGAATAACAGTGGCTCAGTACACCCAGCAATTCTCAAATGTACCATGCAGTGTCTGCTGTCAAGACACAGCTCAGATTCTTCTAAGAGGCTTCTGCTGCATAAAAGATAATTGTGGGATACAAACTTCTGATGTCAAAGTGGAAATCTGTTATACTGAATCCTGTTAAAGTAGGGTGCGGTGGTGCAGCGGGTTTCGCAGTTGATCAAGGCTGATAAGTGAAAAAAAAAGTCTTGTACAGGTTACACTGGGCTGTGATAGAGTGGCATTTGTCCAGGTGTATTGTACCCTGACAAGCCTGGCACCCTGTGCTTCTGTGACAGGCTGTAAACCAATGACAGTGAGTAAGTGAGTGAGAGGGTACAAGGAAAGCAGTGTCTTCTGTAACTGTACACTGTCTTGGAGTAGCTATGGTTTATATCATTCAAATCAAAGATGTCCCTAATTATTACAATGCAAAATCCACATAAGGGAAAGTTTCTCTGTGCTGTGGCAATGATTCAGCCAGGATATCTTCTACCCAAGCTCCACGCCCATGAGCTTAGGGCTTATACCACGTGTCCTCCAGGGAAAACAGCCACCTGCATCTTTTGTTTTGTCCCCACCTTAATGTAGGACTCACAAAAATACCCCCCTTCCCCCCAACTTCTTCTTAACTCGCTTCCTCTACTGTCGCTATTTTTTAAAGAGCTTTGTGTGGAGGTACATTACAGCAGAAATGTTTATTTCTCATACTAAAACAAGGTATGAGTAGATTTCTAGGGGCAAGAAATTTTCAAGGGAAGCAATATGCTTCAGAATCAAAAATTCATTGTTTCTTCTGCCAGCGTGTGAGATTGTCAACTTCTCAGAATGGCCCTGTCCAATCAAAAAGAAATTGTGAAAGTTAGACATGATCTAAGATTTTAACCTAATTTTCCAATAAGTACCATAAGTAAACAGCTGGTTAAATTTTGAATTCAGATAATCCTATTCAGTTCATTTCAATTCGGCTTTTTTATGGGGATAAAACTGATTTTTACACAGGATTTACTCTTTATATCAGAATACTATAAAATGTTACATTACCATAATTTTTTTGGTTATTTGTGCTTAGAAGCATTGCATTCACCATAAAATTTTGTGCTAAATGTACTTAAGTGAATAATATTTGCACAGTATTATCCTGACTTTTCATCAAACAGTTTTTCAAATTCAAATCTGAATCAAAATGTGGCCTAGATTTAGTAAACCTTTACAAGATCAGCAATTATAATTAGAATATACTACTTATGTTAATTATTTTATGCAGGGACATTGATGAGAAATATCATTACTAACTCACGCTCTGTGACAATGGGCTGCATAGATGTCCTGGACTGGATATGCTTGCGGGTGGATGAAAACAGGGGAAGGTCAGGTGGATAAGGGATTCAACATTGTTTGAGGATGGATGTGCTCTGGAGCTCTATAATTTTGGTTAGAGATTGTACTGGTTGCTATTGTTGACCCAAATGCACAGACATTCACCTCACTTTCACTCTGAGGCGAAAGGGCATTCTGTGTGAAGTACGACATTAAGATGGTAGACATCCTGAATAAGTGGGAGCAGTTTGTCTACTGGCTATAACTTCTGCGGGAGTTACCATCTTCTAGACAAAACTGCTGAGACACTGAAAAGACCCTTTGCGGGGGCAAAAAGTAAAAAAAAAATACAATTTAATTTCTATTTCACATCTCCAGGCATAACACATTTTCTTCTTGTGGACTTATTTTACAACTAAAGTGTATTAATGAAGAAATGGAAAAAATATTACAGTTTGGCAGAAACTATGCCATGTGTCAGATCCTTTATGCTTATTCTTCGCACATAACAATTTCTTCTTGTTTAGGCAAATGTATTGTTTAAGAAGTACCATTATTCTTTGGGTCATCTAATTGACTGCTTTTAAATTACATTCTGGTGGCATTCATGTTACACTGCTTTTAAACAGCAGTTCACAATAGAGAGAAGATGAATGAGAGGTATTGTTAGTTTGAGTATATATGTATGGGAATGGCAACTATGCTTCAAGCACACAAAAGTTCCACATGGCACTGGCTGATTCCACCTCAGGTGTGTCAAAGTCACACTAATTCCCACCTGCTTCGGCTGTAGTCTTAACACTGCTTAATTAAAATGCCTTCTTCCTATAATCCTCTAAGTGTTCCTTTGTACCCGGGGTTTTCTTCAAGGACTAGTAGAAAGTCAGTGTGCTTTGTTTGCTCTATTTCAGGTTGGTCGGCTAAAGTCTTCCTGAAAAGACTGGGTCATTTGACATGTGGTGGTTGAGAAAAGCATTTTCTCGTCATTGTCCTATATAATCTCCATTTATGGAGCCCGAGGCCCAGTTCCACTTCTGATGGTTTTATTCATATGCCAAAAGGACAACACCATTCACAAAAAGCAGCAACATCACCTTCTGGCCCCCACATAGAATGCACTCCTGATGTCGGCCGTGCCTCAATATCCTCTCCACGAAAACCACAAACAGGAGTGGGGACAAGGCACAATCTTGGCGGAGTCCAATACCTACAATGAACAGGCTTGACTTAATACCGAGTATGCGGACACAGCTCTTGCTCCGTGTGTACAGAGACCGAATGGCCTGCAGTAGTGACCCCAGCACTCCATATTCCCAAAGTACCTCCCACAGAATTTCTTGGGGAACATGATTCCTTGAATCTTTCCATAATATTGTGTAGAGGGTGAAATGGCCAAACTTTGAGGGGACCTACCACACAGCCAAAATACTGCCAACCCTTAACTATAAAAAAAAATCATTATTTTTATCTAAAAAGAGGTCAAGTTCTTTGAGAAGAGAAAAACAAATATCAAATTTAAAGCCTTCCTTTTTTTAAGACAACAGCAACTGGCTTTTTCCCCTTACTATGTCCTGGTGGATGCACAGTCCTGTAAGGTTTATATAGGTCATATCAACAATCCAGTCACATTACTCCTTTGCAAGAGCACTTTTATACCATGGGTAAGACAGAGGTCTCTCAATCTGTGCTGTGACCAAGCTACTTCAATGGCTTTTTGCTTAAGAGCCTGGATCAGTTCTTTTTTTTATTTTTTAAATGTTGATTTTGAGTCTTATTACTTCAATATACAGCATTTATTCCCCTGGAGTTTCTGCCAGTGTAAGATGGATGTGCTTAATGCTCTAGTTGCTACACGGTTCACTATGGTGTAACATGCTAGGGACATGAGTGGGATCAGTCTGCCTGCCAGCATTATCAGTCTCAATCCGTTGTGTTTGCAAAACCTCAGATGCATTCCTCAGCCTTGATCTCTATCACTGGGATAGGGCTCCCACCCACCTCACCAATCAGAGCAGGAGACAAGAGCCTGTGACTAAAGGCGTAGTTGGCAACTGACTAAACTTTAAAGCAAGTGCAACATATACTGTTGCCTTCTGGAAAAGCAACTGTGACCCGAGCATTTGAAAATTACGTCCATTTATCTTATTTGTTTTTGCACATCTATTACTATGGAAAATGCATTACATGACTTTTTTCATTCAGATGTGAAGCATTGCAGATGCTATTAAACACTGATAAGTATGGAAGCTTTAGATTCACATGGTCTGAAGTTCGAGTTATATTTGATAAAACCTATTTCAGCCTCTACCACAGGTACAAACCAAATGTAAATGATTAGTGTGCAAATATGCATGAAGTTTATTCTGGGCATGTTCCACTGGGAGGAGACCCCAGGGCAGACTCAGGACACACTGGAGAGATCATATATCATGGCTGCTTTGGGGATCCCCCAGGAGGAGCTAGAGCATGTGGCTGGGGATAAGAAGATTGGGCCCACTTTCTCTGCCTACTACCACCACGAGCCTCACGAGGAAAAGCAGAAGGAAACTTAATGACTGTGCTTTTTTCTGCCTCACAATAGTGAATAAGTGTGTTTTAAATGTACAGTACCTTCAAAAAGAATTCTGACCCCTCCACTTTTTGAACAACTTGTGGTGCTGGACACACACACACACACACACACACACACACACACACACATTTTCTGAACCGCTTGTCCCATACAGGGTCGCGGGGAACCGGAGCCTACCCAGCAACTCAGGGTGTAAGGCTGGAGGGGGAGGGGACACACCCAGGATGGGACGCCAGTCCGCCGCAAGGCACCCCAAGCGAGACTCGAACCCCAGACCCACCAGAGAGCAGGACCTGGGCCAACCCACTGCGCCACCACACCCCCTAGTGCTGGACATTTATTTCAAAATAGAACTGATAGATTTTTTTTGCCATGAACTGACACGCAGGATCCCAAAATGACAGAGATAACACATTTTTAGATTTGTTTTGCAAATTTATATGAAAAAAATACTATAGTCCATCATTTACATAAATGTTCAGACCTTTCAGATTAGGAAAGCTACAGAATTGTCCTTTTAAGATCCCAAAGATCACCATCCATGGCAGAGTGAAAACCAAGCCATAAATTTCAAGGAACTCTTGCATAGAGTGCATAGATTTAGAAAAGGATATAAAGGATATAAAAATGTGCAGTGCACTGAAGGTTCCCAGGTGTGTTGGTTGAATATTGAAGAAATTCTCTCACAACATTCTTGTAACGCATAAATATTTTTGGTACCTGCTTTATCTGGCTGCAAAGAAATTGTTTCCTTTTTAGTCTTACAACAAGAGTACCTTGAGGTTTTTTCTTTAAATAATAAAAACTAAAGCGAGCAGTTGACAACCTGACACTGCAGGCATTTGGTATGACGGGATATTTTAAGCTCAGATTTGAAGAACAGTTTCAGCCCATGAGCAGTAAAACTTATTTTGATCAGATAAAACCTTTTTCTTCCTGTGGTCAAGCACGCAGAAGTTCTCTCAAGGCAATTTGCAGTTGCTTGTGTCCTATGTTTGAAGTGTAGCTCTGGGGAGGTGATTATGACTAATCGGGGCAGGCTAATGTGACCAGGAACAGTGGTGGTTTGAGCTGATGAGCCTCGTAGGCGGGTCACCAGTTTATCATGTCATCTCATATGAACCATGTCTCAAGACAGATACACATGGTACCTGAGCAGGGTCCATCTTTGTTGATTGATCACATAGAAAGAAAGCTCAGAAAAACTGCATTAGCATCACTGATTCTTCAGTAAAGTGACGAAGAAAGATTTCCAGAACATGGACAGCAGGAATCCAATGAATCTGCTCAAAGAAAATAATTTTTCTCATTTTGGCCTGGGGGTTGAGCCCTGCTTGGGGTGCCTTGCAACGGACTGGCGTCCCATTCTGGGTGTGTCCCCTCCCTCTTCAGCCTTGTGTCCTGTGTTGCCTGGTAAGGCACCGGCTCGCCATGACCCTGCTCGGGACAAGCGGTTGTTGACAATGGATGGATGGGTGAATGGATTTCACATTAAACTTGGCTCAGAACTGCCTGACATAGTATCCACAGATATATCCAGAGACCACTGGGTATGTCCTGGAGTTCTCTACAAACTGTAGATGCACACATTCTCTCTAGATATGTTTCTCTTTCTGTGTGTCATGTGTTCTTTTTCTGTTATTGTGTGTCATGTGAGTTGACAGCAGACAGAGAAGTAATTTGATCCTTAAGCAGGTTAGACCTGTAGGGACAATTAAAAAGGCAGCCTGCAGTTCAGACAGAGAACACCTTGAGAGAGGGAAAAATACTTGGTAGAGTGAAACAGAAGACAGAGCGTACAGTGGGTCTGTCCAGTGTTGATTTAATTTTTATTTGCTTTATATACAGGTGAAATATTTAAAACAGCACCAGGATCTATGGGATTCTATTTGATACTCCTGAATAGCCCATAATCCTATTACAAAAGGATGCAACTTAAATGTAGTCAAATAATTGAAATGATGTCTGATTCAGTCTCATTCTGTGACACGGATGAGATACTTTACTGTGATTGTAAACACGTACACTGTCGACAACTGCTTGTCGCAGTGAGCCAGAAAATACCCAGCAGGTTAATATAGTAATAATATTAATATTATACTTTAATTATAATTATAATGCAGGGGGTGCAGTGGCGCAGTGGGTTGGACTGGGTCCTGCTCTCCAGTGGGTCTGGGGTTTGAGTCCTGCTTGGGGTGCCTTGCGATGGACTGGCGTCCCGTCCTGGGTGCATCCCCTCCCCCTCCGGCCTTACGCCCTGTGTTGCCGGGTAGGCTCCGGTTTCCCGGCGACCCCATATGGGACAAGCGGTTCAGAAAATGTACGTGTGTATAATTATAATACCAAATAATATGTACTTCAAAAATATGTGTTAACATTTAATAAATCTTTAAGTAAACCTGCACATGTGTGCAATTTTCCTTTGAAATGTTGTTAAATCTTTGCGTAAAGGAGATCATTTTCTTGACTCTTGTCTTAGGCTTGTCATTTTATTTTAAATGCACATTATTATTATTATTTATTTTTTATAGAGCGCTCTTCTCACGCAGTGACACAGAGAGCTTTAACAGAGACATAAGGCAAGAAAAACAGATAGAAACAAAGAAGACGGTCAACTAATGGCTACCATAATGAAGAACTAGTATACCTACTGGCCACCGGGGAAAGGAACAAAAACTCCCAACTGTAAGTTGAGGGAGAAAAAAACCTCTGGGGGTCCACGGGCCAGTGGTAGCCCACCCCTCCTGGGCATTCTAGAAAATAACAATTTGTAAGCCAGTGTTTAACAAGTAATTATAATGTTGGTGAATGGCATCTTGGATCCCTGACTCGGCATGGAACGTTTCAATCGTCACGGCAGATGAACATCATCCTCTGTCAGCATGGGATTCGTCTGTCACCACTGGCCAGCCTCCTCAGGTCTTATGTAGCGAGGTAGTGCTCAACGAGAAGATAGGACAGAGTTACTAATTTGTTACTTAAGTAAATTTAAAATGCATTAATAAATTACTAATGCAGGTTGAATTACATTACGAGGTGGAATGCCTGAGTGAACATATGTCTTAAGTCGAGATTTGAAAACAGAAATAGACGAGGCATTTCTGACAGTAACTGGTAGACTATTCCACAGTTTAGGTGCTCTATAACTAAAGGCGCGACCACCTACTGAGGTCTTATTGATCACAGGTACTTTAAGGTAACCTGCATCTAATGAACGGAGATATTGTCCTGGGATATAAAGATTAATGATCTCACAAAGGTAAGCCGGAGCAATGCCATGTATTGCCTTATAGGTCAAAAGTAGGATTTTATAATCAACTCTATAAGAGACCGGAAGCCAATGCAAGGATTTAAGTACCGGTGTTATATGGTCGTACTTCCTAGTTCTAGTAACAATTCTCGCAGCAGCATTTTGTACCAACTGTAGCCTGGATACAGTCTGGTACGGACAACCCGACAATAAAGCATTACAGTAATCCAGCCTGCAGGAAACAAAAGCATGAACCAGTTTCTCAGAATCCCGTCTACAAAGGAATCGCCGCATTTTAGCTATGCTTCTTAATTGAAGGAAGCACGATTTAGTCAAAGCATTTACATGCGATACAAATGACAGCTTTCCATCCAGCAGGACACCCAAATCCTTGACACAATCGGTACGCTTGAAGGTAATACCATTTGTTGTAAAGATTGACGTGATTGTGTCGAGAGTTTTAGCATCACCACCCACCACAAGTACCTCTGTTTTACTGGCATTTAGAGATAAAAAATTATTACTCATCCATAATTTTATACTGGTAAAACAATTAGTTAATGACACCACATGTGATGGATCATCAGGCTTGAACGATACATAAAGCTGTGTGTCATCAGCATACGAATGGAAATTAACATTGTGCTTGTGAATAATATCACCCAGTGGTAACATATAAAGTGAGAAATGTAATGGACCCAACACGGAGCCCTGTAGAAACACCATACTGAACCGTAGTAGAGATGGACCAGGTGCTGTTGTCGGATTTCAATACAAATTGTTCACGGTTTGCTAAATACGATTCAAACCACTTCAGAACAGTACCTCTTAGTCCAACCAGGTTTGCAAGTCTACTCAGTAAGATACTATGGTCAACAGTATCAAACGCAGCACTCAAGTCAAGTAACATAAGAATAGAGATCTGACCAGCATCAGAAGAAATGAGAATATCATTAACAACACGTGTAAGTGCCGTTTCAGTGCTGTGACCAGTGCGGAAACCAGACTGAAATTTTTCAAATATATTATGGTGATTAAGATATTTTCCGAATAGGTTCTGCAAGCACGGAAACTGCAGCTTTCAGTAATTTAGTGGGGATTGGGTCTAAAGGACAGGTAGTACTTTTCATAGAGTGAATTAGCACGGTAATTTCTTCTACAGTTACTACGTCGAAGTTACTGAGATAGTGTGGACAACTAGTATCATCGTCAGAAGCGCTTATGTTTGCTAAAACCGAACCAGAAGGCACTATGGATTTGCAGATATTCACTAAATTATTATTGAAAAACAACATAAATCCATCATTAGTAATGTAATGATTAGTAATGGTAGCAGAAATACATTGTTTTTATCTTTGTGTTTACCAGTTAAGTAAGCAATGGCATTAATATGCCGCACGATTTGGTGTTACTATTGTCCGACGGCACGGGTAGGTAGAGATCAAAGGTTACTAAATGATGATCAGAAATAGCCTCGTTTAAAGGAATAATGTTTACATGATGAACATCAACGCTGTAGGTTATGACGAGATTAAGTGTATGGTTACGGGAATGAGTAGGACCAGTAATAACTTGGGTAAAACCGACGGAGTTTAAGAGAGACAGAAAACTATTAGCGAGAGTATCCGACGACACATCTGCATGAATATTGAAATCACCCATCAGGATTATTTTATCATGGTAATGACTAAATCGGTTATGAAGTTGCTAAATTCAGTACGGTCCCGGTGGACGGTAGATAAGGAATATAATTATATTGGGGTTTGACGTGAAATCTAGCTGTAGAACGCACCAGTAATTGATCATCCTTGTATTTACTTTTGTACCAAAGAAAGAAAAATACTGATAATGGATACAGAACATAAACAGAAAAAAAAAAAAAAAAATGTTACAAATTTGGTAATATGCCATCTCACTCAGTCACTGAGTTTTGTTAATGGCATGCCCGAGCTAGGTTTGCAGTGGTCCAGAATCCATCCTGGAAGCACAGGGCTTTAGGCTAGTCAGGGTACAGCCTGAACAGGAAGTCAGTGTCATGGCGCACACTGGGATTCTGCCAATGGACTCAAACGCCGGTGCGTGTTCATGTAGTGGGGCAATAGAATAGTCAGGGATAGGCAGGAGTCGCTCGATCATTGAATGTTGTTCCGAGGAGCAGACAAAACCAGAGTTGAGGACACGAAGCAGAGAGTCGAGGAACCAGGAAACTAAACTGAGGGAACACGGGAGGGGTAATGAGTGGGGAACAAGATGGGAAACGGGGGAAGAGGCTTTCATACGAGTTGCATCTCCTCTAGATGAGGTTCCGCAGTGTGGAGCATCCGGGCAGCCTCTTTATACCCTACCTCCTTGCTTAGGCACAGGTGCAATCATTGGGCAAGCAGTTGGGGGTGAGACAGCCAGACTATCATAAGATTACCACATATGCTCAAATTCACACATTAACGGCAATGCTAAGTTGTCAGTCCATCCGAAACACATGTTCTTGAACTGTGTGAGGAAACTCAATCTGGTATATTTTATTATCGGTTCTATGGGCCGAGCCTGTAATGGACTGGCAATCCCTGACAAGGACAAATGATTAGCAAAAGTGAGTGAGTGAGTTCTACGGGTTACACAGTGTCTCCTTTTATGTTAGTAAACACACACAAGAAACCCTGTTGACTGTAACTGTATCTTGAGTTATTGGCTAGAGCAGTCATAAAGACTTCTATGTAAAGAAAAAGGAATACACTTATGAAAAACTGATTTCATTTCAATGTTGGCAATGACAAAATAGCTAATTTAACAAGGTTTTACAGTTTACTAATTGTTAAGGTTAATTACAATAGTATATTTGGACATCAGCTTTCTTGTGCATTGTTCTTGAGAATGATGGCTAGACTTCAGACATTGTTCTGTTTGTTGCATTGTTATTGGGTTACGGATCATTCAAATCTGATTCATTTACATCTTATGATTTCTTTAATCTGATTGCCACAAGAAACACATAAAATTAATGATCACCAGTTTCTTTGAGTTTTACTTGTTTTTTCCAGTTTTCCAGTACATCTGTGGTATGTTTAGTCAGATCTGGCTAGCCATATGAAATGAATGGGTGAGACCATAATAAAGAGTAAAGAGTATGAAATGCAGGGGGTGCGGTGGCGAAGTGGGTTGGACCACAGTCCTGCTCTCCAGTGGGTCTGGGGTTCGAGTCCTGCTTGGGGTGCCTTGCGACGGACTGGCATCCTGTCCTGGGTGTATCCCCTCCCCCTCTGGCCTTATGCCCTATGTTGCCAGGTAGGCTCCGTGACCCCGTATGGGACGAGCGGTTCTGAAAGTGTGTGTGAGTATGAAATGCCAGTTTCAGAAATAATTATAAAACATGAGCTTGTGACAAGGAATGAGTTTGGTTAAAAGGTTTGGCACAATACTGGGTGATAATTTCTGCTTTATAATTGGTTCATTATGTGCTTTATAATTATAACAGGCCACCAAATTTTGGATAGGAACAGCAAAAATAGAAAGCTGCCTCGACACAGCCAAACAGTTAAAAATCACTGCAGAAGCCCAAGAAACACTGCAAAAAACGTACACAAAAACTTCCTTTTTTAATATTTTTGATACTCTGATACAAACATATGCACACACACACACACATTTTCAGAACCGCTCATCCCATACGGGGTCACGGAGAACCAGAGCCAACCCGGCAACACAGGGCGCAAGGCCAGAGGGGGAGGGAACACACCCAGGACAGGACGCCAGTCCGTTGCAAGGCACCCCAAGTGGGACTCGAACCCCAGACCCAATGGAGAGCAGGACTGGGGTCCAACCCACTGCGCCACCGTACCCCCGCACCCCCATCAAACATATGCATTTATTGTTTATTTCTTTCTTTAAATAATGTGTTTATCTAAGTTAATCATTACACACACACACACACACACACACACACACACACACACACACACACACACACACACTGTCAGAACCACTTGTCCCATACAGGGTCACGGGGAACCAGAGCCTACCCGGCAACACAGGGCGTAAGGCCAGAGGGGGAGGGGACACACCCAGGACAGGACGCCAGTCCGTCGCAAGGCACCCCAAGCGGGACTCAAACCCCAGGCCCACCGGAGAGCAGAACCATGGTCCAACCCACTGCGCCACCACACCCCTAGCAAAACAACATCATTAAAACCTTAAGCCAGCAATGTCCAGGGTAAAAGGGAAAGTAATTTTGCACTTACTAACTATACTTAATGCTGTCTCATATTTCAATACACTATGGATAAATAGCTTATCTAAAATACTGCATTTTTAAAGACTGGTATATTGGCTCAGCAGTATCACCTTCCTGTGTGTAGGTATAGTCATTCTTGTGCTTTACACCTTTCTTTATACAGTAGCTCGCTGTTCTTATAATTCTAATTAGTAAGGAGTTAATGAAAATGGAAAGAAACTTTTGCAAAAGTTTAATATCAAGATATTGGGTTTTAATGATTTTCAGACTGTGATTTTTGTTTTTGTGCATGAGGTTATGTGCTGTTGGTTCTTGACAAAATTACAGCTTTCAGAGATAACTTCCTTCTCTATGGCACCTAGACATCTTAAAATAGGAGACTCATGAGACTGGTCTACCAGAATATATCTGACAAATAAAACTGTTGCTGGTCTTATAGAAAACAATTACAATTACAAAAATTTGTATCCCAGCTCCAGCTGTAGTACCCTTAAACAACAGGCTTGCGCTTGTTCTGGTAGAATTACCCAGATGTTTCAATGGGTTAAGAACTGTAGGTAGATTAACATTGTAAAGTGTTTTGGAGAAACGCATCAGCTCAGTGAGTAAACGTTTGATGTTTACTGTGAAATTATGTGTTTGCTTTATGCCAGACATAACCGGACTCCAAACAGATCAACTTTTAACTCATGTATCCACAGCAAATTCTCCAAAATGGCTTTGGGATCTTAAAGGTGCTTCTTGGCAACTGAGAAAAGCCAATTTATATTCTCAACTAACAGTGGTCCCCATCTTGCTACTCTCCAGTGAAGGCCATTTTTGAATGATTTTATGCAGCACCCTTGAATAAATTTTGGCAAGCCAGCCAATGCTGGGAAAATTCATCACTGCTCCAAGTGTTCTCCATTTTGAGATTATGGCTCATTGTGATTCGGTGGAGTTCCAGAAACTTTGAAATGACTTTGTGACCTTCCGAAGATTTATATCAGCAATTTTTTCTTATCTCTCCAGGAATGTCTTTTGATCATGGCATAATGTTATTCTTGAATTTTCATCCTGGAAATTTGACTCAGATGTTAAGTAGTCCTTTTATTAATTTTCAACATTAGGCTCTGTAAAGAACAGAATAAGAACCTCACACCACAGAGCAGCCAAGAAATTTTCCTAATGAAAAGTTCCAAATGAGCTGATTTTTTCAGTTTTACCATTTCAGTTTTACCATTACTATTAATGATAACTATAATAATAAAATGTATTACTGTTTAATTTTCCACATGCAAAACTCTGGTGAGTGTAGGGCAACATTACAGCAACATTAGTCATAGTGTTTCACTGTTCAGTGCAACTGTGAGCTGAAATCTCACTCCGAGGTTGCAGCCGATCTCATGGTCCCTTCTTCCCTCTCTTGTGAATAAGACCCCAAGACACTTAAACTCCTCTACCTGGGGCAAATTTTCTCCCCTTACCTGAAGGGGGCATGCCATCCTTTTCTGTGAGAGAACCATGGACTCAGACTTGGAGATGCTGATCCTCATACCAACCGCTTCACACTCGGCTACAAACTGTTCCAGTGCGTGCATGCCATGCCGGAGGCATCCATGTGACGGTGCCAAAAGGACAACATCATCTGCAAAAAGCAGAGACATCACCTTCCGGCCTCCACATAGAATGCCCTCCTGATGTATGGGAATGGCAACTATGCTTCAAGCACACAAAAGTTCCACATGGCACTGGCTGATTCCACCTCAGGTGTGTCAAAGTCACACTAATTCCCACCTGCTTCGGCTGTAGTCTTAACACTGCTTAATTAAAATGCCTTCTTCCTATAATCCTCTAAGTGTTCCTTTGTACCCGGGGTTTTCTTCAAGGACTAGTAGAAAGTCAGTGTGCTTTGTTTGCTCTATTTCAGGTTGGTCGGCTAAAGTCTTCCTGAAAAGACTGGGTCATTTGACATGTGGTGGTTGAGAAAAGCATTTTCTCGTCATTGTCCTATATAATCTCCATTTATGGAGCCCGAGGCCCAGTTCCACTTCTGATGGTTTTATTCATATGCCAAAAGGACAACACCATTCACAAAAAGCAGCAACATCACCTTCTGGCCCCCACATAGAATGCACTCCTGATGTCGGCCGTGCCTCAATATCCTCTCCACGAAAACCACAAACAGGAGTGGGGACAAGGCACAATCTTGGCGGAGTCCAATACCTACAATGAACAGGCTTGACTTAATACCGAGTATACGGACACAGCTCTTGCTCCGTGTGTACAGAGACCGAATGGCCTGCAGTAGTGACCCCAGCACTCCATATTCCCAAAGTACCTCCCACAGAATTTCTTGGGGAACATGGTTGTAAACCTTCTCCAAGTCCACAAAACACATGTAGACTGGATTAGCAAACTCCCATGCCCCTTCAATTTTCTCTGAGAGGGTGAAAAGCTGGTCCACTGTTGCACAGCCAAGGTGGAATCTGCATTGTTCCTCTTCAATTCAATTCAGTTCAATTCAATTCAATTTATTTTTATAGAGCGCTCTTCTCACGCAGTGACACAGAGCGCTTTAACACAGGCATAAGGCAAGAAAAACAAATACATCAGATAAGAAACGAAGGAGACAGTTGACTACTGACTATCATAATATAGTACTTTTATAGAGCTATAAGTATGTCTACTGGCCATGGAGGAAAGGAACAAAAAACTCCCAACTTAAAATCGAGGGAGAAAAAACCTCTGGGGGTCTAAGGGCCAGTGGCTGCCCACCCCTCCTGGGCATTCTAGTTTAAGTAACAATTCTAAGCCAGTTAACAAGTAATAATGATATTGTTGCCATATGGTATCTTGAATCAGTATGGTACGTCTCGTCCATCATGGCAGTTGGTCATCATCTTCAGTCAGCATGGAATTTATTTGTTACCATCGGTCAGCCTCCTCAAGTCTTATGTAGCGAGACAATGCTCAACAAGAAGAAAGAACAGAGTTAGTAATTTGTTAGTGATTTGTATTTAAACAAGTCAATTTAATATGCATTGGTATAAAGGCGGTAAGAACAAATACAGGCAAGTGGGATTACATTTCAAGGTGGAATGCCTGAGTGAACATGTAAGTCTTTAGTCTGGATTTAAAGACAGAAACAGACAGGGCATTTCTGACAGTAAGAGTAAGAGAGTATTCCACAGTTTAGGTGCTCTATAACTAAAAGCGCAACCTTCTACTGAGGTTTTACTGATCACAGGTACTTTAAGGTAACCTGCATCCAATAAACGAAGATATCATCCTAGAATATAAGAATCAATAATCTCACAAAGGTAAGATGGAGCAATGCCGTGTACTGCCTTATAGGTCAAAAGCAGGATTTTTTAATCAACTCTAAGTGGAGCCAACGTAACGATTTAAGTACCAGTGTTATATGGTCAAACTTCCTAGTTCTAGTGATAATTCTCGCAGCAGCATTTTGTACCAGCTGTAGCCTGGATACAGTTTCGTATGGACAACCGGATAATAAAGCATTAAAGCATTATAGCTCTTCAATCTGAGGTTCAGCTATCGGCCGGAGCCTTCTTTCCAGCACCCTGGCATAGACTTTCCTAGGGAAGCTGAGAAGTGCAATACCCCGATAGTTGGCACACACTCTTCGGTCCCCATTCTTAAAGATAGGAACCTCCCCCCAGTTTACCAATCCAAAGGCACTGTCCCCGAGGTCCATGCAACATTGCAGAGGCATGTCAGCCATGACAGCCCTACAACATCCAAGGCCTTAAGCAGTTCCGGGCAAATCTCATCCACCCCCGGTGCTTTACCACTGTGGAACTTTCCAATTATCTAAGTGACGTCCACCAGGGAAATGGACTCTGATACCCTGGAAGCCTCTGGCCCTGACTCCTGTAAGGGAGGCATATCTCTTGGGTTTAGGAGTTCCTGAAAGTGCTCCTTCCACCTTCCACCAATGTCCTCATTTGAGGTCAGGTCCTTACCTTTGCTGAGCACAACTTGAGCAAAGCTCCTCCGATCCCTCCTGAGCCACCGGATGGTTCTCCAGTACCATTTCAAAGCTGACCAAAAGTCATTTTCCATAGCCTCTCCAAACTCCTCCCAAGCTCTGGATTTTGCTTCTGCAACCGCTGCTGCCTTTTTTGCTTGCCGGTACCTATCTGCTGACTCAGGAGTCCCCAGAGCCACCCAGGCCCTGAAGGCCCCCTTCTTCAGCAACCCTCTCGTCCACCAGGACAAACTCCAACTGTGTGGCAGCAATCTGGGGGCTGGTGAGTATCCCCATACTCACCTGGCACCTTCACCCTCTGCAACTCCTGAGTAGGAGAGAGACCACCTCCTATTGAGGAGTTTGGTTCCAGAGCTAACACTGTGAGTGCAGGTGAGTCGAACTATATCTAGCTGATGTTTCTCAACCTCTCACACCAGTTCCAGCTTCTTACCCCCCAAGTGAGGTCACATTTCACATGTCAAGAGCCTGTTTCTGCTGTGAGGGTCCATGATGCCACACACCACCCTGCCCCCTCCTGCTGCCTGAAAGGCATTGCACCCGACCCCCATGTTGGACTTTGCAGGTGGTATACCCACATGACCCCTGCCACATTGCTTTATCAAGCTGAGGGGTTTGCCTAGGAACACTACCCCCAGGCCTGGCTCCAGGGGTAGGTCCCAGTGACCTTATACCAGGCAGGGTAAACGTCGTAATGTTTATGTTTTTCATGGTGAATTTTGGATCATGTTAGTCTGGATCTTCACTCCAGAGCGGTTCGCCGTGGGAGACCTTACCAGGAGCATACTGCTCCTGACGATACAGCTCTGAAGATCCCACAAGCCCTTCCACCACGACAAGGTCCCAATCCAGGAAGGATCTCTAGAGCTGGGCAATGTTTACAGGAACAATTTATGGTAAGTATCTTGCTCATACGTACTACAACCAGAAGTGAGATTCAAACCTATGACCTTTAGGCCCAAAGACAACACTTCTAACCACTACACTACCAGCTGCCCCAACATCCATCTTTTAAAAGGTTTATTGTATGCTGCTCAGTACTGAGAAACTTTCCAATTCAAAAAAAGTTAAAAGACTTTGCCAATCATTTGGATATTAGACGTGAGCAAGGTTTAAAGGTCAAATAGCTTTAACATTTGCAAATAAATATATGTTGAGAGAGTTATAAGTTGCATTTTTCTTCTTGTCATTATTTCTTGTCAGTCTCAACATTTGGGTGATCTGCCTGATAGTTTGAGATCCCCTGAGAAAACCAATTAGCTGTTGGCGTGAAATGATTAGAAATGGCATCTGTGGGTTTACGGCCATAACTGTGTTGGAAAAAACTATAGTCAATAAGGTGTGTGTACGGTGATACTGAGGCACAGGAAAAACACAGCTTCTTCTCCACACACAGTCCCTATCTAAAAGGAAATCAACACACACACACACACACACACACACACACACACACACACACACACCACCTTTTCCCAAGTCTGCAGTGATTTTGTTTATTCCAAACACCCAAACTGGTAATTTTTGTCTCAGTGCACTCAGGAGGGTATGTTTCTCCAGTTAAGGGAGTTCAAATGAATTGTTGATGCCTGTCTCTGGAGACGGAGGTCCACAGTGTGCCGTCTTTGTTTCCCATCTCATCTCCCTGGCTTGGCATACTTAGAAGGGCCTTGTTAACTTGTCAGCAGGCTTGTCTCTGTAATTAGGCCTACTGTAGAGTGCTGGGTCCCACTCTTTGCCTCATTGTTTCTTCTTCGCTCTGTCAGGGGTTTCTTAGGGTGATGTCAGTGAACCCTCCCATTGGGTGAATAATTAAGACTCATTAAACCCAAGGATTCAGCTGTAACTTCCCAGTCTCTCCAGCTGCATTGTTCTTCTTCCATGGGGTTGGTCTGCTGCTATCATTAGATGTCTTTTATGTCATTTTACCCTGCTATAGATGTCCTACGTAAATCCTAAAAGATTTCTTTTTCATATCACAACATTTCTTTAGATTGCAAAATGTGGCTTTTGTGCAATCCATTCTCATCATTCTGATATCTTAATAAGTGAGAACATCTGTTGTTCTTTTAATTTCATTGGTCATAGTTACAAAAAAATAAAAGATTGCATACTGGAAAGAGGTTATTTCAGTCAGGAGTTTTAAAAATGACGTTATCATGAGAAAGAAAAAATCATGAAGACATTTATCAAAAAAAAGAATAATGGCAATCTGTTTTAACTACAGAACTTATCATTTCAACATCTACCCAAAGCATGAAACCCACAAGTTCACTAATACACAACTTCAGTCACTTTCCAACACTACCTCCAAGGCTCATCAAAGCAAGGTGCAAACAAATAAAAACAAATGACATGCCGAGGCAAGACAATTTAATAACATGGTCAGGCCCATAGCACCAAGACCTTTTAACTACGTATCATGTCTGTTGAAAATACAATGAGGCGAGGGTCCCATGGCGACCCACCCAGGTGTTGGAATGATGTGAGCATGTCCGTTGTTAAGGAGTCCCTATTCTCAGTTTCCCCCAGATGGACTGCCATTGCCTCTTGAGGTGCATCAGTGAGGTGATTATGTTATCAGGATATGGTTGCTGAACAGACAGGAGCAAGTCAGCATGGGAAGGTTTGAGAGGAAGCAGCAGCATTTCTCTCAGGAAAAACCTGCCACATACAGACCATTTGCCAAACACAGCCACCAGCCTGTTTGGCGAATTGTCCCTCTGTCAGCCTTTTTTGCGCTGCACTCTGCTCCAAGGGAGAGCTTTTTTCTGATGGATATTCTGAAATGTTTGTGACATCAGTAATGTTTACCAGTCGCCCTTTCTCAGCCAGTGGATTATGGCTGTGTTATTGCAACTAGCTAATCCTGGTTCATCCTTGGGAATGAAAACTTTATTGTGTATTTTTTTGCTAAATAACTGAGAGCTGATTATGTAATGTATGCTGGACATGCTCAGAGAAGCCAAGCCTACATTTGTAGGGGACATGTTTGGATCTGTCCTCAATTAGCCTGTCTTTTTGCTGCCCCCCCTTGGGATGTTCCCAGGTTGTAGAAATCCACATGGGCACATTGATGTACTCAAAAAAAAAAGAAACCCCTTCTCTTCCTGACCTTTCTTTTCCATGTCAACCAGATCTGCAGGCAGATGTTGCATTGCTGATGCTCCACCCAAACCTTGGGTCTTCTCACCCTTTGTTTCAGAGTCCAGCATCTGGTTGGGGGCTGGGGATTATGGAAGACTTGCTAACATTTCTTTTCCAGGATTGGAAAGATTGAAGATTGAATCTTGGATTAGCTGAATGCTTCACCAGGCCCCAACCTATTCCTTGACTTTTGGGAGTAATCTATAAGCATTGGTGACCAGCTACTGAAGATACAGGTGGATGTCTGCACTGTAATGATTAGGTGACAGGGACAGACAAGTTGGTGCCAGCGTGAGCTGAACTCATCCAAACACTACCTGAGTTCATCTGAAGACACTGGTTTATCTTTGAGGTATAACAGGTGCTTACTTTCTTCTAATATTTGCATCTTGCTCTAGATGTGGATGTGCCCACATTTTCAGTACAAGTTCATTTTTATCCAAAATTGTATAAAAAGACGGTTTATTAGTGCACATACAAACTGGCCACCATTCTCAGGCAGTTCTCAAGGTGCTCTTGTACTTGAATTTTTTTTTTATTTTAACTTTCTGAGACAGCTGACTCACATTGAGATGAAATCACAGAATGCTTTCAGGTTCGTTAAACAGAAGTACTCGTCCGCACCCAGTAGGAGTTGCATGACTTCAGATTTTTTAAAGTCGACAGTTATGTGATGGAGTAGGGCAAAGGGACTGCTTTGCAACAACCGACAATCTATATTTTCATACTGAACTCATATGCTGGCAACAGACAGCTCAGACATAGGCTATATACATATATATAATATATAAACAGATAAGGTGGGACATCATAGCTGGGCAAAAAAATGCTGTTTTTTTGTTTTAAAAATGAAAAACAAATTATGAATTATGTCAAGGCTGGTTCCAGAAGGAAGTGGCGGACTCAAGTGCGGAGTGGAAAAAGGACTTTATTGTGGGAAATCCGAGAAACGTCGTGGACAGGCAAAAGGTCTCCGAGGTGCAAACGTCGTTGAAGGGGCAATCCAAAAGGCGAGGTCGATGATCATGAAGAGGCAACAATGACTAAGGAGTAGGGCAAAGGGATCTGGAAGGAGTATAGGTTCTGCAAGGAGGTCTCAATACGCAAGGCTGAATAAGGTTCCGCTTCAGCTCCTGCTCTGACGCAGCCTTTCCATCAGTGGCTTCATCGAACATGTTGGCTTTGCTCCAAGTTATTGCTCATAAGTTAATCTGGATCATTAGGTGCTTTTCAGAAGCAGCAAGAGAGTGTCCTCTTCTTACAATGTTGTGCCGCGCACAAAATCTTCGGACACTCATTGTAGAACAACCCCGCGCAGCACCATGACATGTTGAACTAGATTGTCTGCGATCTCGGAATATGTTGCTCTAGTTTCTACCATATTTGTCATTTGCTCAAACGGCTCCAGAGTGGACATTTTATTCCAAAAAAAAAAGACTGCCAATGAAGCTTACTTTTATGTGCAGGTTAGGCTGCTTGTTAGACACACACTTTCTGAACCGCTTGTCGCATACGGGGTCGCGGGGAACCAGAGCCTAACCCAGCAACTCAGGGCGTAAGGCTGGAGGGGACACACCCAAGACGGGACGCCAGTCTATCACAAGGCACCCCAAGCGGGACTCGAACCCCAGACCCACCAGAAAGCAGGATCCGCGCCACTGCGTCACCGCGCCCCCCCTTACTTGTTAGACATTTATGTTTATTTATTTAGCAGATGCTTTACTCCAAAGCGACTTCCAATTAACTCTGTGTAGTGTTATCAGACCACACACCTTATTCACAAAGGTGACTTACACTGCTAGATTTTTTATTTTCTTCTCGATACACTACTTACAATGGGTCACTCATCCATACAGCAGTACAATACGCACTCTCTGTCACTTGCACGCTATGGTAAACCTGAACAGCTTGTCTTTGGACTGTGGGTGGAAACCGACACAGACACAGTGAGAACATGCAACGTCCACACAACATATGGACCAATAGGGATGGATTGTAACGGTAACCAATGGAGAGTAGCGGATCAAACCCAAGTCCTCTCGCACCAACCCAGGCGCTGAGGCCGTAGCAAAACTCGCAGTGGCCATCCTTCGATTGGAAATATTTTGCGCACTTTAAGGCAGTCATCATATTTGGTATTGTGAGTTTTTTATTTCTACACTTTGTATGATTAAACGAAAAGAGAAAATTAATATACAAGTCCTTGTTTTCTTTTGTGTGTGCTCAGAAACAATAATTAAAAAGCCATTTTTCTCATTTTTTGCTAGTTAATTTGTAAGGGGGGTGCAGTGGCGCAGTGGGTTGGACTGGGTCCTGCTTTCTGGTGGGTCTGGGGTTCGAGTCCCTCTTGGGGTGCCTTGCGGCATCCTGTCCTGGGTGTGTTCTCTCCCCCTACGCCCTCTGTTACCAGATAGGCTCTGGTTCCCTGCGACAAGCGGTTCCGAAAGTATGTGTGTGTTTGTGTAATTTCTAAGCTGTTTTTAATTTTTTTCAAAAAAAAACAAATGAAAGCATCATGATTATTCGCATTTTGTTTTTCAATTTCGAATAAAAAAAAACGAATGAACGCAATGTACATGGACCAATTTGGATCGTTCCTCTGTCTGCTAGTTAGCGGATCCCTTTTAAGATGAGTGTGCATTGGACTTGTACTTTTGTAGTACTTCAGGATGGACTTGCACATTTTGCAAGTGCCAGTAGCACAGGCTTCATCTTTAGTGAAGTATTTCCACACACTTGATGAACCACTGCTGGTTTGCTACAGTGACCCACCAGGCTCCTCACATGCTGTCTTCGCGGAGGTGTCCATGTTGTTAGTGTCATAATCATGTGATTAGCGACTAGTCAACGTCAACCTTAAAGCATCATCACAGAGCAGTAAAGCTGACAAATCGACTAGTAGACTAGTCTGTGCAAACTCTAGTACCCAGTATCTGCAACTCTAGGTTTGACTGGAATTGTAACTATGACTACTATTTTAGTTTCAATAATCACTGTGTCTACAAGAAAATGTTAGTACTTTTAGTCAAAAACAATATACTGCCATGTTCAGCCTGACATAGAGCAAGTGAACAGCATTTCAGCAGAATACCAGATGAATGCTGGTGAGAGCAGAGAAGATTCC
This sequence comes from Scleropages formosus, assembly GCF_900964775.1. Taxonomy (NCBI): domain Eukaryota; kingdom Metazoa; phylum Chordata; class Actinopteri; order Osteoglossiformes; family Osteoglossidae; genus Scleropages; species Scleropages formosus. Next base: position 195,251 of record NC_041830.1, on the reverse strand, counting down.
ACAACATGTCAGGACCCAGATGATGACACGCCCAGCTATAGTTTCCCCATCTGCCTCCTCTTCTTCTCACAAAGCTGTCAGTGGCACCTGTTTTTGTGTTGTATCTTCTATTGTGTGAGGCCAGCCTTACAACAAGAACGCTCCTTAAAGAACCCCAACCCTAAGGCAACTTATGTCTAAGGATGTCCATAGCATAAAACTTTACAACAGTATATATACTATTTTTCTATGAATGCTTTTATCCACAATCACATAGACTTACAGTTAGACATTTTATCTGGAGCAATTTAAGTTGGTACAACAAGGATTCATAAACTAGACATAAACTTTTAGGTAACTGTTCTATTCATTAACCATAACATTTCAATCTACTCCATTATGTCTCTGTTAGAATAGAGTAAAAGCTTCCACAAAGAAGGGATTGAAAAGCACAGGTCCAAGGTCCCTGATTCGAATACCTTGTTTTTGAAACATAGGCTGATTTCCTTGACAAGTACTTAAGCGTAATGTTACATATGAAGTTTCCTCTTTAAATAAGTGGATGAACAGAGTGTTTATTCCAGTAACAAATTTAACTTTTGAAATACCAGTTCTGGAATTTCTGGACACCCTTGTAGAAATTTTGAATAGTGCAACGTGGTTACACCTTTTGCCCTTATATTATGTATGTGGATTTGTTTCTATTTTCTCGGTCTGCTTTTTCAGCCTCTATATTGGGGTGACCGAGTGCTGTTCTTGATTATAGGCCCATGGGTTTGAGTGTATGTATGAATCCAGCTTAGTCTGTGCAGAGTTTGTATGATCTCCTGGTATCTACAAGGGGTTAATCAGATGTTCTAAGTTGCCCGTAGTGTGTGACTGTGTGTGAATGCAAGCATTTGCGGCTACCCTGCAATAGACTAGCATCAAGTCCAGGGTGTATACAGAGATTCTTCAACTCCCAGCTGGCCTGTGCTCTTGTCATGATCTATCAATCAAAATGGAAAACTCACTCATTTTGTCTACCTCCTCAGCTAAGAGTCTGGGAGTGACAATTGACACAAGTTTATCTTTCAGCACATCGAAGCCACAACCCAGTCTTGCAGATACATCCTGCATAATAATTTTGTATCAATTTTTCTTGCTGTATGCCTGTGTTAAAGCGCTCTGTGTCACTACGTGAGAAGAGCGCTCTACAAAAAAATTAAAAAAAAAATAATAATAATAATAATAATATTTGCAGGATCTGTCCTTATCTCACAACTGACTCCACCCAACTACTTGTCCAGGCCATGGTGACGTCCTGTCTAGACTACTGCAACTCTCTCCTGTGTGGCCTTCGTGCTACTGCCATCAAACCTCTGCAGCTGATATAGAATGTCGTTGCACGAGTTGTGTTTGACTTGCCAAAGCATTCCCATGTATCTACCCATTTCTCTGCACTGGCTTCCTGTAGCTACCCGGATCAAATTGAAGACCCTGGTTATTACCTACAAATGCATCAATAGAACTGCTCCTAGCTATTTACAAGACTTGATCAACTGCCACACCCCAGCCAAACCCCTTCACTCGTTTACTTCTGCTCACTTGGTGTTCCCGCGCACAAAAAGAAAAACATGGAGGTTCTTGGTTCTAGCTCCGTTATGGTGGAATGACCTCCCCCTCTCACTCAGAACTGCTGAAACTCTGCCTACATTCAAGAAGAGTCTGAAAACTCACCTCTTCTGGACTCACTTTGCCCAAGATCTCTCCAGCTCATTTTCAGTGTAAATGTTCATGCACTGTAACTTAATTATCATCCCCAGATAAGTCTTTACACAGCTGCTACTCCTGTATTGTATGTAAATGTTTGTGTGCCTTTAAAAAAAATTGTTGGAAGGTTATCAGGATTCATCTATCCCACATTTTATGCACCTACTCAAGCAATGAACATCGGTGCTTCAAGTGGAAAGAAACAAACTAGGTTTACTTAAGAATCACGTGTCTGCAACTATGTCTCTTCTCCTAATGTAATGCACAAATTGTATTTTCACCGAGATGTATGTCACTTTGGAGAAAAGCATCTGCTAAATGAATAAATGTAAATGTAAATGTATCCTCCCCCACTGCCTTGCACTTAGTGATTTTGGGATAAGCTCCAGATTGCCACAGCCTTAACCAGGAGTAATAGTTAATTTGAGTGAGTGAGTTTTAATTATCATGGGTCATATGACTAAATTTTCCAACACACTGGAGTCAACACTTTGAAGTGCACTTCTGCAAAAGAGTATTAGAGCAATATAAATAACCGTACATGTACTGCGTGTTGCTGTTCAACCATCAGAGCTGATTTCATTTACCTCTCCCTTGCATTCACTCTAACAATCAGGTCAATGCTCCCATTCTGGACCATTTTGCAGCTGCCAGTACAGTAACAATCAGATCATGTCAGTTGGCCAGGTCCCATGCTAAGTAATGCAGCATAGTGCCACAACTTCACCCTTAATACTTGCCCTACAAGGGAGGGAGATGTAGAATTTTAAGCGTGTTAGCAAGAACTTGCACTTTATCATGTTTCTCAGGCAATTGCTCTGCAAAGAGAGTAACCCTCATCGACCTTTTTAAAGAGCAGACAGAAAGAAAGATAAATTTTATTTGTATACAGGTATGTCTGTATTTGTGTATTTAGCTATTATTTAGTTATTTCTTCGTTCAGCAGATACTTTTCTCTAATTCTCAATGTATATTGCATGCTTTACAGAGACAGAGGCTTGTATTATACAAGTAACATTTATGCAAAGGTTTATATTACAGTCATGTCAGCCAAGATAAGACAAATTCAAGTGCAGTTGCACGGTTTTATTCTCCACAGGATCAGCAAAAGAAATAGGCAGAATGCGTAGCAGTAACTGTAGCAAGGGTCACCAATGAGTAGATGTCAATACAAAGGAGAATCTGAAGTCGTACTTCAAGAAACTAAGCCAATGGTCAGGGTACAAAGAGAACCAGGAGACTGGGGGGACTGGGTTTGGAGAGGACAGGAACAGGGCAGGGTAGAAACAGGAACCGGAACAGGCATGGGAACAAGGACGAGGAGGAAACTAAGGATGCAGGAGACATCGCAGAAGACATCGCAGGAGACATTGCAGCCATAGGTGAGCAGATGGCTCAATGAGGCTCTGCGATTTAGTTGGTCCGGCGTCATCCTTTTATGCTCCGTCTCCCTGATCATCCACAGGTGTGTTGAGTTGTGATGAGGTCGTGGACGTGACAAACACAAAACCTATCATATAAGTATGATATGCCTGTTTTCCTAATTAAATGGAATAATATAAATTTTTGTTTATAAAGCAACTTTTGAATACCATTTCAGCCCGAAGTTGATGCATGATGCAAAACAGATGAATAAACACTTTTGAATAGCTGATATTGTTATTGCTGGATTGAAAGCCCTGCAGGTGAGGGATGTTGGCACTAACTGCTCTGCCACCATACCTTCCTAGCTGTCATTGTATTATGATTGTTTATATCTGTCTGTGCAAGTTTCACATATTCCATGCCTTTTTTTTCTTAAAAATATGGCAAAAATATTATAGCTTTTCTGTAAGCAATGCATGGAAAAGGCAAAGCAAGAGTAATGTTATTGCATATTGATGTTAACTCTGTACCAACCCTGGAGCAGCTTCATTATGACAGTCTGTCTCGTCTAGTGGAGTATGTGGACTTTGCACATGCCGTGAAGGTCCACTTTGATGTGGAATTCCACCCAGCTGCTCTTGTCTCCGAGTACCTAGTTACACCCTGCTAATCCGTTATCAGACTTGCTGGGTCTCTTCGCCAGCCCTTCAAAGCAGCAGCACATTGCAGTGGGAAACTCAAACCTGGGGTCCCAGGTGCCCTTTGAAACCCTGACTTGCCCTTGGGGACAGAAAGGTGGTGTTTCAAATGAGTCAAAGGAGTCTGTTCCACAGCAGAATGCACAAACACTCATCCCACTTCTCCCAGAGTCATGCTCATTCCCCTCCCCTCCCTCAGGCAGTAAGCATTTTGACATGATATAGGGCTTGCTTCTCAGACACTCCATTAGCTTTAACGGGTAGCAACCAAAATGCAGCTCTGCCTACCACATTTTGTGAAAATATCTGTGTGGAATTGCAAGAGCATTCGAAAAGGCATCACAGCTGCTATTGCCAGCAACCGGCTGCCATAAGCTACCTCTGGAAAGTGTGCCTTGAAAGACAAAGCCTTTGTTTCTGTAACAGTTAGTTCTGAAATTTAGGCCATGTCTATTACTATGCTAAAGGGAAAAGGTATTAGATAAAGCAATCCAAATATGAATCCAAGTCCAAAAACTGTCTATCACATGAATCACAGCAGGGCTACGTTCAAGGGTTGTGTACTGCTGACAAAGGAGACATTTTTTTGTTGGTGATTTGCTAAAGTGTAATCCTTTATTTTGTATTTAAGTGCTCTGGGGGGCTGAAAGCCTGAGGATCCCAACAGGCAAACACTTCGCTTGAGCAAGGCCATGGAGAGGAAGCCTAAGTAACCTGCTACAAGAGACAGTTGTTTACAGATTATCTGTGTACATGTCTTATTTGCACCGCTGAAGCAGTCTGTGAGAAAAAAACATGAAAGATGATGAGAGGGTTGATAACTGGGGGGGTTTCTCTTGGGTTTTGCCACATGTTCCTCTTTTTTATAGAAGGATCTGTGATATGTGTTGAATGACTTTGTACAAAAGCATACAAGTGGCACCCATTTGTTGAAACAGCAAATTCTCATCTTTCTCTACCTATTGCACTCTCTTCCATGAGCATTTTCACACGCTCAGCACACTTGTGCATGTACAGTTTCTGTTCTGGCACAAACACCTAATCCTGGATAAATATGGTCGATCACTGGGCTACACAAAGAGACAGCTGATTGCAGGCCTTCACTTCTTCATACAGGGCTGGGGCTAGTGTTAAGAATACCTGTCCAGTTAGTAAGGATAGAGGTTATGTTCCAAAGGTTTTCAAATCTGGACACAGCCCCTGCCATCACTGGCCCTGAGAGGGCAAGGTAGCACAGGTGTGGAGAGGGATTCACAGGCTTTGTGTGCACTAATCCCACCCCATTGTAAATGTGGGACATGCCTCCAGGCTTAAACCAGTCTTTTGTCACCTGAACGAGGTGATTATTAGGAAGCAAACTCATCTACTTTTGAAATGTGATTTGGCTTATTGAGTATGTAGTGGAGGCTCTCAGTGAACTCCTTTACCAGGTTACAGTGATAACAATGCTCCCATTTGGAGTGTTTTTTCCTGAAAGCCGGTTTACTAACCTAAAATGTATACTTCGTCATTATTGTTATCTCTTCACTGAGTAATGAAGATTAGGATTACTACCACTCCCAGACCACTCCCATCCTCCACATCCATGCTTTCAAATTATGTTTAGGTTCATGTAAGTTCATGTAAGGTGTAAATGTTCTATATGCACTATAACTTTAAGATCATGCCTAGATAAACCTTTACGCAGCTACTCATGTAATGTAATCCAAATGTTTGTATCTCCAAAGGAAAAAAAAAATTACTAGGAAGGTGATCAGGAATTGTAGATATTCTGAGAAAGTTTTTTGCAGCAATTCATGTGATGAACAGTGGTTCATATGGTGGAAAGAAACAAACTAACTGCACTTAAGAATTACGTGTCTGCATCTATGCCTCTCTTTATGCTAATGTACTGTACACATTGTATTATCTATGAGATGTACGTCACTTTGGAAAAAAGTGTCCGCTAAGTAAATAAATGTAAATGACCATCAATATCTGGAAGAAATAGTGTTGTTTAGGGTGAACATTTTTACATCTACTATATCTATACCAAAATTTTGATTGATTTAAAACAAAGGATTTTTTTGATTTCAAGATGTATACTTGGAACAATAAAAGGTCTAGAATGAAACTGTATGAACACTGCCAGCTGAAAGAAATTAATGGATCTCCTATTTATCTGAAAATTTTGTCATATTCAACAATGTTCTAGTTTGGACAGTGGCATCACTACGGGGGTGCGGGCAGTGCAGACCGTACCAGGTGACACCATCAGAGGGGGTGACACCAAAATGACTGTCTATGAAATTTTTAAGCAGTGTTTCTGCAGAAATTGTTTTATTTTTCATAAAAATATCCCTGTAGTTAATTATAACAACAAAAAACATTTTTCAGAAGCCCAGCTTACATGTATCAGTATACCTACAAGGCTAAAACTCTATGCTCATTTACTTTTTGAACCTTCTAATGCATTCCGTTCAGAGCTCTCATTATTACCCAGTTACAATGACACTTCGAATCACTTGGTTTCGTCTGCAGACGCTACAAGCACACGCTCTTGTTTTCGTTGCTGCTGCTGATTTTATAGTCGCTGATTTTGTCAAATTTTCTGGTGTTTTAGCTACAATATTGTGGTAATTAGTATTTGTGAACCTATATCAATGACGTTAAAATAAACATAGTTTTGATGTAGTTCCTAAATATTTGTACTTCAAGTTTTATTGTTTTCTTACCAAATTTTCACTTTAACTACATGAAACCACACACACTGACTAAAGTCACTTGTCCCAAGTAGGGTTGCAGCAAACTGGGGCCTAACCGGGCAACACAGGGTATAAGGCTGGAGGGTGAGGGGATGGGATGCGATGCTAGTCCATCACAAGGCACCACAAGCAGGACTTGAACCCCAGACCTGTCAGAGAGTAGGACCCAGTCAAACCCACTGTGCCACCACATCACCTATATACCTGAAACTATGTAAACACATTTAGGCTTTGTGTATGATACTGTGATTTAAAGGTGTAATTTTAATTTTGCTAGTTTAGTTGTTTATGTCATTACTATTGCCATTACATTCAGTGATATACAGGAATTATAATTTTTGAGTAACATTAGTACAAAAAACATTACTTAGGATTCTGTATGGTCTGGTACAGGAGGAGGTCCATTGACACCATGAGTTACCGTAGTGGGTGACACCAACCCTAGTGACGCCTAGTGGGGTTCCTCTGGGGGTTCATGTGTTTAAGATTTCCTGTTGCTCTCAATATCACCAATATCCTCCCAGCATTTTGTCAAATATGGCTTCAGAACTGGTTTTTATAGGAGTTTTGGATATATCGTAAGTATTTGCAGATTAAACAATAGAACATTTACATTTTAAACAGCGTTATTACTGGCTCTTACCATGCACTGAGGGAGACATGGGAATATGACCTTGACCTAAAGTTTTACTGATTATCAATTTCTTCTGTAAGTGCTAAAGCCTTCTTTGCGTGTGTGGGCCTTTGATGCAGTTACATCCAATGCACTATATGCTGTGTTGGGGCTATTAACAGCAGCACTTCTTTATATTCTATCCCTCAGCAGACCCAAAGGTGATGGCAAAGTGCATGGCTGTGGCCTGCGACAGTGTGTCATCCAAGTAAATAGGTAGGGTTATGACTCAGCAAGTCACACACAGATGAAAGGGTTAACCCCAAAACGGAATGCACTCCTCCAGAAAGGCTTTGATGTATTTCTCAGGTAGATCATGCGTGTACATCAATCTGGCTGACAGGTGCCCGCAAGGTACTCATGTGCGCTAATCCTCCTCAGTAGAATGGCTTAAAACTGCAATACCTGAGTCTCTGCTCCTATGAAGAGATTGTCCTTTTGAGGCATGGGATTCTCAAGCCCCAGCAAAGCCAAATAAAATGAAAAGTGTTCATGTGATTTTTTGTTCTTTTTCTTTCGCCCTCCTTCATAAAGTGATTAATTACCCCTTTAGCCGTGCAATTTAAGTCCAACAACTTTAAAATAACAATAATAAAAACAGACATAATTGCTCCCATTAATCACTCCCAGATGTCAAGGTTCATTTTTGCTACAAGCAAATTTGTTGTCTTACAGGTGTCTTCAGTTCTCATTTTCCTTCAGTCTGTACCAGTGAAGATTTACACTGTAGTTGAAATACCACTCTTGATGTTTGCAGGCTATTTTTATAAGGTATGTTTGGCTTTTCCTCATATTTTCCCTTTTCCTTTGAAAAGTTTGGCAGATGTGGCACAATGCCTTAATATAATTTTTGTTGCATACACAAAGGTAAATGTAAAAAGGTAGAGTGCTTAATGAATAAAATGAGGAGTGAGAGAAAATACATGCCCATGTTTATTTTTAGGTAGAGGTTTCATTCTGTTAGCGCTATAATAGTCTACAGTGCTGAGTGCTGGTTTTCCCTCACAGTTTCTGGGACATTCAGAAGTAGTTCCCACACACACTGTCTGAAACTGTTTGTCCAGAGGGGGATTGTGGCAAACCGGAGCCTACCCTAGCAACACAGGGCACGAGGCTGGAGGGGGAGGGGACACAACCAGAATAGGATGCCAATCTGTCGCATAGCACCCCAAGCAGGACTCAAACCCCAGACCAACCATACAGCAGGACCCAGCCAAGCCTACTGCACCACCATGTCCCTCACAAGAAGTTCAGGATCACCTTAATGGAGATTTCAGGGTGCCACTGCCTCTTAATTAGTCTCCATATGAAACACAGTTTACCACGCCTGCAAAGGACTGTTTTAAGATGAGAGCAGATAGAGGAGAGTTAAGTGTTCTGGTTGGGTTATAGGCAAGGGGACTGGCTCCCCTGTGACATTTTAGGCTGAAAAAAGCGAAGGTTATTGTCTTTTAAGTGTGAGGCAGCAAAAGACACGCTGTTGTTCCAGAGGATGTCTGAGGTACACCCCAGATATCCCCTGTTTTGAGCTGTTGTACTCCTCCCAAACACCTGAAGACTTGCCACACATTAGCTGGTTTAAGGTCAAGGATGAGAGGACATTGTTTAGCTTTGCACTATGTGTTGATTGCTTTTTTTCTGCATTCTGGTCCTTGCCACCAAATAACTTCAGCCACCACATTTGTTATCAATGTTTTCTGTGTGTTATTTGAGTATTAAATAACCTAGTGGCTAGGGAGATGAACTTCTAACCTAAAGACTGCTTATTGCAGGAGGCCCTGCAGTAATACCCTTAAGCAAGAAACACCCTAAACTTGCCCAGTAAACTATTCTACTGTAAAAATGTGAAAAATCTTAATTTCTTAGACTAAATCTGTCATTAAAGTAATACAAAAAATATTTAAGCTTTTCTGCCATTTATCACTTATTGGATTGTATACATAATACAAACTTATTACAGTTTTGAAAAAAAGTAAACATTAAATTGAGAAGGTACAAATTTTAAACTTCAATACAATTCAGTTTATTTTTATAAAGCGCTCTTCTCACGCAGTGACAGAGAGCACTTTAACACAGGTATAACGCAAGGAAAAACAGATACAAACAATGAAGACGGTCGACTAATGGCTACCATACCAAACTTCTAACCAGACATTTCCTTCCTAATATATAACATTCTCAAACCATTTCCAGAATGTCACAAAAAAATTTAGTTTTCAGCAAATAGTTTTAAATGACATACAGGCAAACAGATGTGATATTTACATTTACTGATTTAGCTGATGCTTTTCTCCAAAGTGACTTATGATTTTAAGGTTACAATTATTTACCCAGGGGATGTGGTGGTGCAGCGGATTTGGTAGGGTCCTGCTCTCTGGTGGGTCTGGGCTTTGAGTCCCACCTGGGATGCCTTGCGACGGATTGGCATCCCCTCCTGGGTGTGTCCCCTCCCCTTCCAGTCGGGTTAGGCTTTGGCTCCCTGCGACCCCACATGGAAGAAGCAGTTTCAGACGATATGTGTATGTGTGTGTGTGTGTGTTATATAGCTGGATAATTTTTACTGGTGTAATTTAGGGTAACCTCACTTAGGGGTAGTACAGTCAGAAGTGGGGATCAAACCTGCAACCTTTGGATCCAAAGGCAGCAGCTCCAGTCACACCCCTGTGAACATGTAAAAGTCAAGACTGACTGAAACCACTTGTTCCGAGTGGGGTCGCGAGGAACCAGAGCCTAACCCCGCAAGGCTGGAGTGGGAGGGGACACACCCAGGAAGGGACACCAGTCCGTCACAGGGCACCTCAAACAGGACTCAAACCCCAAACCCACCAGAGAGCAGGCACAGGCCAAACCCACTGCACCACCGCACCCCCCACACACAAAAAAAAATTGAGAAAAAAAATTTAATTGTACAGAAGTGAGCATAAATTGCATATTATATTACGTTAACCCAGACAGAGACGTGCTGACAGAAGCCACAGCAGTAAAGCAACAAAAGGAAAGAATTGTAGGAGGAGACACAGATCTATTGAAAAATAGCCATGACATATTACTGTCTAAGGTAATATGAGAATTTGCATTTGGGGGAATGTTATAAATCATAAAAGTTAAACACGTTTCCTACTTGTGACTATGTCCCTCATTGCTTTATTGCAATGCATGCAAATTACATACAGTTCTCACCAGTCTGTAACAAATGCTTGAGTTACAAAAAGAAATTTAGCAGACTGAACCATCATCAGTCCCTCCTTTGGCTGCTAATGTATGAGCACCCCACTGTAGAGTGGAAACATATGATAGGTATTTGACATGCTTTGCTGTCGTCACATAGACAGATTTTGCATTACTCAATAGGCAACTGGGACAGGCTGAGTCCTACGGGATTCATTGTCCGCTGCTCTGTCCCACAAAGGGACTAAACACTTGACAGAGCCTGGCTTTACAGTCAGGAACTTAACTTGATCCGATGGAATTGTTCCTGCTAAAGAGCTGTTAAAAAGAGGTTTCTTTCCCCAAGGGCAGAGAACAGGGTACTCTTACATTAGCAAGTAGCCCCCCCCAGTTGAGAAAAAGGTAGTTGACCTAGACCTTTGTAAGTAACAATATACACCGTGAGTGAAGTAATCACAATGTTAGTACCTGCACTTCCTGCTTCACACTGTTTTTCAATTATATCTTTACAAACACGCTTGTGGCTTTATACTTTCAAATCAGGAAAGGGTCAAGGCATGACCGAGCATACTGAAATACAGCACATGACTTTCAATTATAGCCAGATGTTTTGTCAGGCCTCGGGAGGCTCTTCATCAATCCATCATCCATCTCCGATTAGAGACACTTTAGGAGCTATTGATTAGATGCACAGAGAAAATTGAAAATTCTTATGCCAAGCACAGAGCACAGATACGGGCAGCTTTACCAGAAGGACAGGTAACTCTAGAAGGATAATCCCTGGCTCTGGTAAACCAGTCCTCTCAGAGCTTGTGTTACCCTAGTAACTCAATGCCGTGACTCACTGTCACCTGCTTGCTTTCTTGTGTGTGTGTGTGTGTGTGTGTGTGTGTGTGTGCAAGCATAAGAACCCTCCCCCACTGTGCTGGGATAACTCTGGCTGGAAAATTTGCATCTCTCCATGCTCTCCACCGGGAGGCACCTGGCCCAAACAGGTCGTTCGGGAACAACAAGGTATTACACAGGACTCCCACGCAAATCTGAAGTTTACTGAGGAGTTCCTTTGGTGCCATATTTGAGCGCCATGTTTCACATTAACCTTCCAATTTCTTTATGTCAAAGTCTTTATGAAACAGTTGTCAAAAAAACATTTTCTCAAATTAAAAATGATAATCAATGTTTTTATTTCTCTGAAAAGATGTGACATTGGGCTTGAATGAGTATTTATAAAATAGCATCATCAACAAAAATTCTACAGTTTTTTCAGTCTGATCTGCTGGAGTAAAATGGTCTATAAAGACTCAAAGTCATATATATCTTCTGTAGGTTTTAAATACACATTTGTTCTTAGATATTTTAACTGTACGTTTACCTGCCTGTTCTATATTTAATGATGACACTAAAACCATTCTAAGGTCATATTTTTAAGTTCAAATGTGTGGCCTCAAGGCTATGGTAGTGCTTGGTCATGTGTACTGATATCACTTAAGATGTGTCTCCTTGGCCTCTCGCCCGTGTTTCGGGGGGGCTGGCTTTCCTAAAAGAAGCAACCATGCTGGTAGAGCATGCCTTCAATGGACTGAAACCTTGGAATATCAAAGACCCAATTCACTGGGGTTCAGGAGGCCCATGAGCACAAACATGAGTACATCTGAAACCACTTTTACAGGAAATAGCGAAGGATACACCACCCTTACCACCCACCCTCTCTTCTTGTAACCATTCTGATTGCACCACTTTGCTGTTCTTTGGAAGAGAGCTTTAATCACTGAAAGCTGAGGGCCAACTGTGCCACAAGGAAACTGGTGCCCAGCTTATACTCTTAAGGGTGTAACTGTTCCACAGTTCATTGTTTTCTGTTATCAATATTTAGTCTGCTAAATATTTTTGAGCTTTTTGAATAGTCTCCTAGTTTTTTAGTCTCCTAATATGCCAAGCAGCAGTGATCCATGGGCATCCCAGGTGGGTTCTGTACATGACATGGAGAGGTGACTATGCTTTTGACCCTAGATGCACTCCCTAGGATGACTTCTTCACTTTCACAGTCACCAACCATATACAGACTTGTCCCTGGGGGTGCTCCAGGGACCGCAGCATCTGCCCATCCTCCACTCCTGGCCTTCACACACAACTTGGGTTAGATTCCCACTGTTTATGATTTTTGGCAGCATTTCACATTAGCAGTGGAAAAATCCCTTTCCTTCCTTCTCTCTTGTTTCTGGGCTTTGTTTTGTGCAGTAAGTGTCCCAGGGTGTGAGAAAACAAAGTAGGCCTGTAAATGTGGAAGGCAGCATTGCTCCCTTACTCAAATTCATTCCACATGGCGAGCAAGAGTTGGAGGTGGAGCCGTTTTGCAGGGCAGTGCCATGCATCCCAAAGCTGTCTCTGGTTTCTGGATGCCTAAGGCCTGTCCTCCTTTTCTTTTCTTTCAGAAGCCAAGAAGGCAATCCTCCATCCAGGCTATAGGGGAAAATCAGCACGTTTCTTTCTGCATGGAAAAAGTAGTGAGCATTAAATGCTTTGGAAGAAAAAATATTCAATCTTGAGGATACCAGATCACTCCCTTAACTGGTCTCTGATTGTACAGCTATCATACTGATCTACCTGTCAGAAGAATAACTCCAAGTAGGCCTTGGTAACCTGGCATTGCTCCCTCAAAACTGGAGCAATTTCACCTTTATCTGGTGAAATGTTCCATGGTTTAGTTAATATCACAACCACATCTTTTCACTCAGCTTTTGTAGCCATCATTAATTATGAGCCTAGGGGAAATCACTGCATAACTCTACCTGTCACTGTTCATTGGCAGCTGGTTCTATGCCAGGCAGGTGAGCCCACTGTTGTGGATTATGCTGTCCTTTCGAGGAAATCACAAGGACATTGACAATGTTCTTTTGTATTTAGTGTCAGATGCGTAAGTTTAATTGTAATGGTTTTTTTCTTTAAGCATTTGAGCTGGACAATGATCATGGTGAAGTTACTCCATGATATTATTTGAAATAATATTTTTACATTTTATTGCTAATGCGTGAACCAGATGTTCCACCTTTAGATAGTTTCTAATCATATTACCCTCTCAGAAGATAATAATTACGTTTATTATTGTTAATGTGTACCACATGACTCCTCAGAAATACTGATTATCACTAATCACCAATTATTGTGCAGTTATACCCCTGTATCTACCCATTCAGGTAATGAGAATTTGACTTAGCAAAGTCAAAGTGTTTTAATATGATATTTTAACTGAGTCAGTTTGTCGAAGCGCATTTTTCTTTTACTGAAAAACACTTACTGAGTAAGTATATAATAAGAATGTGTTTTACAACACACACTGACTGAGGCCACTTGTCCCCAGCAAGGTCATGGCAAACCAGAGCCTAACCCAGCAACACAAGGTGTAAGGCCAGAGGGGGAGGGGACACACTCAGGACGGGAGGCCAGTATATCGCAAGGCACCCCAAGTGAGACTTGAACCCCAGACCCACCAGGGAGCAAGACCCAGCCAAGCCTGCCGCGCCACCACATCCCACTGTTTTACAACATTAAAGGTTATGTTGCAGAACTTTCTGAATCTAAAAGAATTAAACATTAAAAAAAGTTTTAGGACATCACTATTGCCTGTGCTTAGGCCTGGTGAAAGATTGTGTTGGACTGTATAGGAGTTTTTTGGTGTGTGTTCTGTAGCCGAAACTGCAGTGTGTGTACTCGGGGTGTTTTTAACCATCCTACTTCTATCTTTGGGGATAGCTAAGCATCCAGTAAGTGCTATAGTGGTTATAACCCCTGACTTGTTCAAACTCATTCTGCAATCTCTTACTCCACTTGAGATTTTCAACCCCAAATGGAATACATTATTTCTAATGTCTGACTGCCTGGTATATATGAGATACATTGGGGAGATTTCACTATCCTTGGGAAATTACAAGGGTTGAATCATCTGTTGTATGCTCCTATGGTAATAAGGCACAGTGATTAAATATATTCTGCTGGTCAGCAGCCAAACGTACCCACAGAACACACAGACATTTACATTTTTTTATTTAGCAGGCATTTTTCTGCAAAGTAATTTACAATAAACAGAATAAAGCCTTTATCTGACAACTTTTATCCAAGGTGACTTGCTACACTATAATAAAACTGTAAGTTACCATATTTATCTATATACATACCATACATAGGTAAATATGGCAACTTACATTTGTGAGTAAAGATTCTTGCGGCAGGATTTCTTAAAATAATCTTCATTAGTATTTATCAGGAAAATTTATCTGTCAGAAAAGAACACTTAGAAGGCAACAAAAGTTATCTCCCACAGTACATGAGGACCAATCACAGAGGATTAAATCAAGATCTATATCTTAACTTTCCAGGAAGTATTTCACTAGCAGCATGCATTTTAAAGAATTCCCAGTGTGAATATTTCTTTTGTAGCCCCAACATAGTTCTATATTTAACAGGTTTGTCTTGAGACGAAAGCTTCTTTTTCACAATTTTTCTCTTTGGGATACACATTGCAACTGTATGAATACACTAAATAATCAACTGCTCATGGTAACATCTCAAAATAATAAACGGTTTCAAAAAATGCATTAGCACGTTTTTCTGCTCCAACACAATTTTGGATTCTGATGCACGCCATCTTCAGAATTTGACACAAAACGTTCAGTACACTAGCTCAGTTCTCACGCTAGTCTCCTTTTTCTGTCAAGTATAAAAATCCGGGAAAGGGAAATCAGGGAAATATAAAGGGATAGGGATAGGGAAAGGGATCAGGGAAATATAAAAAAGAGAAATATGGAGGAAAAAAGATACAGAGTTGGAGAGGCAGAGAAAGCGGCTGGAGCCGCCCCTGGAGGGGGGGTACTGTCAAATGAAATAAGTGTTACTCTAGTCGACTGTTATCCGCAAGGATACGAAAATACAAGAAACTGGGCTACAATTGTAGATAAATCTGAGGCATTATACTGTCAGTAGAATCATGAGAGCATCTTGAACTGAGAACAGCCCAGTATTTGCAGTAAATGCATATAATACTGGGCTTTCCTAAGTCTGGAAGACACAATGTGTTCAAATTCAAAGACCTTCCTTCCGCCCAACTCCCGGATATGCCATCCACTCCAAGAATTATTTTCTCCAGTTTGTGACGGAAGGTATATGATCAGAGCTGGTACCAATAAACCCTTCTTGAGGCCATGCATGTAGCCTGTGATGATGTCACTTTAGAGATTTTTCAAGGACAGGTCTGTCTCGTTCGAGGCACTACTGTCCTTGCTGTTTGGCTTGAGGAAAAATCACTTGTGATGTTGAAAAGAACATGTGACCGAATACAAAAGATGGGCAGGATATTGCCTGACCTGTGACGAATGTTTTAATTTCCACTTGCTAAAATCATACAGTATTTGAGAAATATATATAAATATATATTTTACAGTACAGACTCCCCTCAACTTACGCAAGTAGACCGTGAACCCCTCACGTAAATTGAAATTATATATGTCAGAGTCGCCTCCTGAGCTGAGGCTCCTCCCCCACCATTCAACATAATAACATTAATAATTTTTCCATCCCAGTTACTGCACCTTGAAATTTTTTTGTTATTATTGTTGTTTTCATACTAGCTGTTCCTTTCACATGCTGCTTTAATACGTGCAGCATCCTTCACTGTATTATATTCACACTAGACTAGAGTCGGCGTAGTATGAGTCGAATCTGTTCACCTTACTTCCATATTATTTTCAATTTCATCTCCACATCAATTGCTGTACGCTTGCCAGATGGTTCTCTTTTTTCTGCAAGTGCAAGTCAAGTTTACCACCAGACATTGTGAATAATGAAATGGATAGAAAACATGCAGTACTACTGATACGAAGAAATGCGTTCACGGCTCAAAATATGCGAGAACTGGGAAGATGCAGCTTGCTGCCTTGTCTGGTTACACCGACTTGCGCGTAACATATTTCAGATGTTTTGCGTAAAATAAAAGAGGTATCCGTAAATAATGTGTATGTGGCGAATTTTTGACGGAAATCCGGATTTGTGTAAATCGAATTTATGTAAGTAGAAGGTTTGTCTGTATATCCTGTGGTTTTTCAGGGGGGAAGGTAGTGATCACTGTGATTGTAGGATTTTGAAATGCAAATGAACTGAAGTTATCGAAACACACACTGTGTTTGAACTAAAGCGAACAGTGAAACGCTACTCTGTGAGTATGACTTGAACTCAGAGACGTGACGAAATACCAGACTGGAACACTGGACCAGGACTGGAGAACAAGAGGCAGGA
Source organism: Scleropages formosus (assembly GCF_900964775.1). Lineage (NCBI taxonomy): Eukaryota > Metazoa > Chordata > Actinopteri > Osteoglossiformes > Osteoglossidae > Scleropages > Scleropages formosus. The sequence continues at coordinate 178,587 of NC_041830.1, read as the reverse complement.
GCTGACAGGACGGTTACTCAGGACTGGAACATAAACACCTATGAGACAAACTGAGGAAACAAGAGACTACTGATCGCCAGGAGAGCACAATGGAACCGCTGATTAAGAATCTGCAATTGGTCTTGTTACGTTTGTTCCTTTTATACCTCTGTGACCTATGAGACTGTGAACTGGTATGTGGGTGTTGACTAGCGGCACTGAGTGGCGCTGCCTCTGGCCAGGAGGGGCATTACCCCCATGGGCCATGACAGTACCCCCTCCTCCAGGGGTGGCTCCAGCCGCTTGACGCTGTCAGATAGGAGGCTGCCCCCGTCATTGCGGAGCGGGCTAATCCGGGTGACAGCTATGAAAATCCGCTATGAGAGCTGGGTCCAATATGTCCCGTGCTGGCACCCAGGACTACTCCTCCAGCCCATAGCCCTCCCAGTCAACCAGATAGTACAGTGTACCCCTTCGCTGTTTGGAGTCTAGGAGGGTCCTGACAGAGTAAGCAGGGGTACCGTCCACATCTAAAGGTGGAGGAGGAGAGGCTGCTGGGCTCTGCAGGGCGGAAACACAGTGGGGCTTGAGGCGTGAGACATGAAACGTGGGACAGATACGATGAGGGGGCAACTGTAGGCAGTAAGAATCCGGACTGATCCTTTTCAGTATTTTGAACGGGCCGATGAAACGGAGGGATGAGTTTCCTTGAGGGCAGACACAGTTTGAGGTCCTGGGTAGACAGCCACACTCTTTGCCCCGGTTGGTACAACACAGTCCTGCGCCTCTTGTCGGCCTTTTCCTTTTGGCTGGACACCGTCTCCTGGAGACAGACATGTGCAGATTCCCACACCGATTCACTCCTCTTGTACCAGTCGTCCACCGCTGGCAGCCCACTGGTTTCCGCTGTCCACTGGAATAGTGGAGGCTGGTAACCTAGCACACGCTGGAAAGGAGTCAGGTTTGTAGATGAATGGACCAGGGAGTTTTGGCCATACTCTGCCCAGGGGAGGAATCTGCTCCAGTCAGTTTGATTCTGACTACAGTAACTCCACAGGTAACGTCTAATCTCTTGGTTGAGGTGCTCCACTTGTCCATTAGACTGCAGATGATAACCGGAGGAGAGGCTGACAGACTCCCAAGCGGGAAAAGAAGGCCTTCCAGACTCTCAAGGTGAACTGAGTTCCCCTGTCTGAAGCAATATCCTCTGCCAGGCCGTACAGCCGGAAGACATGTTGAAACAACAGTTCCGCGGTCTCCAAGGCTGTGGGCAGACCTTTCAGTGGGATCAGTCGACAGGCTTTGGAAAAGCGATCTATGACCACCAGTATGGTGGTGTTTCCATCAGTTCAAGGAAAGTCAGTAATGAAGTCCACTGCTACATGAGACCATGGACGGTTTGGAACTGGGAGTGGTTCAAGAAGCCCTGCTGGCAGCTGCCGTGGGACCTTGGCCTGGGTACATGTGGTACAAGCAAGGATGAATTCTCTTACGTCCTGTTTCATGGATGGCCACCAGAAGCATTCTGAGAGGAGCTTCAGTGTTGATTCCAGGGTGTCCTGTACTGGGACCATCACTGGCCCATTGTAGGAGCTCTGACCGGACGGTGGACCGGACATATTCTTTGTTTTGTGGCTGCTCGCTGGGACCGGGTTCTTGAAGTTGGGCCACTTTGATGTTGTCCAACAAAGCCTAACGGATGGGAGCCACAAACTGAGCTGGTGACAAGATGGTGTCTGGTGGCGAGAGCCTAGGCGGAACCTCGAATAGCCGGGAAAGAGCATCAGCCTTGCTGTTCTTGGAGCCGGGACGATAAGTCACCGTGAAACAGAACCTGGTGAAGAACATGGCCCACCGTGCCTGTCTGAAGTTGAGCCTCTTTGCTTTCTGTAGATACTTCAGGTTCCGATGGTCAGTCAACACTAGAAACGGGTGAGCAGCACCCTCTAACTAATGTCTCCACTCTTCCAAGGCCATCTTTATGGCTAAGAGCTCCGTGTTTCCTACATCATAATTCCTTTCCGTAGGTGACAATTTGTGTGAAAAATAGGCACATGGATAGAGCTTAAGTGGATTTCCCTGGCATTGTGAGAGCACCACCCCTACCCCTACTTCTGATGCGTCAACTTCCACAATGAAGAGTAGCTTGGGGTCAGGGTGCTTCAGGATTGGGGCAGAGGTAAAACACTTCTTCAGGATTTCAAAGGCCTGAATAGCCTCAGGAGTCCAGGTCAGGCGCCTGGGTGCTCCTTTTAACAAAGCTGTCAAAGCGGCTGTAATGGAACTGAAGTTCCTTATGAAGCACCTGTAGAAATCCGCAAAACCTAAGAACCTTTGCAGGTCCTTCACGGTCTTTGGCTGAGGCCAGGACATGACTGCTGAGACCTTCTTTGGATCCATCATAACCCCATTGGCTGGGAGGATGAACCTCAGGAAGTCCACAGATTCCACATGGAACTGGCACTTTTCTCCCTTAGCATACAGCTTATGTGTTGCCAGCTTTTGTAAAGCCTCCCTGACATGTGTGATATGCTCCTCAAGAGACCAAGAAAAGATCAGGGTATTGTCTAAATAAACCAATACCGATTGATTAATCATCTCTTGGAGTACTTCATTAACAAAAGCCTGGAATACGGAAGGCGCATTGGCCAAGCCAAAAGGCATGACCAGATACTCATAATGGCCTAGGGTGGTACTAAAGGCAACTCAGGGCGCAAGGCTGGAGGGGGAGGGGACCCACCCAGGATAGGACGCCACTCTGTCGCAAGGCACTCCACGTGGGACTCGAACCCCAGACCCAGCAGGACCCAGTCCAACCCACTGCGCCACCGCACCACCCCACCCCCCTCCCAGGACTTGATCAGATAAAACCATATCTGTTCCCTATGGAGAGGCCCTACCTGCAGAGTAACGGGTTCTGTGTGCTGCTCTACACGTCCAGACCTGATTGGACCTCCATCAACAGCCTTAATAGCCAGGAGCTTAGAGCATGGGACACAGGGCAAGCCCCAGAACGCAGCAATATCATAATCTATGAAGTTGCCTGCAGCACCACTGTCCACCAGAGCTTTTACTTCCTGCAGCTGCAAACCCCAGGACAATGTAACTGGCAACGCCAACAGGGAGGTACTGAGAGAGACATCACTCACCAGTAAGGCGGTTCATTGGGATCCACGGGATGGCCACTGGACAGGAGACCTGAATGTGATCCGCAGCTCCACAGTAAAAGCACAAGTGTTGCAGGAAATGGCGCCTCCTCTCCTCCTCTGTCAAACGCCCGTTACTGAGTCGGATTGATCCCTGTCTGACGGACGGTTCTTCGAGTGTTACATAGTTTCAAGTGCTTGCGTGCTCATGCCGGCTAACTGTCATATGGGGCAGCCGCATGCTCAGCACTGAGACGCAAGGCAGCAGCAGGAGGACATGCCTGCCTGAGCGTTTGTGAATTGGTAGGATTGGCGCCATGCCCGCGGAGACTGATGAGTTGCGTCAACAACTCCAAGCGATCCATTATGTGGAGAAAGACGTTGTGACAACCCGCAAGTCGTTCATGGTTCACCTGTATCTGCTCCGCCAGTTCACGCCATACTCTTGTTTCCTCAGTTTGTCTCATAGGTGTTTATGTTGCTGTCCCGAGTGCCCGTCCTGTCAGCTCCTGCCTCTTGTTCTCCAGTCCTGGTCCAGTGTTCCAGTCCGGTATTTCGTCACGTCTCTGAGTTCCAGTCATACTCACAGAGTGGTGTTTCACTGTTCACCTTAGTTCAAACACAGTGTGTGTTTCCTAGTCCCGCGTTTCACCTCTACCGAGTGCCGTACAGTCTGCACCGCGCACTTTTAATATCACTCTGCACGTGGGGTCATTTGACTTTTCGTCCGTGTTCAGACGTAATAGCAACGCGTGTCCGTGTTGGACTCCCGTCCGGACGCTTCAGAAGAATCCGCCTGCTAACATGACCTCAGCAGTATGGGCCATCAGTGGAACTGCTGATTAAGAATCCGCAATTGGTCTTGTTACGCTTGCTCCTTTTATACCTCCGTGATCTATGAGACTGTGAATTGGTACATGGATGTTGACTAGCGGCACTGAGTGGTGCCGCCTCTGGCCAGGAGGGGCATTACCCCCCGTAGGCCGTGACAACCTCTATATACAGTGGAATAAAATGTTGTTTCTCCATGGTGCAACACAGAACCGGAGTACAAGACAGTAAATAAATACACAGGACTGAGTGTGGAGACGGACATGGGCTGTGAACCGTAGGCAGTTTGTAGTGTATGGGGTCATGCTGGGTTAGCTGTTTGACTGTGCCAGGTGAGCATTGGGAATAATTAGTGCCTCAGGGAAGAAACTGTTGTGGAGTTTATTATTATTATTATTATTGTTGTTTTGTTGTTGTTACTGTTGTATGTTTAGGCATTCTTGCAGGCAAAATTTCTTGTATTTTCTTTTAATAATGTCAGTACCACTGACACTTTGTGTATCTTTGGGAAACAGTTACTCTAAGATCCTTAGCATCTGAAATATTAAATAAATTATCATCATTGGCATCATTTCACAAATATTTCCCATTATGGCCAGCAGTGCCTTCTTCACAGTTTACGTTGCTGTTAGAAATGACCACTTTCCATAAGTGAACTTGTAACAGTGAAGTTAATTGTAACTTCAGTGACAGTCCCGTTGTCACTGCAATGGGACCTCTTTGGCAAACTCTGTTTAGAGCTGCCTGATATAATTCTTAAAGGCTGAATATTTAAAAGGCAAATACAGTAACCAGTGTTTCCAGACTTTTCCAGTAATCTTGCTGGCATGTTATGTATTAATGGGTGTGCTCTTATGGTCTCCTAATAAGCTGCTGATCAATTAACCTGTGGGTACAGTCTTTGAGAGAATTAATGCTAAACTTTGAGTTCTGGCATCAGTTATTCCCACAAAGAATTCAGTGCTCCAGCCAACTGAGAGAGATCTGTGTTGCAGTCTTCTTGTAATACTCACTGTGAAAATTCACACAATTAATATGTCAGATCCCTGTGGACTGCTGTGTTTTACTTAGATAGTAATCATCTGAAGCATTACATTTATTCACTTAGCAGACGCTTTTCTCCAAAGCAACTTACAATCATGGATACTAGGTAGTGTTACTAGCCCACACACCTTATTCACCAAGGTAACTTACACTGCTAGATACACTACTTACAATGGGTCACTCATCCATACATCAGTGAAACACACTCTCTCAGTGTCACTCACACACTATGGGGAAACCTGAACAGCATGTCTTTGGACTGTGGGATGAAACCGGAGCACCCGGAGGAAACCCACGCTAACACGGGGAGAACATGCAAACTCCACACAGACTGAGTAGGGATCGAACCCATGTTCTCTTATACCACCCAGGCGCTGTGAGACAGCAGAACTACTCGCATTAATTTATAGTGTAGCAGGTCCAACTTATGAAATCTGAAGAAACAAACTTTTTTGAGAACTATTTATTATTTATTTTTTCATATAAAGCCAGCTGGTGCACCAACTGAAATTGTGTGACAAAGCTACAGCCAAGGTGCCAATGAATAGCAGTCATGAGTAGTATGTGTTCCCAAAAATTTTTAAAAAGAGTGGGAAAGGTATAAAAGTTTCCAATGAAAGGTGAACAAGCTGTGGATTATCCTGTGGCTTCTACATCTACCAGTTCTGAGCCCATCAGCCAAGCACAGTCTCTTCATCATCCTCTATCTCCAGGTCACTCCAGGTATTTACACTTGTATTGCTATTAATGAATTTTTTGTGGGCCTTGGGTGTGGATCAACACTCAGCTGTAACTTTTTATTATTCACACCATGTCGGGTGACTCAGAATGTGCATGCGCAAGGCATCACAGCTCACCAAAGGGAGGGCTACCCCCCACCACTACATGGTTGATTCTCTCCCATGTGAAAAACTCTGCTGCTGTCTACCACCCCAATGAACTGTACAATTGAGAGTAAACAGAAGTGCGTTTCACCAACAAACAGAAATACATATATAGACTTCTCTTCAATTCTAGCAATATGGTCATTTAGTCATTTATTCCAGTACCATAGTTTTTCACTGGCACACATTACACAGATACTGTAGCTGCATATAGTGGGTAACAAACCAAGTAGAAAGTAACCAAGCAACAAACCACCTCTTAGTTCCAATTAAATTCTTAAGTGACCAACTCTCAACCTTTTTGGATCTCAGATATTTTCTCATGATCTACATTAGATTTTTTTTTTTTTTTACTTTTAAATAAAAGCAAAAATAGTGACAAAACACTGTATGCATTTATTTTAAGGCAAAAAGCCTTTGTACCATTATTATTCAGTATGTTAATAGTTTCACTCGCATTAGAAATCAGCCATACTTTTCGTTGCTTTTAAATACTGCAAACACATTGTTAGATAGGTTTTACTTGGATCCCCAAGATCCACTGAGACATCATTCCCCTGTCAGTCTAACCACCCACGAAACAGACACATAAGGGTGTATAACATTTATTCATTTAGCTGATGCTTTTCCCAAAGTGACTTACAGTGTTGTACAGCAAAGTAGTTTTTACTGCAGCATTATAGAGTATAAATACCTTGCTCATGGATACCACAGCAAAAAGTGAGTCTTGAACCTGGATCCCTCAAGCCTGACCACTGCTCCTTACAGAACTTTCCACTCTGTAGATTTCAGACTCTATCAGTGGGAAGGCAACACACATCTGAAATCGGTTCCAGGTATCAGTGATCACACACATATTATAGATATTCTGAGAAACATCCAAATCAAAGGACACAGTGTTTATGCAGGTCTCTGCTTCCAAAGCGTATCCCACCAGCCCCAGTTCTCATGAAGTGTATGTAGGAAGGAGTATCAGGAAGTCTAACTACCTGTGACACACACACTTCAAAGTTGATTGTGGGCCAGGTTATGAGAGTTTATCATCCAGAAACCTGGCCTTTTTTAGTCCTTTTTGTATTGCTTTTCTCAATAAATGAGCTGTCTGCAAGTCATTCTTTCTGCTGATGTAATCCACTCATTGTATTTTTCTCTCAGATGTACATTGCTTTGGAGAAAAGGTCTGCTAAATGAATACATGTAAATGTAAAATGTAATAAAGAAAGTTCAGTGACTGAAAGAGATTTTTTTTATAATTCTGAGAATTTAAGAGAAACAACAGAAGTTATTAGACCCCAGTATAATTCCATCATAGACTAACCAGAGCCTCTGCTGTCAGCAAATGTAGACGCAGTACCTGTACTTAGAGATATTTTCCAATCATTGATAATACAAAAATTCAGCTACAGCAAATGTCTTGCAGAAGAATAGAATTGGTGTATGATAAAATGTGAAAGTAATTTTTTGCGAACATGAATGTCAGATTGCACATTGAACTGGGATCTGAAGAATCAGGATAATTTAGAAGCATCTGACATGTACCATAGTCTGGAATGAGGACAAAAGGTCAAATTTGTGTGATTACTCAATGTAGAAGTGCAAATGAGAACACAGGACAGCTATTGCCATTTTCCCACAATCTCTATGTTTCATTAACAGTGCTCATCCAGTGTTTATTGTCATACACTATTTTCAGGGAATGCAACACGTCCAGTTTGGCTCCACGGAAGGCAATGCTGGAATCAACATGTCAGGAAAAACGTGATGGAACTGGAAGGCGCAGTGAAGGCACACACGCACATGGACTCACACACGCAAACATGCTTGCAGCGTGTAGGAGTGGAGACGCCAGTGAGTCTGCCCAGCATTCAGAAGTATTGTTATTAACATTTTCCCCAGTACGTATTAAAGCCACACCGAAGACACATCCCACATCTATGACTCGGGGGCTCCGCTTTGTTCTTTTCCGTAATGCAGACATAATTACAACCTTAAGGAGTGTCTACCTTTCCTTTTCTCCCTCTCACATCTGCCCTTCTCCGCACCCCACCACACCCCTGTGCAGCACTGTTATGACAGGCATTTAGAGTCTCCACTTTAGCATTGAGTAACACAAGCCATCGCAGGCTTCAGCTCAACCTGCTGGCCTCCTCTTGTAGTGAGGCTGTCTTTCTGGTTTTGTTTCTCAGGCCGGTTTGATTTTCAGGTCCATACTGGAACATTTGGAATGTGTATACATACATATGCATGTGTGTGTGTGTGTGTGTGTGTGTGTGTGTGTGTGTGTGTGTGTGTGTGTGTGTGTGTGTGTGTGTGTGTATTATATAAATCAAAGGGTATATAGACTAATATATAGCACAACTAGTATATGCACAAACTATTTTCTGTGAGATGTACGTTGCTTTAGAGAAAAGCATCTGCTAAATGAATAAATGTAGACTGATGTTTTTGACTGATGTATTGCATGCAAGATGGTAAGTTAAACCTGACCCATAGTGACCACTTGAGTGGTTTTCAAGGCAAGAACAAAGGTGGATTGCTAGATCCTTCCTCTGCATGTTGGGGGAGACAAACACAGGGAGAGGCACAGAGCTGCAGCGCACCCCAAACAGGACTCGAGCGGCGGACCCGCCATACAGCAAGGCACCGGTCAAGCCCGCCGCACCATCACACCCTGCAATTGATATTTTACATATGTATACATTTAATATATCAATCAAAAACATGGGTTTATATACTAGTACATCTATATTTACAGCATGTATAAAATTCACATTTTTCCTACTGCTTCCTTGGAATTATGTGTTCCTTCATGTAGGAATTACTCACTGTCGTACAGATTAAATGAGCTGCCATATGAGTCTGAATCCTGCATTCTGCTGCAGTAGCTCAGTGAACCTTGGTTTTGTTGTTTTCCACAACCTTCCCAAATGTCTTAGCCCAGTCGTGGTGTTCTGCAGTGGCTACCAATGAAATGTAGATGAAGAGTGATTTCACATACCCCGGTGATTCAAAATGATTGGCATTTTGTTGTGTTCAAGAATATAATAATTAGTGGCACTACACTAGTTCACTGCTTGAAGATTTTGTTCCCCAATGAGGGTTAGGTTGCTGTCCAGCTCTTTCAGAACAAACTCTGGCACTGGAAACCTGTAGTCTTGGTGACCAGAGACACTCTAAACCAGCCAAAAATAGTTGCTTCTGCATGCAGCTTCCATAAAAATTTTTTCATCAATGTTGGACGACAGACAATGTTCCAGTTTCTGCAACACAGTAATACTGAAGGTATATTATGTGTTAACTAAAATTTCAGCAATTTTTTTTTTTTTAATTTTTATTTTTATAGAGTGCTCTTCTCACGCAGTGACACAGAGCGCTTTAACACAGGCATACAGCAATAAAACATTTAATGCTAAGAATATAATCCTACCATCAGGTCATCATTTACAGGGTAGAATTCTAATTTGCCCACAAAACACATGCATCAGTTTTCTAAAGTATTGTGAAGAGTTATTCAGTTATGAGAAACTGAGTTGAATAATAGATGAGTTGAATGACTATGATTGTAGTATGATATATGTAATAATTGCTAAGCAGGTAACATTTTAGGGTCTTTGTATAATAAGAGTGAGGGTGAGTTACAGAGTACAGCTTCCTGACACCATGAAATGTTTTTGTTTTGTTTGTTTCATTCATTCATTCATTCATTCATTCATTTACTAGGTTGATTACAAAAAGCTGTAATGCTACTAATGCTGATTGATTGACTGATTAATTGACTCTGTTGAATTCTTTATTCATTTAATTGCTGGCTTTGCCAAAGTTTGTAGTTCATTGTTCATGCATTCTTGTCCTCACTCCCCAGTTGGTATTGTTAAGAGTCTGAGCACTGTTTCATTTAGCAAAATTCTGTGAAAAGAACTTTAAAAAAGCTTCACTAAATAACTCTGTGACAATGCTATTTTTCTTTAGACGTGATCAGTGGGAGAGGTCATTCAGAATACTTATCTTACAATCACATAGACATTTACTAGCATTACAGCTTTTTTGACATTGTCTTTCTTGTGTGGTTTATGTGAGTGTGCTAATTTCACACACCTGTGAGAAGAGACAGTACCCAACATGCAGTGAGTTACAACAGGGACGCAGTTTCAAGGATGTCCAGTTCCATGAATGCAGCCGAATGAAGTGAAAAAAATCTGTTCTTCTTTTTACAGTTTCAACAGTTTTACCTCATTTAATTGTTTGTTTTTGGAGCACAGGGAACTTGTATTCACAGCGCGCAGTTAGCTACCAAGGTTTGAGGGGTCACGGTGATCATGTTAAATAATTCACCTGTGTTCCTACTGGCTGCTGTGAACGAAAGAACAGTGCCTAAATTGCTGGGCTCAATGAAATGAGGGAGTGCGCAACAGTTATAGGCTAAATATGAGATCCTAAGAATGTTGGCATAAGATTAAAGTCTACGAGAGCTGTAATTCAGGACATGTCAATTCTTTGGCCTTATAACAAAGGTGTTCCTGCAGTCATACAAGTCTGTGCTTTATCTCTGAAATGATTGAACCAATAAAATCTTTTTTTCTGGCACTGGAAATAGGGCTAGACTTATGGTAGAAATTTCTCAATGGAATATGTTAGGACACCTCACAGCCCTAGAATTATATAAGTTAAATAGGCTCTGGCAGTTTTTGGATTTTTTTGTTACCCTGAGAAACAATGTAGCCACGAAAATTCATGTTCTCATATTCATTTGTTTTTCAGCCTTTTTTTCTTCCCAGTTTGCCCTTGAAGAACTTTTTTTGACACATACAAGGACATTCAGCGTTACCATTATAAATGTCATTTCTTGTTTTCGATTAGAAGTTCAGGTATAGCTTTGCCAACACCCTGCAATTTGTCAGATTATTTTACTGTACATATAAGAATTAAACATAGTTAAATGTAATTTTCATCATGTTCACAATTAGCAAACTCGTGTTCATTAACAATGGATGATCAAAAACGTTTAATTCTTATAGTAAGAGTGGCAGCTATGTTAAGAAGATTATTATTGTTTTGACTGGCAAAAAGAATTTACAAAACGAATGGGGTTTAGGAATATTTCGATGTTCTGTTAATTCTCTCCTGGCGAGCACGTCAAGCCAAGGTGCTGTGTGGGTTAAACTGCCCCTGCACTGTCACTTACAAGTAATGACACCCCCCCTTCAAAGAGCTGCCAGTTTATAATTTTACATGTTCGTCACTGTCGGATAAGATTGGAATTCCGTTTGCCACGAGGGAGAAGTTCAGAGCAGAGGCATCTTCCCATTTATGTTGTTTTCTTTCTTTCACTTGCCCTACATTACGCCTTTAATTAACGCTTTTTACTGAAATACTGAAAATTGGGCTCGCACGCGTGTCTGTGTGTGTGTGTGTGTGTGTGTGTGTGTGTGTGTGTGTGTGTGTGTGTGTGTGTTCGCTTATTTCTGAATTGCTCCGATGTTTAAACGCTTAGGGGCGGAATTATTATTATTATTAGTAGTAGTAATAGTAGTAGTAGTAGTAGTATTTTATTATACAGATACAATTATCCGATAAATACACTGTGAGAAAATAAAATTACTATATATGATAATATGATGTTTATATTATCCACTACCCTTTTCGTTTTTCTCCTTTTGAAACTGTGAGTTCTGATATTTTCGCTGCAAATTCAACGAACTTGAACTGTGACGCTGTAGCCGCCGGACAGTTATCGAATTAATATAATACAGGAACAATGAAAAAGCAATGAACAATAAAAATCAGAACTCAAATCCAGTTTACACTTCGCTCTCGAATTTCTTCATGAAGCCTACAGTATATTAAATTCGTAAGACCATTAATTGCTCTTCAAACGGAAATTTGTTAAAATATTTTATTTATGTGTGAAAATTATTTTTTTTAAGTTTTAAAAACGTGAAATGCTCTACCGTTCTTTCGCATATGTTGCCAATCACTTTTTACAGCATTTTCTGTTTCTAAACTTGTTAATTTGTTAAAATATAACAGGTTTCCTCCTAATCATGTATTTGAAGTAACCGGCTAGATGATATAGTTTACGATGCTTATCCATGTAACCAGAAACTACAAATGATGTGAAAAATTATATGGATATGATTTTATAAAATGTGTTTACATGTACAGAATGTAAACTTGTGCCATTACAACGGTGTAAATTGTGCTATTTGCCTGGAACCAATGTGATAATATCAATGGTAACAGTGATTTAAAAATATCGCGAGCACAACATGTCGTGATGTATGTACATTGCTGAAATAGTAACATTAGTTTTTTATCATAAGAAACTTGAACCTGCTTCAAAAAACCACACACACACACAGATACATATGATGAATTTTAATGGGAAAGTGCTATACACGCATTATACCAACAACTAATCCTGATGCTGCGACAAATAATAATAATAATAATAATAATAATAATAATAATAATAATAATAATACCATGTGAAGTAACATGGGGGTAATGACAAAGCATGAAATACATCATCTACCACTGTTTACTGATTCAGTGCTCATTTTCGTTGCTGTGGATATGGTGGAATATCGTGATTATCTTTAAGTCAAAGAAATGCCTAAACACTCACACCTAAAAAAGTTCAGTGGTGAAGTTAATGACGAATGAGAACGCTTCTTCATTTCAGTAATAACTGTAAATGACTGCATGTAAAACTATTGCATTTTTAAGGTTCCTGGTTACATAATGGCCTGCAATTAAGGTCTTTGTACATTCAAAATAATGCAACAGAAAGGGGACCAGAGGTGCAGGGCACTGGTGATTCTCATCCATCCATCCATGTTACCACAACTCTTCCCAGTGTTGCTTTCTACTCAGTGTCCCATCCGCATATCAGTCAGTATTCACAAGTCATGATCTCAAATCATTGTATCTGTTCAAAATGTGCAGCAGTGGAATGCCTGCTAAACTTATAGTAAATGAGGCCAGAGAAGCAGCCCTTGCAATGGTACCATGACCCTTCACTTCCCCTAGAGCTTCACAAGATTCACATTCTTTCGACTGTCCACATATTCCCATTAAATATTGTTCTCGATGTAGTGGACTCTTTGGAAGGCAGTTTTCTTTGTTTTCGGAAGATCAATTATATCAATTAAGCCCTGTTAAGGACCTTGTGTGGTTCACCTCAGAGCTACACATCGGGGATTAGATAGTTGCCACATGTGGATAATTATAAAGTATATAAAAGTTAACTATGCAAGTGTGCGAAGTACAAAATTGTAGAAAGCAATGCCAGGGTTTTCATCGCATCTGAAAAGGGCTTGTTTTTATGGTAGTTTCGTGTCCAGAACACATGCACTCTAAGGCCAAAATAGGAGTGAATATTTTGACAAAACATGCAATTTCACATTGAACTCAACAGCACATTTATTTATGCCAACGAGGAAAAAAAAAAAAAGAATAAACTGCCATTTTGAACAAATACATGTAAAATTAAATATTAACTGACACATTCTTCGAAACCATTTATTGCAATCAGAGTGCAAGATGTAACTGTCTTTCCAAAATGTCTACAGAATAAATTTTAAGAACAGTAGTGTCGTTTTCCCCTTTTTCCATTAGAATTTGGGTATTCCTGTGACCTGTGTCTGTGAGAGAAATCATTGAGAAAACCGAGGCAAAGAACCCAAGAGAGCATTTTCCCTAAGTATCCCTATTGTAACTTCTGAAGCAGACATGTATCTCTGAAAAGACCCCCCAGCTGCCCACTCCCTCTTTTTGTTTACAAACTTCAGGTGAACTGAAAGCAAAATAACAAACGAGTAAAGAGTGCTTCGTTTAAATTATAGTGTTTAGTTCTCCAATTACATCAAACCACATGGTTTAAATTACGGTTAGTAGCAAAATTTTAGCTTTCATGACAAGGTGCAGTCTAAACGAAGTCTGAAAAGCCTATTTATTTGTGGAACTGTTTTGCATGTATTTCATTTGTATTCCTTTAATTGCACGTTTACCTCTTGAGGTCACTCTGTGAGTCCCGCCGCTGTCGCGCACCATAATTAAAAATATTATAAAAAATATTACCAGTCGATGGACAAGTGCCAGTGGGACAGTAACGTGGGACAGTACGCTGCAGTGTTTGCTCGGGAGACCTGCTGTGTGATCATTTATGCGACCCTAAGTGTCACGGGATCACCCAAAATAAATAATCGGAATGATCTGACAGTTTTGATTTACTGTTCCAGTCACACTTGTTGGCACGTGTCATGTATGTCAGTAAATGTAAGAAATGGTTCTTTAGAAAACAAACACACGCTCGAAGTCTGTGCACCACAACAGCAAAACTTTTTGCATGTAACACTGTCACATTTCATCGATAAAAGGGTTGTCTTCAGGGATAAGTAAATAGTATTGTGCACTTCGTAAATATGAAACAGCTATGTTTTCGTTTTATGAGAAGCACTGATTTGGACTGATATTCAAAACATTTTTCATTTCCACCATCCCCATGACTTTCAATATATGAAAACGTTGCCAAAACATTTTGTCTGTAAACATTTCGTTTTGGTGTTCAGAGCCGAAAGACAGCTTTCATTAACATATGTTAATATGTTTAATTGGGCTTGGCCCAGGGGTCGAGTGACAAGCAGGTCTTCGCAACCAATCAGCATCCGAGCTGGCGAGCGGCACGCGGACTTGCGGCACATCCGATCCATATGTATGAAGTGGTCAGAGAAATTGTGGACTTTTCCCACGATATGAGGGAGATTTACGTGTAAACGCTGCTTAACTCGGAAGAGTGGAATTTTGATTTTCGAGGAGCTGGAAATACACATTTTCAACCTTTTGGGAATGTTTTGTTACTCTTGTTGATTTCGGAGATGGATCCAGGGCCAGTATTCTCTCTCTAGTGGTGCTTATGCAGACCTCCTCCATCCCGTCGCTTTATGGACTCCTCGTTCGATGATGACTATGAGTTCAATGTCTGACAGTGTGATCGCTGCAGACCCGTCTAAATCTGCCTTTTTAGAGTTCGGACACGGGCTCCCCGCACATCAGCACTCCCCCGGATTGTCCCACAACCATTACCCCGTCCACGGCTTGCACGCAGGAGGACACGCGCAGCAAGAGAACCCCTTCGCCGGCGCGTCCTCATACGGCCGAGCCCTGGGCTACCCGTACCCGAGCACGGTGGGCACTCACCACACAAGCGCCTACCTGTCCTACCAGCACAACAGCCACAGCCACAGCAGCACTTTGGGCCACACGAGAATAGAAGATACAGGTAGGACGGACGCGCGGCTCGGCGCATCGCTGCCGCAGCTCCTTCTGCGCCCTGTACGGGCTACGATTTTTGCCGCGGTGGTAGACGCGTGTTTCAGCCTTAAGTCCTGCATTCAGATGGCATATAATATATGGTCACATTGGTATCGCTCGTGGAAGTGCATGTTCCGATGCGAGACATTTTTGTTTAATTTTATTGGCAAATTGAAATAATGTGGAATTTTCTGTGAGATGATACGTCGCTTTGGAGAGAGCGTCTGCTAAATTAATACGTGTATGTATGTAAATTTGCGCAGAGTAAAAATGATTGTGATGGTGGACGGAGCCGCGGACGATCATGAGCGCACAGCACCCCTTTTGTACTTCAACTTGTAGCTGAAAACTGTAAAGTTTGGTAACGTTAGTCGTTACTTCTATTTTACATCAGTTAGTCGCAGGTCTGTGTGCGGGGAAAGAATCTCGTACAGAATTTACAAATGGCTCAATATGTTAGTGACAGTTTAAACTCTTAATCTGGTGGGTTCCAGTTAACATACGTATAGTTAAAATGGTACATCCTCTGCTATTTGTATTTAATAAAACATAATCATAAATATTGTTAATTGTAAACCATAAAAACTGATTATATCTACATTTTCATAAATTACAAATTATACGACCAGATCTATTTTATCGAGTGACCTGTAATTGATTTCTTTTCGTTCCACCCTTCAACACGATGCTGTTGTACAACATAGGAACAGTATTGTGGACTACTTGAAAGGGCATATGTTGATTATGTTGTATTTGCGGACCCCACGAGGTCCGGCTACATTTCAGAACTCTTGTTTACATTTGTTATGATGTTCGCCAGTTGGACTCCAGCAATTCATGATATCATTTAACGTGAGAAAAGGTTCATCTTATTCGGACAACATATTTTCTGTTGTCAAGGGAATCAAAAAACGTGTAAGGCCTTAGCCTACATAAAACAATTTTCATCATCATTATTATTATTATTATTATTATTATTATTATAGCTGACATCTTTAAATAACGATTTTCTCCAACCGCCTGGAAATCTGGCAACATTAATCTAGCGCCTTAAGTAAAAAGCACCCATTGTATCATTGAGGAGGCTTCACCCGAGGCTGGACAATGGGGGCATTTGTCAGAGAATTGTCAGTTTGACCTGCTTTGACAGAGGTGCGCAGCTGGGTGTTGCGAGGTAGGTCCTGGGGGCAAAATTGTGTGGGTAGTGAAAACACATTAATTGCAGTGTTGATTAATTATTACAACACATGTTTGGTTTTTTATAATTAATTAAATGGGAATGAAATTTTATGTTTTACAGCGTCGGTGAATATATAGTGGTTTACAGAACTCCTCGTAACGTTACGAGCTGTGTGAAGGGCACAGGAACATAACGCTTTCTTCCGAACACTTTCCAGTCTTAAGTACCGAAGGAAATGAGACTTTTTAAAAACAGTCAGAAATAGTGTCGCAGGAACATTATGCAGTAACGGTGTGTGATGGTGCAAGAGAAAAAGCAAGACGATGCCTTTGCCTTGATAAATCTATAATACTGAAGGTGAAGTTTGCTGTTCAGTCAATGAAATAATCATAAATTATTTAGGCAGCATTATTTATACATTGTTTATACTTTTTAATTTTGGTCAAAATGTAGAAAAGCTCAACAGTTGTTCCAATAGAGAGCGGTATTATTTGCAAAAACTGTGACTATCTCAAAGACATTATTACAAAGGGTTTTCAGTGTTGAGGACAGAAACTGGAGACATCACTGCTTGGTGCAAGGGCTTTAACTAAGACAACTGGTTAAACTTGAAAAAAGCATCTTTTTCATTCAGTTTGTATCATTACATAACCAGAATGTTTGTGGTATTGATATTAATTTTAAAAGTTATTAAAATGCTTAATTTTAATACTATTTTTTTGTTTTGTTTACCGTGGAAGATCACGAGAAACCAACTGTTATTGAGAACGGTGAAATTCGCCTGAATGGCAAAGGCAAGAAGATCCGAAAACCTAGAACCATCTACTCCAGCCTGCAGCTGCAGGCACTCAACCAGAGGTTCCAGCAAACCCAGTACCTGGCCTTGCCAGAAAGGGCCGATCTGGCAGCCAAACTGGGCCTGACACAAACACAGGTACAAATACAAATGTTTTAACATTTTCAGCATTTGTGATGTTCTATATGTTGGGTATATAGAGCAGTTTCTGATTTTTTCTTTTAAGTGTTTTCTCAAAAAAGTGATATTGTAGATTATAACAGCAAGGTGTATGTAAAATTTGTATTTCCGTTTCGAAGCCAAATATTTGTGTTTGGCGCTGTTAAATTGACTCAGTTGTTGTATAGGCTGCACTATCTAAATGCATTGCTTTTAATTTAAAGCTGAGCAAAAGTCAAGAGAAAGTTTTAAATAGAAAAGTCATGACAGTTGAGCTGTTTCCTTTTGAGGTGTCCTAATTTTAATCATTTAATCTTGCTTTGTTTTCATTGGAAGGCTGAGAAATGCAACATTTTGATACAAAACCTGATTCTCACATCTAAGCCTTCTGCATGCCACAGACTTAGTTATGAAAAACATTATTGATAATTGTGGTTTCAAGTGAGCTTCCTTAGTATTCTTCCTCAAGATACTAGTTCTCTTTCTGATTTCTCATTAACTGTGAACTGAGCTACAAGCAGGTTACCCAAATGAAAAGTGGGCATGATTTGTAGAAAAAAAAATATATATTTTATGTTTTATGAATGTTCTGTCATATCATGAAACCCTTCTTTTTTATAGTACTTAAAGGGAGCTTCACAGATTATTCAATTGGCTTGTTCTACTTGAATGTGCACAGCCAAAGATGGTAATAGAACTTGGGCGGTTGGGAGGGCCAAATAGCAGCCACTTTAACATTAAGAGAATTACCTGTACAGTTTTGTTGGCTGTATGACAGCTTTATAAATATTTGATATAACCAAGCGTGTTATTTGTAGCTTGGTTATGAAAGCGACTGAAGACAGATTGCAATACCCCACTGTATAGCTGGTTTATTTGCTCATTTTATGTTATCCCCTAATTATTTACTCACCACTGCCTCGTTTTCCTTTCAGATTGTAAAGTTAAACTCATCAGTCAAAGGGGTTCTTGTTTCCTAAGCTTTTAAACTATATTCCATTGGAGTTTTCTCCTGTGTGACTTACTCACCCACTATAATACAATGTGTAGCATATCTCCTCGGTTATCAGTACATTTGCATTTACATTTACATTTATTCATTTAGCAGACACTTTTCTTCAAAGCGGTGTACATCTCAGAGGATACAATTTGTGCATTACATTAGGAGAAAGAGAGACATAGTTGCAGATGTGTGATTCTTAAGTAAAGTTAGTTTGTTTCTATCCACTATATGCATCAATGTTCATCACTCAAGTAGCCTGCATAAAACTCAGAATAGATGATTCCTGATCACCTACAAACAATACAAGTACATGGGGTAAGGCTCCAGCCATCTTGACAGTATACAAGTTCTCTTTAATTTCACAGCAAAGCACTTCAACATCTTAGACAGTTCTTCACTTATAGGATACCTTCAGTAAAAAAAGCCCACTTTGCTTTCATTCTTGTTCTTATATACTTCCTTTTCCAATTTTTTTTTTAACCAGAATCACAGACGGGACACATAATAGTCAGCAGAATCAATAGTTCAGTAGAAAATAAATGTACATCTAAGTAAAAAAAAAAAAATCCTATTTTCATCTACACATTCAGTGTGAAAAATAACAGTACAAGAAATAGACTTATACTGGATGAATGGCAAATTAACATAATTTATTGAGACAAGGAGATTAAAGCATTAAAGAGACAAAGCACAGTGAATTTGCAGATTCGGGAAAAGGAAAATATAGTGCCTTCTCTGGGGCTCAGAAACTTCTTCAGGTCATGGAATTAATGCATTGAAAATTATGGAGAAACAAGGTTTAATTCTCACGCATGTTCAGATAGACTGCTTTAAACATGTGGACTGGTTTGCAGTATTTCCATAACATTTTTGCATAATGCTTCTCACTCACTTTTTGGCAACCGCTTGTCTTTGTCACAATGGTGTGGAGTCCATCCCAGAATCACTGGAGTGCATCCTGGCTGTTGCAGGGTAGCCACAAACATATTCACATGCAATTTAGAGTCACCAACTCACCTGAAACACATGACTTTGGACACAAGAGGAAATCTACACAAACATGGCAAGAACATGCAAACTCCACACAGATTAAAGTGCATTCAGACCTACACCCAAACAGCTGAGGTGCAAGACTGTACCACTTATTTTGCATAATATATAAAATTTAGATTAAAAACACACTGTTCACCAAAGATCTTTTGAAATTGGCTCCCTGTACTGCAAAATGTGTGATGACAGTTTATCATCTGTAACTCAAGCAGTAGCCAGGAATCTCACTGAAATAAGGAGACTGACAACCTTTTCTAATATTTCAGTTTTCAGGAACACCAGCAACAATTAATGAGTTCAACATATCGTATTCCCTTGGGTGTAAGGCTGGAGGGGGAGGGGACACACCCAGGACAGGACACCAGTCTATCGCAAGGCACCCCAAGTGGGACTCGAACCCCAGACCCACCAGAGAGCAGGACCTGGTCCAACCTACTGTGCCACCGCTCCCCCCATTTAAAAGTGATATCAGTGATAATTTGTCCAGGTGTATCACAAAATGTAGGTAATAACTGTCCTTTAGAGTATATTCAGCAGTTACTATTACCTGTTTCATTAAAATTTTACATATTTTTGCATATACAGATCTTGAATGAAGAATACATTGGAAAGGTGAATGTCATAAACAGTTTTGAAGGTAACAGTTCATGAATTTGAGGGAATCTGTTGCTTCAGTCAAGTCAGATTCTGACCAAATTCCATTATTAACTTTCCATAAGTATAAACAATGAAAATGACTTAAGTGTATTCAAAGGAATTATTTTATAGTAGCTACTAGTGTCTCTGTAACTGTTAAACAGGTCACACATTTGTTGCTCAAAAGCCCTTGATGTGCCACAAATGTCTTTAATACATTATAGGTTTCTTGCGCCACAAAAAAATTATCTAAAATATATCAAGTTGAAGGGGGCGCAGTGGGTTGGACCGGGTCCTGCTCTCTGGTGGCTCTGGGGTTTGAGTCTTGGTTGGGGTGCCTTGCGGCGGACTGGCGTCCCATCCTGGGTGTGTTCCCTCCCCCTCCAGCCTTACACTCTGAGTTGCTGGGTAGGCTCTGGTTCCCCACAACACTGTATGGGACAAGTGGTTCAGAAAATGTGTGTGTGTGTGTGTGTGTGTGTGTGTGTGTGTGTGTGTGTGTGTGTGTGTGTGTGTGTGTGTGTGTGTGTGTGTGTGTTACATACATAAACTCTTGGTCCACTCTGTGTCCAGGCTGGTCTCTCCCTGGTGCTTTGTCCCTTTTATGGACATGCTCTGTTTGTTTTCACACCACAGTTATTTTTAAAGTACTTTTGCAAGCAGTCCCCTTTGGTTCTCGTAGTTTCATGCCAGTTTGCGGAGGAGGGCCTGCTCTCCTGGCGTCATACTCATACGCAGGTGTTCACATGCTGAATCACATTCAAGGCAGACGCCCAGCAACACAGAAACACAACTGTGGTTGCAACTGCACTGTCACTAATAAGGCACAAATATGTGAACGTGGTGTCCATGCATGTACGCACTCAGGTTGCATGATGAATTTGGCACTTACAAGCACTGGTTCCCTTCTCCCTTCCCTCAACATGACCAGCAATGTCTGCTCTGTGACCCTTTGTAGACGACTAGAGCTGTAATAATGGGACACTGGCAAAGACATTGGTAACCTCTATAATGCTAGAATCCTATTCGTTACGTAACGTATTCATCCCATTGTGATATTTGAAAAGTGTTTAAAAGATTTTAGCTTGAGTGTCTCATGAAAAATCATATCTGCCACTATATACATTTCTGTTAAATTGGTTTTTAAAACTGTATGGCATAAGAATTTATAAATGTTTACTCGTATGTCTTATTGTTACTTCCTTGGTGTGCCTAAACAAACAAAATTCGTTTGTTATTTTTCAAATTTGTAAAAAGAATTTCTTGAGGAAAATGATGCCATGCTAATCCAAAAAATAAGTTAACTTTGTTATAAGTAAGTATTATGACATATTGAGTATAACATAGTTTATATACCATATGTAAATAGCCAATTAATGAAAATGTCTTCCAGCTTATAAAAATTAGATCTTGTTCAATACAGTGGTCCTATTTGCTGACCAAAAAGTACTATTATTTCTTAGGCACTTGTCTGTGAGCTGAAACATTGCCAATGTACTAAATTATTGTTAAAAATCCTTCATTAGATGCAACTGGAATGATCTTGGAATACTAACAGTTATGACCTTGTTAACTTGTAGTTCACTCCTCCATATGAGACTTGTTTAAGTAACAAAGTGAATAATACTTAGGATATCTATATTTATATTTTTCTATATTTATTATATATATTTATTACATATATATATATATATATGTGTGTTGCCAGGTTAGGCTCTGGCTCCCCACGACCCCGAATGGGACAAGTGGTTCAGAAAATGTGTGTGTGTGTGTGTGTGTGTGTGTGTGTATTTTATATATACTATATATATCTTAAAATGATTTGAAATAAATCTCTGTGAGAAAGATGGGCTTCCAGCAAACTTAAGAACTTGTCTAAATCTTGTCTACTCTAATTTATTGCTGGTTTGGCCCAGTGCTGCAAGTTAAAAGTCCTTGTATGTTGCTGTTATAAGCATCTATTCCGTATGTGTAATTGCATACATATACATCTTTATGTATATAAAGAAACCCAAGATGATTTAAAAAGAATAAATAAATTTAGAAATTTTTGTCACTAGACTGCAGATAAAGAAAAGGAGGCAAACCTTGACATAACAAAAGCATTTGTTATGTACCCTTTCTTACATTCTGACCATGCATATAGACATTTACATAAACATTTATTCATTTAGCAGACGCTTTTCTCCAAAGCGACATACATGTCATAGAAAATACAATGTGTACATTACGTTAGCTGAAAGAGACACTTAAATGCAGACAGGTGATTCTTCAGTTTGTTTCTTTTCACTATATGAACCAATGTTCATCACACAAGTAGCTCCATAAGACTTTATCTAAATAGCCATGATTCCAAATCACCTAATAATTCTTTTTGTTAGATATATATTTAAATCTTTACATTACATGAACAGATTGACTCTGAGGGGACTTGAACCCACAACATTCGAATTACTTCTCAAAGTGCTGCATTAATAGGTTAGTGCATTAGCCACTGAACCACAGAGCCATTGTTGCAGCAGCACAGCCCAGGTTGAGTATGAAAGCAGAAAATAGCCCACTACTGGATTAGCTTCAGTCATGAATCCTGCCACATTATAAAAACCACTAAATAACCACGTCTCAATTTTTGCATAATTGAACATGATAATTGCACCCAGGGTGTATGAGGACAATAAATGTGCCTTTTTTGTGGATTGTATTCTGTGTACCCCTTTCAGATACACATATGCAAAGCTGCCAGTAATTTAACTGACCTTTCTTAGAAACATAAGTGATGGAATTCACAGTTAGATGTTCTATACTGATAGTAATGTTTATTCTGGAAAATGTAATGTTTTATCACCTCTGCCTTCAAGTTAAGAATATACTCAAACAGGCTTCACCCAATACAGAATCCAAAAGATCCCGGTGATAAATGAACATTAGCCCAGCTAAACACTGTGTCTGAACTAGAGCTCTGTTGCTAAATTAACCTGTCACACCTGGTGTGAGATATTTTGGTATCTGCAGTAATTACAAAAATTACAAGACAAACACACTGAATAATTTCCAGAATTAAGGAAATATGGCATTGGTCAACAGACAAAAACAAAATAATCTGAAAATATTTAAAAATGCTTGCGAATTCTTCAACAAAAAAATAAAAAAATAAATCTTACAGAAATATCCTCAGTATCCTTAAATATCGTTCTTCCTAAATATTACATTATGCAAAAACATGGTCATATTTTAGTTCAAATGCTACGAAAAATAGGGCAGAAATAAACAACATGGCCAACATTTTCCAGCTATTTGATTTATAAACACAATTGAAGACGCATAAACAAGTTGCATGCTGCAGATGCTTTGGCGCAGAGTCTTCTCACATATGCTTATTTATTGGAGAAGGCAATTGTTGACAGACTAGCAGCCAGATGGAAGAGCGTGAGCATCTTAAACTGGATGCATTTTCAAGTCTCCTCTGGTGAATTGCATGTTGTGGAATTCATGGGTTTACGCATTACTCTTCTGTGACATCAGTGCAATTTCAGTTTTAAAAGCATACTTCTAGCAATTTATGATCACCTAAAGTGATAAGGATGCTTCAGCATTTGTACCTCATAGTTAATTTTCATGTATTTCAGGACTAATGGATAATTTTGAACAAATGCAGCATTTTAAATCAATGTTTAATAATGCAGTGTATTTCTCCATAATTTGGATACTCCAACAAATGCTTTGGTAATCTTGAAAAAAAAAAACACTGAAATGTCATCAGAAATGTGTTCTGTGTGTGTTTTTTCTTTTATAAAATTTAATAGATTCTTTCAAGAATATAATTTTAGCTATTGCTTTCCTCACATTTCCATTAAATTATACATATAATTTAGGTGGATTTTGAATGTCTTGGGCACTGTACTTACATAAATACATTTAAATATACTTACATTCCAAACCTAAGTCTAATTATGCAGAAAATAATTGTAAAACCAAGTCAGCGTGACTGGTCATCATGTTTTAAAAGCATCTGAGATAATATTTTTTCAGCCTGTAGATGCCCATAAAAAAATCGGAGTTGTCAGCAGTTAAATATGTGTGTGGAAGAGCAGCATTACAGCTTCACAACACCATTGAACCAACTCCTACGAAAGACCATGGGACTTAACTGCAGTGACAAAACAAGATTTACTTAAACTGGAGCGGCAGGAATGTAAAAGAACTTAGGTCATAACTTTTTTTAAAAAAGCATAATTTGATCTTATGTTTTTAGCATGTTGAACTGCCCTTGGATTGCCTTCCTATGCCTTTCTGTAACTAAAAAAAATGGAAATAAAGAAAAGTTAAGAAATAAAAGTGGTGGTGATGGAAATGGTTACTCTTTTACGATGTTGTAAGGTATGTACGTTTCTGAATGAGAGTTTCACTGCTCTTGTGTGCAAACCGTAGAGCTGCAGGCACCTATAGGCTGCACACAATGAGCGTAAAGGCGCACTACTGTATGTACTTCAAATTCAATTCAGTTCAGTTCAATTTAATTTATTCTTATAGAGCGCTCTTCTCACGCAGTGAGTGACACATGACTGTCTCTTTTACACTGGGGTAACGATGCGCGCAGTGGGAAATTTGACTCTCCTCCTCCTCTCCTTCAAGGTGAAGATATGGTTCCAGAACAAGCGCTCTAAGTACAAGAAGATCATGAAGCACGGCTCTAGCGGCCCGGAAGGAGAGCTCCTCCACAACGCCTCGAACGCGTCGCCCTGCTCGCCGGCGCTGCCGCAGCTGTGGGATTTGCCGATGGGGAGCAAAGGGACCGCGATGCACTCGAGCAGCTACGTGAACAATTTCGGACACTGGTACCCCAGCCATCACCAGGACGCTATTCCCAGACCCCCGACGATGATGTGACAGATTGTCTGGGTTAATAACAGCGCACACGTGGTGCTGCGCCTCTTCAACGCACGTGAATGAGCGCTCGTTGTGGTTCCGAAACGCTTTCAAAGGACGTACGTTAATCCTTTATAGTCTCCGGTATGGCGTGTTTTCAGTGCACAGTGTATTAAGAGGACTTGTTTTTTTCTGTCTCATTTGTACAGTTTTTTTTTTCTTTTTTTGCTGTGTTGTTTTGTTTCTGAATTGCCAGAAAAGAGAATTAGAAACAATTGCTCTGAGCTGAGAAGCCGTGCGCTCCACAATCATGTTGCCCACATTTTAGCTTTTAATAACTGAGACATGACGGAATTCGGAAGCCCCGTTGTTGCTTCATCTGTTTCTTTGCATATCAGTGAAAAAATGGATATCATGTGATACTAGTCTCCAACCAATCATTACTAAACTGATTATGAAAATAAATTTTAAATCCTTGAAAGAATATTTTGTGTGTAATGAATGTTTCACGAGGCATTGTATTGATCTTGTTTTAAACGGAAGAATTAATAAATCTTTCAGGAAATTTCTAATCTGGTTTACGTTGAAATATGTTTAAAGTAATCAAAATATCAATTATTACGTTATTACATGCAACCGATAAAATTAGCATGCATTTTTAAATGCCGTTCTTTGAAGGTTCCTTTCATATTTAGGTGGTCAGAAGAATATTCAATTGTGGCTGTCGTTGGACTTTGTTGTATGTATGACTGACTTCCGACTTCATTATGTAGCTTCTCTTATACCGTAAAGAAAGGGAAATTAATGTGAAATTCCGTAAAACATGTCTGTCTTTCCGAGTGGGATGTCAGAGACAGGTGAGCAGATAGACAGACAGAAGACAGAGGAAACGGATCACATTAGCTGTAATTGTGTTAAACACAAGGATAACTGGATAGCGAAAGGGGATTAAAAATGCAAGGAGCTAGTTATCTAGGAACAGAACCGAAAACAAACACAAACATCATCTGAAACCGCTTGTCCCATACGAGGTCACGGGGAGCCGAATCCTAATCCGGCAGCGCAGGGTGTAAGGCTGGAGGGGGAGGGGACACACCCAGGACGGGAAGCCAGTCCGTCGCAAAGCACCCCAGACCCACCGGAGAGCAGGACCCGGTCAAACCCACTGCGCCACCGCACCCCCACCGAAAACCATAATTTTGGCAAAATTCTTTTCCAGGGAAAATCTGTACATTCTGCATATTTGTGTGTAATCTCAGCATCCACTGAAATTTGAAGTATTCGCATATTTTTTACAGAACATACTAACATTACATTTTCAACCATTCACACAGGATGCAGCAAGTACTTTAGTACTTTAGTTTTATCTACTTGAAGTAGATAAAGTTCTAAGGGCATTAGACAATAAAGATTTCTCGTTTTGTATTTTTTAAAATAAGCTGAGTCGTACTTTATTGGCGTTGATTTACCCTTAAATTTATTATTTAAATAATTTTTCTAGAAGAGTTTCAAAACTCCTCTCCTTCAGACTCACTTCTGTCCGGGTCTCCTAGTCCTATCCACCCCATTAATTGGCACAAGTTCGTGTGTCAAAATGACCTTAGTCATCAAATCTGCTATATGCTAATCTTACCAGTTTGTTTATTTGTTTTCTTTTACTGTCTGCCGGTTCTTTGAGCTGTTTGCCGTGCAATGTACACTGTTGAAATGAGACAAATTTAGTGGATTCGGAGAAGCGCGCATTTTAAACCGCATTCCAATTCGTCTCTGGAGGAAATATCTGCTAAAGGAGTAAACGTCATGAAAATATACGTTTTTGATGTGGTACACACGTTGAGAAAGAATGCAGTGAAACAACACGGCTTCGTAAGAGAGTAATATTGTAAAAATGACAGCATTTTGTTATTTTTTCTCCACATTTTACCCGTCAATGAGTTGGAGCTATGAGCGCACAGCCATAAATCCAATTATAATTACGAAACATCCATCAAACTGCCTTGTTAAAACGTTAAAATATTAGTATGATATATTTATCATTTGTGCGCACTGGTAATAAAAATTCGACAAGCAACTTGAACATGTGCTAAAAGTGCAGACCAAAAGTGTCCGACCCCTCGCAGCTAAAATAACGTGACAACTTTATGTGGACAGTCTTTCTAAACTTTTCTGCTTCTTGTGACCTTTCCTGCCCTGCATTTTCTTTTGTTCTTTCTGCAAAAGCCTACATAATTTCGAACCTGACATAGCATATGTTAGGTGTAACGGAAAGACAATTCTTTATAGCTACATTATTATTATTATTATTATTATTATTATTATTATTATTATTATTATTATTGATGTCGTTGTTGTTGTTTTAAATGTACAATAACAAGAAATATCGTACCGATGGGAACCACTCATATCCTGCGCATAGTGTTTAGATTTCTTGCTGAAATCTACATGAATGAAGAACCAGTTGAAATACACACACACACACACACACACACACACACACACACACACACACATTGTCTAAAACCGCTTGTTCCCAGCGGGGTCGCGGTGAGCCGGAGCCTAACCTGGCAACACAGGGCGTGAGGCTGGAGGGGGAGGGGACACACCCCACACCCAGGACAGGACGCCAGCCCATCACAAGGCAGCCCATTTAAGACTTGAACCTCAGACCGACCAGAGAGCAGGACCCGGCCAATCCCGCTACTCCACCACGCCCCCCATTATTATTATTATTATTATTATTATTATTATTATTATTATTATACAGGCTTTTTAGATGTTGCATTTTCAGTAAACACCTTGGTACAATTAAGTTCTTGAAGACTTCATGAAACTGCATCCGGTGTAACCGTTTCTGTTATTCATCATCCAATAATAAAAAAAAATGTTATATTGATGTATGTGTTCAGCCCACTGATAAAGAGGATGAAGTCGCAGTGGATGTCAGGAGCAGGAGTAAAAGAAGAAGAGGCTGAGCGTGGGGGTGGGATGGGGTCAAAGCGTTTGTCCCCTCAACATCTGGACATGAGAAAGGCCGGGGCTGCTATTTTAACAATGCTTATGGAAATGGATTCACGAATTAAGGTAATTTGGGACACAACTTGTTAAAATGGCTTTCATTCCAGCAGTACAATTACCAGTAATTCACAGCCAACTAAAAGCATTTCTTGACGCAGTTTGGTTAAAAACAGCGACGTCAGGGAGCATCTGCCAGCCTCTCAATGATTTGCAGGTGTCCAAAACAACAAGTGTTTTAATTTGTGCAGTAGAATGGAAGAAAAAAACGCACTGGATAGATAGATAGATAGATAGATAGATAGATAGAAAATTCAGCTTACTTTTCAAGTTTTAACAGTTTAAATATTCATAGTAATTGAGCATTACAGTGCGAATAAAAATCAAATCTATTTGACGTGTTGTAGATTAAAGTAATAAAGAGAAAGGCTGCAAACTTCGGATTGTTTCGCATTTAGCCACGAAATCATATTTTAGCTGTGCGTCTCAGATAAACAAAAGCTCCTGTTACCTTTTGAGATTCAATTGGACACATTTTTAACAAACCATCAGGCAGGTTTATAAAGGCGGGCGTGTGCTTCATCATTAAATGCATTATCATTTGAAACAAATAGTTTTAAGATCACACCTCCTTTCTTTGCCTTTCCACAGTGTGTCTAGACTACAACTCCATGTACACCCTGTGACTGTTGCGACTTTTTCCCATTTGCTTAATACTGGCCTTGGCTAGTTGTCGTGACCCTCACCTTCGTCTTTATTAAATATATTTTTCGTAATCTATAAAAATAATTTCCAGTCCTCGCCCTTTTATGAGCCTCCATCATGACATGAGGAGGGAATAAAAAGTTGCTGTCACAATAAGAGATCAACGAGGGTTCAGTCAAGAAGCTGTCTGATTATAATAATAGCTGCACGAACTGATTTGCACATTCATTGTAGCGCTAATACTGTTTAAAAATAGTGAACAAGCTGCTTACTTTGGTCTACATTTGTTTGAAACAGCAATCCTCCGAAATTCCGAGTCTGACTCCGCGGTGATGAATGGTGGTCTGGGCACCAAACGGCGCACGTTTCTTTCCGTAGAGCTCTCATGAGTCATGGTTTCCACATTCTTTTTTCCAGACTCTTTTAGTGTACAGTATATCATCAACACAATCGGTGTCCTAATGCATTTTGCAAAAAAACTGTTTTTATTATTTTCGTGCTATTGTTCTTGACCATGGTTTGTGTTTGTGTGTGTGTGTGTGTGTGACTGTAGGTAATATACTGCAGTGTATCTACTACTGGAAGCAATCTTGGATGAAAAGGTGTAGACTAAATAATACAGAGAATTCACTGTAATAGCTTTGTCTGCTAAATGAATATGAAGAAATGTAAAAGACAAGAGGAACTCTTACCCATGACCTTTAGAATGCATATTGCAATTTAATAAAATGTTTATTTAAAAAAAAATAAAGAAAATATTTGGATTTCAATATTTCATATTTATAAGTTTGTATAAATATGCTTGCAATCATACTGAACATCTATTAATAAATATTTCAATATCACATATCAGTACAGCTGTACTTTACAAATTATTTAAACATGCTGACAAATTAAATGATTAATGTTCATCCCAAGAAGGAAGTCTAAGGTCTATTGTAAAAACTGAGGCCTTGTTTCAAAGCAGAGCTGAGGATTTTGCACATGACAAAGACACTGGTAATAATTTATTATCAGGGCACAGAAAACGTCATTTTGAAGGGTTCAGTGGGTGGGTTTTTGGTGAAACAGGTTCTGTGTTTGACATGGCTCACATTCCTTTACAGAAAAACTAGGATATTGACAATTTCATCAACATATGAAATCATAGAATTAGTCACTAAATCACCATGTAATTTGGCTGTGTAATTTGGAGTGCTAAGCCAATTATGTCGGCATCAGTAGAATGATAGTTTATTAGTTTTTCTCAGTACAGTTCTCTGTATTTTCTGTTCAAAGTGGGCTCTTTTGCAGTGAACAGAGAATTCCCTGTTCCCTGGGAATTTAACAGAGGATTTCTGCAGTAACTTTGGTTCAGCAAGTTCAAGAGGTCAGTCTCAGAACACACCCACCCCCTTCTTACTCTTTGCTATTAAATCTGCAGCTGGAGCTGAAAAAAACCCTAAATCAACTGATGTGCAGTGATAGTCAGGCTCCATTTCTCATACATAGAAACTGTAATTTAAGATACATTTTCATATAAGATACATTTCAAATCAGCTTTTTTTTAGGTTCTACAAAAAAAGCTCTACAAAAAATATTAGAAAAGGAGATATCAGTGTTCTCTTCACCTGACAGAGTTCCCTCTTTAGATGCTGAAAAGAGGAAACAGTTTGTATTAGGCATGGTGAGGTGATGTTCTTTATTTTGCATTTCTGTGATCGCTCACTGCTCATGTCATGTAGTTTCAAACATATATTATGAGCACTATCCATTTGGTTATTGCAATTCCTGAAAAAAATAAAACATTTTGTTTCCCTATAATAAGACCTTAGGAGGTCAGCCGGCCATGATACCAGCACAGTCAACCCATGTTGACTGAAGCTGATGATTGCCTACCATGATGGGCGAGACATATGTGAACTGGGACATCAAGTTAATACTCATCTACAGTGTTATTATTAGTTGATAATTGACTCAAAAGTTTTTTAATGTAGAATGTTTGCTTTATTGTTTGCAAGGCAGGGTGGACAGCCACTGGCACTTAGACCCGCAGAGGCTTTTTTCCTCCCCTGACTTTCGGTTGGGAGTTTCTTTGTTCCTTTCCTCCGTGCCTACTTATAGCTTTAATAAATGCATGGACAATGTATTACTTTAGTATATAGTTAACTCTCTTATTTGTATATTTGTCTTATCCCTTTCTTCAGCGCTCTGTGTCACTGTGTGAGAAGAGCGTTCTACAAAAATGAATTGAATTGAATTTTCATCCACACTTGGGCAGCTTGCAGTAGTTGTTGTTTATGTCAATGTATAATATATTGAATATGTTTATCACGTTTTTATTCAATTCTAATATGGTTTAATTAATACAGTCACAAGTAATATTTACACTGAAACCCCAAGCTAACCTGAAATCTTTCTTAGAGAAGAATTAGTTCAAAACAATGCTGAACATTTGCCCTAAAATTTACGAGTTACAGTTGTACATTACAATGGTTAAGTTCTCTGACCTACCCAAAATTTCCTACAGAGATTAAGATTTTGCGTGCCTGGTTTACATTTCTTAAAATCTACTAGATGCCAGTTGTAGAATCTGCTCAAGAAGTCTTCACTGTGTCCTTCCCATTGTCCTGCAACCTTATGACTCTAGATACATCGGGAGCAAAGGTGTTAAACTTCCTCGAGAGCTACCCAGATTCACAGGTGTAGAGTGACTTACCTGTCTTGGTGACAGTCTGGTGCAGAGAAGTAAAATGAGGATGCAGCCTGACAATTCTGAGCCACGGCAAGCCAAAGTTTTGTTGCTGCTGCGTAAATTCCTTGATAAAAGGATGGGGTGTTTATTAATTTGGCCACTCCAAACCTTCTTTATATACCACCTCCCTTGTTGGGTTTATAGCGATTATGGGCCTTGTTTACTCAAAGTCCGAGGAAGAGAAAAAGAAGTGTTACTGAGTGAAGTGGCAAGGCATCACAGCAAATTATAGGCAATTTCACATCTCAAGATTAGAATAATGGGAGCTCAATTAGGACAGGCAGCATTAGGTCTTCCAAACAAGGCAATTACAGCAGAAATGGGTTAGGTAAACTCAATAGAGAGTCCTGAAGAGTAAGAGCAAGATAGAGGAGGGGAGTGGAAGAGGAGAATGAAACAAATAAAATATGCTGCCGTCCCTGGTATTGAGGCTGAGCTTTTTATCTACCCAAGGTGTCTGATGAAATTTAATTGCAGGATATCAATGAAGGGTTTGATAGGGTGTTATTACACAAAATCCAAGCTGTCTTAAGAGGACCAAGGAGCAATTGCATACATTGCAATTAATGTTATTTGCATGAGTGCTCTGATAACTAGTGTAATTCTAAGCTACTTCCCTTTGGTGCATATGTCTGAGGTGCTCTCCTTCAATACAGTATGTAACTTGGGTAACTCGCTGTCACAAAGCCTGCTCAGGTGTGATTATCATAAGGTGATTGGGGATAATGGCTCTCTGCTGTGACTTCTGACAATGCGAGAAACAGCAGTGTTAAACTA
The DNA here is from genome assembly GCF_900964775.1 of Scleropages formosus. Taxonomy (NCBI): domain Eukaryota; kingdom Metazoa; phylum Chordata; class Actinopteri; order Osteoglossiformes; family Osteoglossidae; genus Scleropages; species Scleropages formosus. The sequence continues at coordinate 146,473 of NC_041830.1, read as the reverse complement.
GAAAACAGCAGCGAGACAAGAAAGAGACAACACAGAGGTACTCTTCTATGGGTGCTTGTTACTAGGTGATATACAAACGTGTTGGAGACAATGTCCATTATTAGTCCATTATTATTATTATTAATGTCGAAGGCTGCTTTAAGTATGTTTCCCTCATGCAAAAGAAGTTTGGGGTGAACTAGAGTTCATTGCTTTACAGCTGTCTGGAATGCCTTGTATTGTTGTTATGCATTCTTTGTGTGCCCAAATGATCGTAATGAGTGATCCTTGCAAAGGAGTGAAATCATATCTCATTTTGGCGAAGAACAAGTGTCTGGCAGCTGCTCACCATCTTTCTTTGGTCACATTTGTGACCTTGTATTCTGCTAAACCACAAGTTAAGCTTTCCCTGTTACCCCCAAGCTGCTTTATCACAAACAACTTTTTTGTTTCAAAATGAGTCATCATCTCAAGGGGTGGCTCCTTTCTTCCAAGGGAAACGTCAGAGCTGTTTCAGATACTCTACCTTTCAGTATCACATTCAAGTTCAACAGTTCATTTCAGCCATGGTAAGTTTACTCTAATGTGTTAAGTGGCAGTGCAGAATTCTCTGTGACCTTTCTGGCCCACACACCAATTTGAGCCACAACCAGCAAATCTGTATGATTGGGTTATGCTGTGGGCCACACACAGTGAAAGAGAACAATATGTGCACATTGGTGTTATTCACAAGTTTCTCTGATATATTGAGCACCAGTTGTAAATATGTCACATTAGTGTAGCATTAAATATTATTATAATATTGCTTAAAATACTGTATTACTATTAATATAATATTTCTTCTAATACCGTGTTAGTATTCACACCTAATTTTGCAGGCCATTAATTCTGTAAATGTGAGTAATACTATTAAATTACTTAAATAATTTAATTTTGGCAGATATTACCATCCATCTTGTATTAACGCTGATCCCTGTGTTTGCCAGCATGAACCCTGTTTACTTTGTCATGTACTCTGTCGTATGAAACAACACAGTTGTAAACAATACAGTACATATCTCTTTTACAGTGCACTGTAGTTGTGTGGCAAATAGCAATAAGTGGATTCTTTAAGGACAGGAAAATTACTTCAGCACTACAAATGGCTTGCTCACATCTCAAGGAGAACTCACAGAAAAATTATAATTGACATGCATTTTAATAATAATTTGTTTAAAAATGGAAAAGCATTTATGCAGTTGCCCAAGTGATGTACACTGGAAGGGTTTGACTGCAAAATGAGACAAATCCATTTTGATCGTTTTGAGAAAAACCCAATTTTGTAATCTAATATGCTATTTTGACCTGATGCAAAGAGCCAGCTTGCGCTTCTTCATTTTTGCAAAATGGGATAAATCCAGCATTTATGCAGCAAAACCCTAAAAATCAAACATCTTTCAAACTTTCCTTTCAGACTCATGAATTATAAAAACATTCAAATTGTAATAAGTTTAATTAGAGAAACAATACTTCATGAAAGGAAAATCAAAGCCATATAATGTCATTAGTCAATTATTCTTATCTTCATCTTCACCATTTACAGCCAACACTCGTTCATAAAGCAGCCTTGACAGTCTTGAGCCCCACCTTGCCTCACCCAGTTTCAGTTGTCAAGACTTTAGCCTCAGAAAATTTTAAGACTTTTGTCTTTTTGATTACTGACAACACTGCAGATTTAAAAGCCTATGCTGTCTGTTTATGCAATGAACATGATATTTATGTTTACTCTGGAATCATTTAGATCTAATATTAGTTTCTTTGGACCATGTGATGCCACGTGTCTTCACAGATATTATCACAAAATAAACTTACTGAAGTCTCCCGGACTTTACATTACCAAGGTAGATGAGTTGAAAGTGAAAACTAAATTGAAAAAACCAAGTGAAAGCAATAAAATAAAATAATACAACTGAAAAAGTAAGTAGTTAGGACTGTATTAATTATTAGGATATGGATTTAATTATCAGGATAATGGATTAGGATGAAATAAAATAATACAACAGATAAAAAAATAAGTACTTAGGATTGGGAATTATGGATATATTGTGTATTGATACATGAAAGATGTTGTAACTTTCCAGACTATTCTTTGTTGATATTTAAAATTCTAAGTAGATAAAGATAATATTTTTAAGAACAGAAACCTACAGCTGATCGAGAAGTTTACTTACCAAGGCTGAATAAACTAGCAAAGTCATGCCAAAATCACGTTAGCAATTAGCTAAAATCATGATGATGTCATCTTACAGGATTTATCGTGGTTTGCCAAAATGGATGGCTGGCTTTTACTGAGGTTTCCAAACAAGCTCACTTTATAGGGATTGTTTAATGTTGGAATTATCATGAGTTGTGAAATATTTTTACAGTCGAGGGAAAGCAGGCAACTTGATGTATATAACTGTTCAGCTATCTCAGAAGTTATCAAAATAGTACACAACCAATGTCATCCTTTGAGACAGTTCTTTATGTCAATGCAATTTGCGTCAATGAAGCAGTACTGGGGACTACTAACTACAACTATAGCTACTTCTGAAAATATGAAAAGAGGGAAATATTGTGTGGACATATCCTTTTAACCAGTTCTCTTTTCTGATTTTTATCAATCCATTTACAGCAGTTCTATGTCCTCCACCTAATTGTCAACTCATACTTCTCTCTTTAGTCATCCTGCTCATGTGTCCTGGATATATGTAAAGTGTCAAGTTACTATAGAATAAGCAGGAATGCTTTTACAGGAAGTTCACAGAAAATTATTTAACCATTGTTGTCAACCAAGAATTATAATAGTTGCATTTAATTTGTGCTTAAAACAGATATATTTCAAAAAGAGTATTTCATCTGAAATACTCTTACTACTGCTGCAGTATAAAGTTCCAGAAAAAAAAAAAAAAAATCTTTTTTAAACAAACTGGAAATGCCACTGTTTTGATGGTGTTAGTTTGTTTTAAAATGCCATGGTTTAAACAGTTTGGAAGTTTACTTAAGTTATGTCCTTTGCATTCATATCTTTCACAAGACCTTATTTTTTACTTTTTTTGCTTTACCAAGTATAAAAGCAAAGAGATATAAATAATGCAGAAACAAATCAAAATATGACTGCATAATCTCATAGTAATACTGATCAATATTTGTTACCTACTAATTTTACTTTCACTAGAATGAGTACCGGCACAGTAATGCAGATACAAAATACTTTTCTGGCCTGACTTCCCGAATCTGTAATATGCACAGTTTACCAAAACTTTTTTATTTGGAGATATACAGGGCTGGCATGTATTCTGGGGACATGAATTAAAACATGGCAACATCAAGATCAAAGTTTTGCATTTGAAAACAAGATCTTTTGTTTTTTGACCAAAGTCAAGTTTAACACAAATGTTACTGTTAATGAAAAATCTGTCAGTATAAATGTTTCCCCTGATGGGGACTCTGTATCAAGAGGTGAAGGATTTGCAACACAGATGGCCAAACAGTGAAACAACAGCTGGTAGGCACAGCCATTCTTTTTCCGTGGATGACTCACGTGCTCAGTTATCTCCATTTGGTTTTGGAGAGAAGTAATTTGAGAAGTTCTACAGGCCAATCACAGGAGTGCAGTGCCTATTCACCCCTGATCTGCTTGGTTAGCAATGGGTTCAAATCTGCCTTAGGTAGCTGTGGCCCCTCCCTTATAGGGATTTGTTAGTTTTGCTTGTCATGCCATTTAACCAGAAACAAAGTCAGCTGCCTTTATAATTTAGGTGTCTTTCAAAGTGAAGAAAAACCTACGCATGTCCCATGGTGTCAGGGCATTTTGTTTTTAAGGGCTCAAGAAAGTCTTGCAAGGTCTGCTTGTTCATAATCTAAATACCATACAATATGTAAATAATTTAAGCTGCTAAATGTGGGTTACTAGCATAAAGCTTATCTGTGTAATATTTCTAATCATAGCAATTCTGTAACTGCAGGGAAATTGCTAGGTTTCCTTCTAGTGGCTTTGAGAAATCATCCTTTTAAAGATATTTGAATTGTGTTCACTTACGACTTTAATTCTCTGCAAACTCTGCATGGATTTTGAATTTAATGTTTGCCAAACATTGGTATATAATATAGCTGAAAGCCTTCAGTGTGAGCACAATGAAGAAAAACATTGGTTTTTGTTCAGTCACATGGGAGATTTTTATGTTCCTGCTCTGTGCTTTCCACTGTCTACCCACGGGAACAGCGGTGAGCACAGCTTCCCACAAGACAAAGCCAGGACAGCTCCTACACAATACTGTTACTCACCACAAAAGACTTCAAATTAACTCCTTGTCCTGACAATTCATACATTGTAGGATTTCAAACAGTGAGCAACTTCAAAAATAGCAAATGTGTGGGTAATATATTAACACAATTTTGAAAGAAGTTTTTGTTTAGGTACTATAGATGGACTATTAATTAAACAGAAACATTAGTGAATTAAAAACATACACATCAGAAAGTGGGGAGAATTCTAGTGTTCGGCATGAACATAGAAAACATGGGGTTAAGCAGTATTACTACACAAAGCCAAAAAAGTTAAGTGAAAATCTTAAGTTTCCACAATGAGCATAAACCTGCACAAATTGTGGTCCCTAATTCATTACCTTATTTCCACACTTGTTTGTGTTTTAGTCTTAGAACTTTCTTATTGCCAGTATATATATCATTCCAGGCATTGATTGTTGTTCAGCACTAAATATGAAATACAATATAAAAACATACAAAATGGTGAAGGACAAGACAATAACAATATACAAACCAGTCACCATGTGCAAGTTATAAAGAAGCAACAACAGGATTGTAGACACAATGCAAGTAATATACAACAGTTCAACTGATATATGGGGGATGTGGTGGCGCAGCGGGTTTGTCTGGGTCCTACTCTCTGATGAGTCTGGGGTTTGAGCCCTGCTTGGGGTTCCTTGTGATGGACAGGGCATCCTAGGTGTGTCCAGGGGGCTCTAGCCTTGTGCCCTGTGTTGCCGGGTTAAGCTCGGGTTCACCACGACCCCGCTTGGGACAAGTGGTTTCAGCCAGTGTGTGTGAGAGTTCAACTGACATATTCTGTTGTTTCTTACATCTATTTCTGTCAACGTGTTTAGCTGTATATTGTTTTGCATTTCTGTATTTGCTGAAAAAGATTTAGTGACTTTTATAATAACTCTTAAACAAGCAGAAGTTTACAATTTCATTTTGCTATTTTATGTAAAAATAGATTTAGATACTCCAAAGATTATTTTGTAATAATGAATTAATAAGAAAAGAATAGAATTTAAATTGGGTTTCAGCTGTGCTATGTTCTTAAATTGACGATGTTAAACTTAGTATGTATCTGTAGGCGAATGTTTCACCTCTATTCCACAGGGTGGTGTATTATTTAAAGACAAAATAGCAATTACAGGGTAAACACTTTGGGAGCTCATAATCCATTACCCATATTCCTTGAAGAGTGCTTCTAAGTATTTGCCATCACACACGCACACATGCATGCACACACACATGCACACACACGTGTACACACAAACACACGCACATAAACACACACAATGTCTACAACCGCTTGTCCCGAGCAGGGTTGCGGCAAGCTAGGGCCTAACCCAGCAATACGGTTTTCTCTGTTTTTGCATTTTTTGGATTTTATGGAGAAGTGGGTCAAAATTCCCAGAGAGTGGTGGCAGATTTTGGTCAATATACATAAAAAATTCACATGAATCTTCTGATGCACTAGAGATGTTAAATACTGACTTAACTCATCACACACACACACACACACACACACACACACACACACACACAGTGGTTGAAGCTGCTGCTCTCAAGCAGGTGTCGCGGCAAGCTGAAGCCTAACCCAACAACACAGGATGTAAGGCTGGAGGGAAAGGGGACACACCCAGAACCGGACACCGGTCAGTCACAAGGCACCCCAAGCGGGACTCGAACCTCAGACCTGCCAGAAGGCAGGATCCAGCCAAACCCACTGTGTCACCACACCCCCACAACTTAACTCATCAGTACAATAAATTAAATTTGCTGTGCAAATAAAATTATACACTGTTAAACTAATCAATTAATACAAAACGAAGAGTAGTCTGCTGGGTACAATTATTAAGCGACACCTGACGTTATTTAGTAACACCTTTGTCCAACGAAAATTACAATTTTAGGTTTGTATGCTAAACTACATAAAATTATTAACCAGTTTATACAGCAGGGTGGATTTAATGGAGTAATCCAGGTTAAGAACTTTGATCAAAGGTACTACAGCAGCATGTGGGATTGAAACTCATATGCTTTGATTGCAAGGTTCACAGCTCTTGCCACTATGCTTTTAGTTGCCTGAAATGAAGTCAGATCGTTGATTTTCCATTTTGCTGATGCCTTCATCCAAAGTGATAATCAAATGTTTAACCATTACACAGCAAGGTGTTTATGCTGGAGGAGTGAAGGATAAATGCCTTGCTCAAAGGCAGTGTAGCAGTGGCAAAATCAAGGTTCAACAAGGGCAATGCATAACAAGGGCAAGTCGTTACTCCTAATTGCTGCATTACAGACCGTGTCATGAAGCTAAAAGCCCGACGCAAACTAACATGTCCAAATAGCTAACAACTGAAAAAGGGACAGTCTGTAGTTTTTGTGCATTTCAATGAACTTGATTTATTTAGTGAGTGTAGCTCGATAATGATTAATTTAAGACACCACAATGAGACATCTGTCATTAACTTTATCAGTAATCTTTTGAAAGAGCTGAGTGTGAGTTCAAACTAGGGCACTGCAAAGTGTAAGAACACATTATATTGTATTACATTGCTGTTAGGGGGCAAGGTGGCACAGCGGACTTGGCTGTGTCTTACTCTCTGGTGGGTGTGGGATTCAAGTCCTGCTTTGGGTGCCTTGTGATGGTATGGTGCCCCGTCCTGGGTGTGTCCCCTCCCCCTCCAGCCTTACACCCTGTGTTGCTGAGTTAGGCTCTGGTTTGCTGCGACCCTGCTTGGGACAAGTGGTTTCAGACAATGTGTGTGTGTGAAATACTACTGATGTGAAAAGTTAATTGGAAAAATAGAGTTTTTACAAAATTTTACTAAAGTACAATTTCACATTAACTGAAAACGCTTGTCCTGAGCAGGGTTGCGGCGAGCTGGAGCTTAATCTGACAACACAGGGCGCAAGCCCTTACCGCTATACTACCTACTGTTGAACTAATAAACCCAAAACTATAAACATATACATCACCTATGATGCATTGCTGCTCAAGTTCGACAGTATTGATACAAAGTTTAATGCTATTGGTTGTTTTTTCTGTAACATAAAAAAGTGCTTATTCATTGTGTATTAAATATTTCTAGTTATGGTGTATGGAATTGTTAGTGTAGTGACCATTTGGGGGAATTGTATTGTCCTTGCTGACCTCTGTACAATTGTAGATGTACATTTGGCTACATTTTGTAGCTCATACACATTGAGGAGCAGTGAAGTGCATTCTGTACTACTATATATGAGTCCGGTCCCCGCAGCCCTTCTTTAGCATCACTATCTATGTATTTAGGACAGGATGTTATAACATTGTTCACAATACCATGACACTCATTTGACTGCTGTCCTGAAGCTTTCCACTGCTCAGTCACTCCTTCCGAACATTGTTGCAGTTGTCCAAGCTAAGCGGTGTCAGCGATCAGGAGAGGAGGTAGCAGTACAAATAAACTGGAAAGATTTAATGGTACAATAGCATTTTTTCACATTTATATTTTATCATTTATGAATTGTTTTGTTTTCATTAACAGGAGTGCAGAAGAGTCAATCCCTTCAATCACTAACAAATGAAATACACGTCAGCTAGTATACGGCATTATAGGAGTATAGGTGAATAGAGCCTCTGTGCTGTAGCTTACAATTTTTATAAACAGTGCTTTTCGTTTAATGGAAAATGCCAAGAAGGGGTGGGGCAGCCACTTGGACCCCCAGAGGTTTTTCTTTTCTCCCTTGACTTTCATTTGGGAGTTTTTTGTTCCTTTCCTCCATGGCCAGTAGGCATAATTATAACTTTAATAAATGCATTGATAATGTGTTACACTAGTCTGTAATCAGCTGTCTTCTTTGTCTTATGCCTTTGTTCAAGCGCTCTGTGTGAGAACAGCCAACGTCTAAAACCGTTTGTCCCGAGTGGGGTCGTGGCAAGCCAGACAATTTACTATATACTAGAGTAATTCATAATCCATGCAGTTATTAACGTTATAAGTATGCTTACTGGCCACGTAAAAAAGGAACAAAAAAAATCTCAGCTTAAAGTCAAGGGAGAAAAAACCTCTGTGGGTCCAAGTGCCATTGGCTGCCCTCCTCTCCTTTGTATTCTACATTAAAAAAGACTTTTAAGTCAATTTACAACTAATAATAATATTGTAGCTGAGTGTTAACTTGATTTTCCAGTTCTCAAAGGTATGTCTCATCCACCATGGCAGGTGGTCATCAGCTTCAGTCAGCATGGGGTGCTAGTATGCTAGCCAGCAGGCCTCCTTAGGTCTTATCGTAAAGAAACAACGCTCAACGACATTGTCCTAGAACGATTGTGGAACATCCACATGGTCTTTTGCAAACGTAAGACATGTTTCCGTGTTTTTTGGAGAACAGTGGACCCCGCTGGCCAGCCCCCTCTGTTGTCATAGTTACAATGAGGCCACAAGCAACTTTTTTGAGCACTAACAAGTGTATTCTTAATCTGTGAAATATCAACTTTCTTTTTGGTGGTGTCACCAAAGTGTTATACCATGTGGTTTTCAATAGCACGTAAGTAAATTTATTATTATTTTATTATTATTATTATTATTATTACTATTATTACTGACAGCTGGTGGCATTGTGGTTGTAGCTGCTGCCTTAGACGGCTGGTACCCTTGAGCATTTACATTTATTCATTTAGCAGAGGTTTTTCTCCAACGTACATCTCATAGAAAATACAGTTTGTGCAAGAGTTGCAGACGCGTGATTCTTAAGTACAGTTAGTTTGTTTCTTTCACCATAAAACAATGTTCATCACACGATAAATGCTTGTGTGGCAATGAGATATTTATGCCATGGTATGGTGTCTTAGCACGACACGCATCGTAGTAATTATTCGATTATCTGGGTCACATACCATGTAGTTTGTCACGACAAAAAAAAAAAAAAATGGCTGATGGAAAGTTGGTAGCGTAGTAGTGTTCTGCCTCTGTGTGTGTGTGTGTGTGTGTGTGTGTGTGCGGCCGTTGCGTCCCTGCTTCGAAAACATATTAGTTAACTTGAGCAGGATATATAATATGTGGCTTGTGGAGGTGTCCGTGGTTACTTACCAGTCCATTCCTGGGGAAACACGGAAAATCCTTCAGAAGCAACATTTACATAGTGTGATGGAAAGCCTTTTGGAGCAGTGTCCAGTGAAAGGACTTTGCTAAATCCTCTCTGTACTTCTGCGTAAAGCATTTTAACTGTGCTGCTCTGCTCGTGATAGTGACTGCTGCTAAATAGAGTATGTTGAAATTTTGAGGCTTTTGCAGTACAGTTTCTGCGAACATCTAATAATATTTATGGCAGTTTGGGATAATCTCACGTTACTCTCTGCTTAGTTCAGTGCTGTAAAAAAATTTTTTGTAGAGCAAGTGACCGAAAAGAAGATTAACGAATAAAAAAAATGTTATTACCGCAAAATACTACCGTTTTGTGGATTTCTTTAACGAGCCCTTACAAATGAAGCGTGTACAGTAGTCCTGATTTTCCGAGAGAGCATAAATAATAATGAGGTGTGACATTTCTGCTTATAATATATGAACCACGTCCAGTATATGTGGATTATATGAACCAATTACACATTTAAAACCAGGTTATTTCAACTAAAGAAACATGTATTTGGACATTATTTGAACAATTTGAGAGCATGGATCAAAAGTGAGTAGATGTTTGCCTGGAAAGCCCGTCGCTCCAGAAGAGTCCCAAAGACGAGCCTAACAATGACAAGACCTTCACTTGCAAGGAAGGAAGGCATGGAGCCCGAATAGCGCTGCTTTTTCAGACTAATTCCAGCACTCCATTGGGATAAGACTTGTCTGGGCTTTTCGTCTTTAGCCTATGACATACATATGATATGATATCATATCATCATGCGTCTAAACATTTAGACATTTGTTTAATATAAATAGACGTCTGTTTTAATATCTTGGCCGCATATCAATCATTTTTGGTACAGTTATTGATTTCATTTATTTACATAATGAAATGAAAAACTGTACTACAAGGCATTTTCAATGAGTACATATTTTTCATGCCGCGGTTTAACTACAATTTTGTCGCCCTGTCAATAGTAACTCTTGTATGTTTAATCTTGGATAACAGCCGTATGAAACTGGTAAAAATAATAAAGACTGCTGCAAAAAGACATGGAAGCAAAGCTTTGTAGCACATAAATGCCTAAAAACCATAGCTTCTCTTCTAAAATACTCCCTTTTAGGAAGCTAAACACCTTTTTAATATGTATTAAAAGTTTTAATACTGCATTTACCTACATGCTGTGTATCTTGTAGATCTTGTTTGACAGAATACCCTGCGTAGTTGCAACTAGCTTTTGGTAATTTTTTTTTGTACAAAATAAATGAAATAAATACCAAGAGACAGAATAAAAACGACAATTTCATCAATTTAAAATGTGCTAATGAAACTAAAAATGGCTGAATTTTTAGTGAATATTGTAACATGCTTCTTTCATTATCACTCTTACTACATGATGTGATTTTCATTTAAAACTTCTTTTTTGATACAGTTAGTTACAGCTATTTTCGCATTGGTTTCCTGATTCTCCAGTGTATGAACTCTGACGGTTAAGAATTGTGTCGCACAAAATAAGGAATGTAGGACAGATATGCTGGTGTTGTTAAGAGTTTTATGAAAAAAAATAATTAAAAGAGGGACTCGGGTTATACACAAAATAGCGTCAGTTTTTTGTGTGGAATTTTACACTGCCGTTTAATATGAAATATCGAACAGGGAAGATAGGGGGGGTGCGGTGGCGCAGTGGGTTGGACCACAGTCCTGCTGTCCGGTGGGTCTGGGGTTCAAGTCCCGCTTGGGGTGCCTTGCGACGGACTGGCGTCCCGTCCTCGGTGTGTTCCCTCCTCCTCTGGCCTTACGCCCCTGTGTTCCCGGGTAGGCTCCGGTTCCCCGTGACCCCGTATGGGACAAGCGGTTCTGAAAATGTGTGTGTGTGTGTGTGTGTGTGAACAGGGAAGATAATATGTGGTCATTAATTATCAGTGTTTAATTTTCAGAAGTTTTATATAATTCATTATTCATAATTAGTGAATAAATTGAGCTATTGAATATTGTGTGTGTAATTTATTTCATTTCTTCACATTATTTCACCGAATTTTTGTTAAAGATATATTGAACACAAGATATAGGATAAAAAAAGTGATATAAAAAGATTTATGGGTTGTCGGAGATTCTAGGAATTTGTTAATGTGGAGGGCAATGGACTGGATATATAAGGCCATTTTCTGAAGGAGAACCTCTGATGGTGGTGAGCATGAGGCAAAGTGAAGTCCCAAGAAGCCAGCCTAGTACTGGAAGGCCACAAATATCTCTTCTATGTTCATCAGAAAAAAAAATGTGAATTGAGATTTTGTTTTAACATTTTTCTTACTCATATCAGAAGAGCTCAGATAGAGACTGTAGGACTGATGGAAATATTTCAATTAACTTCCTCTTTGTTTGAAGAGCTGTAGCTCCAAATAGGCATGGTGACAAACCAAGCCATGTTGGGAGAAGAAGACAACAGTGCAAACAATATGTGGAGCACTGAGTTTTTTGTAGATCTCCTAGTCTTTTTATGGATTCCTTCCACAATCCTAAAATGCAAGGAAACATGTTCACAATAATTTTAACCATTAATTCTTTTTTTTTTTTTTTCCTGAGAGATAAGCAGCTTCCATAAAAGCACAAATTTGCAATTTGGCATCCAGGAAGGTTATCCAGCCGAAATATTACAAGATGTTGCAGCTCATTCATTACCAATGGCCTAGATATCCATGAAGAAGGAAATGCTGTAGACAATTTAAGAACCGTTAGCAAGTCTCTGAAACTTGCAGTGTTTTTTTAACCTGCTACAGTACAATGTAAACTGAGGTACCAATGAAGAGGCTAACTCATGCTCTGGTTTTCAGTCAGAAGCTTTGCTTGAACTGAACACTAGTATCCTCAGCACATCATGTATTTTTTGAGGTTATTTGTTTAAACACCCATCCTGGGTGTGTCCCCTCCCCTTCCGGCCTTACGCCCAGAGTTGCCGGGTAGGCTCCAGTTCCCCATGACCCCGTCTGGGACAAGCAGTTCAGAAAATGTGTGTGTGTGTGTATTTGTTTAAACAAAACCAAATATGAGCACATGAGTGAATGTGGCAGAAAGCAGTACAACAAGACAATTTACCCTACTGCCTTTGTTTTGCTGAAGTCTGAAAAACAGTCCAGGAAAGCTGCCATGGAGGCTGGCGCTCCAAGATTTCTACAGTTGTTATTTAGATTGCACACTGTTTCACATGTCAGGAATGCAGGCAACATGTAAAAAGAATTGAAGATTGTAAACTTGAGGATGCAGTGTTAAGGTATTTCCCTTTTTTGGGTGGTATTTGCAGGCAGATTTATGGGTTGCTTTTCTGCAGGGTAGAGATGACATTATGAAGTGTAACTCTTCTCCACCAACTCTCACCATCATTTCTTTAGCAAAAAAACTTCCAAATGTGAACTCACTGTTGTTGTTACTATAATTCCAAATGTGAACTCACTGCAGTTGTTACTCTGCTGTTGTTACTATAAGGTATAAGTGCAGAATTTAGAGTTTGCCGGATCTAGAATCTAAGTGCATGCATTTCTATGTTGCAAAGGAAATTAATTAATGAATGCACGTCAATGGAAAATGCAATGGGACAGAAAGTAACTGATTCATCCCATTCTGGCACTAGTCCTTTTCTCAGTCTGGAGGCTCATAAGTAGACTGATGTGTAAGGGGGTACTCCCACATTACTTGAACTATAAACTGGTAGAGCTCAGGACACAAACACTTCAATTAAAGCTCAGTCTTTCTGCTGAATTTTAAACTTGAGAATTTCACCTTTTGCCTGCTTGCTTTTTTCCATTTGCTCTTGTTTGGTATGTGCACTTGCAGCATGCTGGTGTGTCCTGGGGCTAGAGAACTACTCGAGCAGTCTTTTCTTTTTCTCTCTTTTGCTTTCTTTCCTTTCCCGTTTTTGGATCTCCCTCTGTCCACTGCAGTCTTTCTTGTTATCTGGCAACAGAACACTAATAAAATCCTGTGTCTCCATCATGCCTACTTGCCTGTCACCTCTTACAGCCTCTTTGCACGTAGCACTAAAACCATGCTTGGGTTGGTCCTGGCTGCATCAGGCTGAAAAGCAAAGGGCATGCTGCTCATGCAGTCTTAACCCATTCCTCACATATAACTTTGGGAAAACATACCAGACTTTATGATTAATTTGTGTGGCCTCAAATTCTTGAATTCCAAGTTGCATTATACAATACGACTTTCTCTCTGTTATGTTGCATAAAATGTTGTTTTTCAGTTTTCAACTCTAATGTTCGGTGTCTGTCACTGCAGCTCTACTAGTACATCTGAAAGCTGTTCAAAAAGAACCAATGCAGAAAAAAATTGACAAAAAGCTGATGTGCTTAACAAGTTTGTATTTTTGCACTTATAGACAGATTTTGTACCTGAGAGCAGAAAACTAAAATTTCTATCTGAAGAAACAAATCTCACAAAACCATTACAAAGACTTCTGTCCAAAATCTGCATTGGTCACTCTTATTTGATAGTTATTGATTTCAAGCAAATGCGACAATAAAATATTTTTCATCATTGAGGCAACAACGCATTAAAAGCATGTTTACTTCACCTGAATAATAATACAAGAGTCTTGAAAATACCTTCTAGTTGAGAGTCAACATAATTTAATGTATCAGCAAACTTTGTTTCAAAGACAGATAAAGTTCAGTTCTAAATTTTATTTCATCTCATAGCATACCAACCAAAATAATAGTTACAAGTAATAATTAAAAGACTTTTTAAGTTTTCAGCACCATAGTGCGGTCTTTGCATTTTAAAAGCAAAATCGTGTAGTGGTTCTACATATACACGTGCGCGCGTGCGCGCACACACACACACACACACACACACACACATATATGTATGTATATATAAAGGCAGACCTATGTACAGTTTTAAACATTTTATTGTACAAAATATATAAATAATGACCTGAGTTTTAAAGTATTTAATGAATTCAATGTACATTTGCATTTTAAGCATAGGTCAACTCTGGGTTTTAAAACTGAAACCAAAAACCAGAAACTGAAAATAGTTTTCATTTAAATGAAATTTAACAAAAAAGCATTAATAATTTAAAATTACTCCATACCTTGCGTAAATGTTACAAGTAAGAATGTGAAATAAATGTACATGTGTTATGTGCTAGAAAATAAAAGTGTTAGTAGGTTCTGGAGTGTTATTGTAATACAGTGATGGGCTTCCCTGACATTTCAAGCATGGTTGTCATGGTTCAATTTAAAAACAAAAATAGACACAAACGTTCTTGCACTATGGATACTCCCGGTGTCAGCTTATTTTTTGGACTATTGATAATGACGAAGAAACCAAGTTCAAGAGTCTCTGCAGGCTAGTCTTTATTAATACACAGCCCCCACACTCGGCGGTGGTGGCGTATGATGCACGGCGCCTGGGTGCTGTAAATGTGATCCTTGCTGGTACCAATGATTGCTGTAGTCTTCCACATAGGAGGGTGATGAGCTGAGCTGTGGCTGTGGAAGCGGCCCCCTGCTAGCCGGGTTGCTGTGAGAGTTACTCTCCCAAACAGCTGGGGAAGGTGGTGAGTTGCAGGCCATGGAGTCACTAGCATTTGGGCTGTGCTCCAGGGGGACTTCTCCATTCTTGTAAAGCTTTTTGAACTTGGATCGTCTATTCTGAAACCATATTTTTACCTGTTGGTGAGGAAAAATATAAATAAACAAGCATAACTGGTGTATTCAGGGCTATGAATAAGAATGATGCACACATTTTACATTTGGTTGATCACAGGCCTGCTTACTATAAAACATAACATAACCTTATGTGAGTTTATTAAAATTATAAGCAGAGCTCTAGTCAGGTGCTCCTGCATCATGCATTTTTATAAGCAATTTGTAACCAAATAATGAAATGAGGAAGCATTATGTATTGCCATTTATCTATAATCAGTTTACTTTATTGTATGTTAATGAAGTGAAGCACTTAAAAAGAAAGGAGAAACAATTTAACACACAATGCACATTGTTAAATGGATAATCCTGTCTTTTTAATAAATTCATCTGATAGGTCTTTGGCAA
Organism: Scleropages formosus; assembly: GCF_900964775.1. Classification (NCBI taxonomy): domain Eukaryota; kingdom Metazoa; phylum Chordata; class Actinopteri; order Osteoglossiformes; family Osteoglossidae; genus Scleropages; species Scleropages formosus. Next base: position 131,045 of record NC_041830.1, on the reverse strand, counting down.
TATTTGGATATGAAATATGATTTGGATGTTCAAATTATACATGGGAACTTCACTATTAAAAGTTTTTTTTTTTTTTGCCTGAAACGAAATCCCCAAAATACAAACAAATGAATGAATGAATGAATGAATGAATGAATAAAACATTCAAAATTATCCCAGAAGAAAACTGGATATTTAAATGTATTCCAGACTTTAACAAAACTGAGATTTAACTCTAAAAAAACGGCTGGTTACACAGCCAGTCTTATACTCTTTTTTCCATCTTACGAAGCATGTTCAGTTTATTACTGTTTAATAAAGCCTAGACTCAGGGGAAAGTATCATATTTCCACTTTATTAAATGAATAAAGTAGCTGCATGGAATAAAATTATGTCAGCTGTACTTAAGAATTGTCGCTTTAGTATAGCCGATCGGTATTTTTTTAACACGTAGTGTGTACCTAATGCCCGGATGCTCAGGGTTAAAAAAATATAAATGCAGAGTAGCCTAATGAATTATATATATACTGCACTTCGCCGTACCTGCGTTTGCGTGAGTCCAAGCTGCGCCGCGAGCTCCGCTCTTTCGGGCAAAGCGAGGTACTGCGCCTTCTGGAAACGCCGCTGCAGAGCAGCAAGCTGGTAGCTGGAGTAGATGGTGCGCGGCTTGCGGATCTTCTTCGGCTTCCCGTTCACCATGCGCACTTCGGGCTCGGGCTCCTCTTTCACTGCACAACACAGCACACATGAGAACAATATATAGGAATATGTTCACTTTATCCGCGCACACTGCACGATAATCATATGCTTAAAAACAGTTAAACAACAGGGCTGTATCACATAACTTTACATGAAATAATATATTCAATGAGAACTGTCTGTAACACTTCACCTAGGCTAGGTTCCTTTTAAACTTTACCGTGATCTCATTTGTACATGGATCCCGTGACACTTCTGTGAGATTAATAAAGTTATGTCAGTTCTATCGTCAAAGTAACGTGCGTCGCGGGACTTCGCTGAAGATCGCCTAGATGGTTCGGGTGCAATCGGAAATGTTTCTTTTCAATGCGAATAAATAAGCGTGGAAGCTCCGCGATTAACAATAATTATTACACCAACCAAACAGTGTGCCCAATTACTGCAGTTTAGCCCTGGTAAATGCACTTATTTACTAAATTACATGTAATACTAGTAGTATTATTAGCCTAGTTTATTAGTTACGCAGACTCCAGTGTTAATATAAATCGATACCCTGCACCTTGTAACTTGTTGTGCTTTTGCATCTATGAAATTTCACATTTTGCCATGAAATGTATGTACGCATACATACGAGGAATAATAACTATTTTCTGTAGTGTTTGTAATCATTGTAATTTTCAATTATAAAATTACACAGCAATTTGAATCTGACTATTATTGTTGCACAATGAATTGTTCATCTGTAACAGGTATGTTTGTACGGCAGCCTATACCGGGTATGTTATAAATTTTCATTAGTGCTTTAAGCCTTAAGGGAAAAATTTCAAAGTTGGACCGCTTCTAAATACAGCTTCTGAATATAAAGAGGTTAGAGTTACTAAGAAGATATTTTTTTCTGCCAAGACATTAAGTGTAGATGTCATTGCTTAACTATTGTTGGCATAAATTTCCCCAATTTAATGTATTAACATTCTTTTTCAAAGCAGAATTGTGTGTTTGTTGTTACTTTTTATCACGTTGTACATGATGGCCCATGAGTATCGATGGATGCTGTAATAATAATAATGATAATGATAACATTTTCAACAAACTTTTTGCTGTTTGGCAAAAAATGTTAACCCTTACAGAAATGAAACGTAAATAACACAGTCTCAGGTCATGCCTCCTACAGGTAAGCAAGATAATGATAATACCGCCAAATCATGAGTTTCAACCTATTTGTAGCCCATTGTGATACAATGTGATGGATAAAATTAACCACATATTAATATTAGCAACAGCTACTGTACATACTCATAATAACATTTCAGTTTCACCAAAGGAGGGGTATTCAAAATGAAACTATAAAAGTAATAAATGTGAGTATTCTTAAATCATTGGACATATGTTTTCAAATAAAGTACATACGGACATATAAGCTATATTAAAAGTTTGTAAGATACAGTCAAAACCTATAAGCTCTAGTAAGCAAGCTGCTTTTCTCTGATAGTCAAAGTCCAAGAGCTGGTTTAACAATAAATGAATATGTTTAGCTGATGTTGAAAGCTCCTATTAAAGATTACATTATCATACTCTACATGGGTTTAAATTTGTGGAAAGTTCAGACTTACCAATGTCCTGGGGTGGTGTCTGTAGCTCCCTGTTATAATGTCCATATTGCCTGTATGAGTTGCTGTAGGGGTATTCTGACTTTGTGGGGTAAGCCCCCGGGCCCCCCATTCCATTCAGGTTAAACTGGTGGTACGAGTAGGGGTTCATAGACTGTGAGTACGTCTGGCTCTGATAGTACTCATGTTGGCTGTGCCCCGTCTGTCCGCTGTAGAAACCCATATCTGTGGCTGAGGACTCGGGCAAGGTTGGAGAGTCTTTGGATGCAGGGTGGCAGCTCATAGAGTTTGGGAGGTCAGTCAAAATGCTGGTGAGCTTCTTTTCAAAAGCTGGTCCACTCATTATTGGTCACACAGCACCTCCTTCCTGAAAGCAGAAGGTCCAAGTGTGCAGTAGATAGAGAAGGGAAACAAAACAGCAAAGCAGGACCAAATCCTTCGAAAAACTTCTCTGGTGAAATTCTCTCTGCAGAACTGCATGCACTGGGGCAGCACCCAGCCCAGTTAAACTCTTAATTATAGAACACTGGGTGGATTCTCTCTTCCTATTGGCTCAGAAGAAGTTTTTTTTTTTCCCCAAACTGCCCCCAGGGTAAAACAGCTCTGTGTCTCCTCCCCTGCTCCAAGCACACAGAGCAGCACGCAACACACACCATCTTCCTGGTGCAACAATTTACTGGAATTATTGCCTTTCTATCCCAGGCCAGTAATCTATCAAGGTAACTCATGTTCATCAAAAATAACGTTTCACCCTTAAGATGCACATTTGGTTTGCATTGCGCATACAACTGTAATTGAGCATAACGTTTTTTGGAAAGAGAGCCAAAGTATGATTCTACTGACACATTATTTATATTTATCATTTTATGTGCCCATTACAAGAGCCATTTATAGGAATCATACCCACCCATGAAACTAATTTTAAAGCTACTGAAAGTATAGGTAATCCAAAATATCTTCATTCATACACAGTCATTCCTCAGGTGAGAAAAGCAGGAACATTTTTTCGTTTTCAGTTTTAAAGGCAAAATCAAAAACCGAGGTAAGCCATTTGGCGGACGCAAGAACATATACATTATTATACAGTGGACAGCTTAGGAGTACGTGGAAGGCCGGCGTGGACCTGCAGAACTCCGAAGTAAAAATCCATGAGGACAGTGGGAGGCTGAAAGATTGATGCGATAAAATTATTTTAGACGGCGCCTTCGGGGTGTCCTTTGTGCCCCGTCTGCGCGGGGACTGTAAGGCGTGGCGGCTCGGCGCAGCTCAGTATTTTCATTGATCCTGGGGTTTTAACGCTGGAAAAGCACAAGGTTACAGTCAATAGCTTCTTTTTGTAATCACAGATAAATTCCACCTCAATTAATGCGTGAAATGGCGAATTCATTTGTTTCTATGACGAGTGCCTTTCAGTGCAATGTGAAGCTGATCTTCCCGAACCTAGGTTCAGAATCTAAAAGGCAGTTTGTTTCCGCTGCTCTATCACTTTATTTTAATGCGTACGTTGAACTAGTGCAGAACTCCGAGCACCTTGCGGGTTCATGTTCTGCTGAAACAATCAAATGTTCTTTCATAGGGCATACCATAGTAGACTTGTCTTTGACTTTGGCAAATTCGGATAAGGGAGGTACGCACAATGTTCTTAATAATTTAAACGAATTATCCATCTGTATTTATTTTATTTTTCCGAGATACTTTCGGGCAAAAATGGACTATGATAAACAAGCCTGGATGAAGATTTTTATTTTATATATTGTCATTGCAAATGTAGCGTATCCTTTATAGTGCAACAGCGTCCCTTTGTGGAATGGTGTGGAACTCCTATCTATCTATAAAATAAAATATGGATCGAAGGTTAAGACCATAGTAAAGGTGTTAGTTTTTCTCAATCGTTCTGACACATTTCTCCAAATGAATGTAATTGCTCTCAAAACAATTAACACAGCCAACTAAATACACTGTTACCTTGACCAAACAATTCAATTCTACTGCATAAAGAAGTACTGCCTTTTCTTCTACTCATGCATTTACTAAAATTAAATACTAACATCAAAAGTATAAGTGTGTGCTCTGTTGATTGTATAATGTAGTCTGATGTACATACACAAATACATGAATGCAAATGCACATTTATCGTGATGTTCTCTACTAAGGAGTTCTGTGTTGTATAGCAATGAGTTATCTGAAAGAAAAAATATGCACTGCAATCACTGAACTTAATTGATCGTGCCTCTCATTCACATCTGGCCAGAGAATTTCATCTACATCACAGCATCTATTCACGCGAGCCATGCATCGTGGGAAAAAACGTTGTGAATGTTGAATCCATGCTTTACAAGCTACTGCCTCAACATCTCCACAGGCCTCTTCCATTGCTTGAAAAAGGCTTACTTGACTGTAAGGGTTGCGATCATATACTTTCCATCTCCAACAGGAGAAAAACTCCTCAACTGGATTCAGGAAAGGAGAATATGGTGGAAGGAACACCATCTTGAAATGTGGGTGATGCTCAAACTACTCCTGCACCAATGCCGAATGGTGGAATGGCACATTGTCCCAAACAACTACAAAATTTTGCTCGATTTGCTTCTGGTCAATCTGCGGGAAGAGGATTTCATTGAGGGAGTTTAAAAAATTTTGCATCCTTTCGGCATTGTATGTGTCATGGTTGCGCGTAGCGATGACGGACTCAAGTGCAGAGTTCTCGTACCGAAGTTTAATGAAGCCGAATCAGAATCCAAAAAGCAAAGTCGAGGGGCAGGCGTGGGTCAGGCGATCAGCAAACGTAGTATAAAGGGTTAGGCAAAGAACGTGGTTGGGAAAATACAGGCAAAGGGTCGATGTTGGAGTAGGTTCTCTGAAACACGGCTCGCAGGGAAACAAGGAGGCAAAACAAGGTTCCGCGTCTGGGCTTCCTTGGTTTCCCTCTTTATTGCCGTTGTCGCCGATGTGCCGGCTTCGGGGGACGTGACAATACCCCCCCCCTCCACGGGCGGCCCCGGACGCCCTGGGCCAAGAAGGAGGACACCCTCGGGGGCGTGGGGCCGGGCACTCTGGATGGTCCCTGTGGAACGCGGCCACCAGGTCGGGGTCCAGGATGTCCGAAGCAGCTACCCAGGAACGCTCCTCCGGGCCGTACCCCTCCCAGTCTACCAGATATTGCAGCCGACCTCTCCGTTGGCAAGAGTTCAGCAGGGCCCGGACCGTATAGACATCGTCTCCTGCGAGGAGTGGCGTAGGCGGTGGTGTGGTTTCTACTGGTGGCTGATGCAAGGACACCCCTACCGGTTTCAGGAGGGAAACATGGAACGTTGGGTGCACTCGGAGGTCAGGAGGTAACTGAAGGCGGTAAGTAACTGGCGTGACGTGATGCACCATCTTGAAGGGGCCGATGTAGCGGGCCCCGAGTTTCTTTGAGGGGACCTTCAGGTTAAGGTCTCGGGTGGAGAGCCAAACTCTTTGCCTAGGCATGAACGAAAGGGTGCACCGGTGCCAGTCCGCCTGACGTTTGTGGCGTTCTGCACTGCGGAGCAGGTGGGACCGGACCGTCCTCCAGACGCGGGTGCTCTCGTCGTGCCAAGTTTCCACGGCCTGAAGAGGACACGGAGAGGTCTCTCTAGGGAACAAGACAGGTTGGTAGCCTAACACACACTGGAAGGGCGACATACCTGTGGATGTATGAGGCGCAGAGTTGTGGGCATACTCTGCCCACGCCAGGTAGCGAGCCCATTGGTGCGGTCTTTGGGAACAGTAGGCTCGGAGAAACCTTGAAACATCCTGCTGTAAGCGTTCTGCTTGGCCGTTGGCCTGCGGGTGGTATCCCAATGTAAGGCTGACCGTTACTCCGAGCCGGCCCCAAAAGGTCTTCCATACCTGAGAGGTGAACTGGGGCCCTCGATCGGAAACAATGTCTTTGGGGAGTCTGTAGAGTTTACATACTTGCTCGAATAGGATCTCCGATACCTCGAGAGCTGTAGGCAGCTTCGGAAGGGGCACCGGTCTACAGGCTTTGGAGATACGATCTATGACAGAGAGGATCACGGTCTTACCCTCTGAGACTGGTAGGTCCACTAGGAAATCCAGCGCCACATGGGTCGGGTCGGCGTAGGCAAGGGTTGTAGGAGACCAGCTGCCATTTTTGGTTACGGTCCTGGTCTGAGCGCAGGTGGCACAGGCCTGGACGAAGTCCCTGACGTCATCGGACAGTGAAGGCCACCAGAACCGTCCTTGGACCAGGGAGAGGGTATGTCGGATCCCGGGATGCCCTGCCTCCGGAGCCTCATGGGCCCATTTCATCACCGCTGTGCGGAAGGAACTGGGGACCTACACACGGTTGGCTGGTCTCCTGGGCGGTTCTGGCTCGCTGTCCTGGGCTTCTTGGATGTCCTGGAGGAGTTGCCAGTGGACCGGACCCACCACACATCCCTGGGGTAGGATCTCCTCTGGGTTGGGGGGCATTGGTTCTGGGTTATGAATCCACGATAAAGCATCGGCTTTCCCATTCTTGGTACCTGGTCGATAGAAAACAGTAAAGCGGAAACGGGTGAAGAACAGGGCCCATCGGGCCTGGCGGGAGTTCAACCGTTTTGCGGTCTCAAGGTATTCTAGGTTTCGGTGGCCCGTGAGTACCACAAAGGGATGGACAGCACCCTCCAGCCAGTGATGCCACTCCTCAAGCGCAAGCTTGATAGCAAGGAGTTCCCGGTTCCCAATGTCATAATTACGTTCGGCAGGGGTCATCTTCCTGGAGAAGAAGGCACAGGGGTACAACTTTGGAGGGTCCCCTTGCCTCTGGGACAGGACTGCACCCACCCCTACCGAGGAGGCGTCGACCTCCACCACAAACGGCAAGGAAGGGTCCGGCTGTTTCAGCACTGGGGCAGGGGTGAACCGTTTCTTTAAATCCTGGAAAGCCTTCTCCGCCTTCGCCCCCCCAAGGGAGTCTTCGATCCTTGTTAGCCGTTAATGCGGTAAGGGGTGCGGCTACTGTGCTAAAATTTCGTATGAATCGACGATAGAAATTGGTGAACCCAAGGAAGCGCTGGAGCGCCCTTACCATGGTGCGTCGAGGCCAGGAGGTCACTGTACCCACCGTCTTGGGGTCCATGGAGACTCCCTCCTGGCTCAGGACGTAGCCCAGGAAGGAGATTTGGCATTGGTGGAATTCACACTTCTCTGCCTTGACATACAGTCGATGTTGCAGGAGCCGCCTGAGGACCGCCCGGACCTGCTGGATATGCTGCTCTCGGGTCCTTCAGTAGATCAGTATATCGTCAAGGTAGACGATGACGCAGTGATGAAGGAAATCTCCCAACACATGGTTCAGAAAGGCCTGGAAAACCGAGGGGGCGTTAGCTAGGCCAAAAGGCATGACCCTGTACTCATAGTGACCTAGTGTAAAGGAGAAGGCCGTCTTCCATTCATCCCCCTCACGGATCCGGATAAGGTTATACGCACTGCGGAGGTCTAATTTGGAAAACCAGGTCGATCCATGAATCCCTTCCAGGGCCGAGGTGATCAACAGTAAGGGGTGTGGGTATTTGATGGTTATGGCGTTCAACCCCCGGTAATCTATGCACGGCCTCAGTCCCCCGTCCTTCTTACCAATAAAGAAGAACCCTGCTGCCGCTGGTGACGTCGACGGCCGGATCATACCAGCTTTGAGGGCCTCCCTGATGTACTCCTGCATAGCCTGTTGTTCCGGCAACGACAGGGGATACACCCGACCCCTAGGTGGTGTGGTACCTGGCAGGAGGTCGATAGCACAGTCCCAGGACCGGTGAGGAGGCAGTTCGGCGGCGCGGACCTTGCTGAAGACCTCTTGTAGATCCTCATAGTCCAGGGGTATGACCGGTGGGGGAAGGCCCTCTACCCCTTCCACCAACGTGGCCCGGCAAGGAAGCGTGAGGCAAGACGCGTGACAGGATCCTCCCCAAGAAACCATCTCATTGGTACTCCACCTGAAGATGGGGTCATGACGTGCCAACCAGGGGTAACCTAAAATGATTGGGGTGTCTGGAGCTCGGAGCAAAAAGAAGTGCCGGCTGCGGGGGACGTGACAGTATGGCCCAAATATAGCATTGTGTGCCACAACACCAGTAGTTGAAATTGCGGCAGACATGGTGATGTTGCCTCCCTGTTGTCCAGGGACATTGACTGTGGCATGATGGCCAATCACATTCCTCCCTCTTCTCCTTTTTTTGTTAAGACTGAAGCCAGCTTCATCAATATACAGGTACTCGAAATGAGTAGCACTGCTATCCAACTCCAGAATCCTCTAGAGTAAGAACACAAGGTACAATAAGTGTTTTTTAAAGTAATTCCATTGATTTCAAAGTTTATACTGTAACTGTTGCAGAACAGTCTGGGTTCCCCCTTTGACACAACACTATGCCCAGAGATGCCTGAATTTTTCCACTTACAGTGGAATAGTATATAGACAATATCTTTGTATTTACAGTAAAAGTGCAGTAATTGTGTGGCTTACACGAACTTGAACAAACTGGAATCACAACTCCTTCACTCTGATAGAGTTTCTCTCAAAGGGCACTTTGTATACCTACTTCATCCAGATGGCATTTCTCCTTACAACACGATCAGTTGTAGCAAGACTGCATTGCTGAATATTCTGGAATACTTGGTTGTCCTGTATTTTTCTTTGCTTTGAGGCGGATGGTGTTGTTCTGGACCACTGTGTCAACAATGGCATGCTCTTGTTCAATCGAAAAGAGTCTTGCTCGTCCACCTGAATGTCGTTGAACTTCCATTCTGACAAATGTTTGGATGAGTATGAACATTTATAGTCGAAAACTAGAGTACTAGAATCTAACCATAGCAGTACAACGGTATGGTTACTTATGAGTTTTCAGTCTGAAATGTGAGGATAATTGAAGTCACTGTGAATCTGTTTATGCTGGGCTGAATTCTCTGCCCAGCTTCTCCGAAGGAGAGACCATGATTTATGACCTGGTCAATTAGGGTGGCCCTCATTTCATTTGAAACCCATCTATACCCAGTCCTTCTGCCTCTCCTCCCTTCTCTTTCACCCTGCTGTCCCCTTCCTCTCTGCTCATGTCTTGTTACATCTTCTTCTCTTGCACTTTCCACTACACCATTGCCCTCCACTCTACCAATCTCTTCTCCCTCTACTCCTCTCCCTTCTCCTCTTCCTACATCCTCGCCTCCTCTCCCCTTATCTCCCTCTACCTCTTCCACTCTTCATCTTCTTCTATCCTCTCCACCACCTCTCACTCTTACATGTCTTCCTTTCCCCCTTCTCATTCTTGTTCTTATTCTTTGTCTTTTTTCTTTTCCCCTTTTATAGCTGTAGGAATTGTGATAACTGTGTAATCAATTTGGAAATTTGCATTTTCTGTGTTGTGTGTATTATTAAATCAGCAGATATCAAGTTGGGGCACATTGAGAACATATCATGTGTAACTGAGCATTGAACAAATGACAGAGTCTTGCTTGTTGTGGTTAGCAAAATGGTACATAAATGTTTGTAATTTGTGTTAAACCAATGAAAGACATGCAATTGCTTTTTTCCTGATATCTTACAGTTCTGGTTGGCTGTATGAACTGTTGTGCAAACATTGCAGAATTTTGTGCACAGTGTTTTGGGACAAGTATGCATGTCATTTGTAAGTAGTATGAGATAGACAAAAATTTACAGTCTATTTAGGACAATGAATGAAGTGTTCAGATGGCTGTGTTAATTGTTTTGAGAGCAGTCACCGGAGTTTGGAGTAATGTGTCAAATCGATCAAGAAAAATTGTAAGTTCATGTAAGGTGTTTAAATGTTCATGCGCTATAACTTTGAGAGCGTACCTGTTAAACAATGGATAAACCTTCACGTGGCTACTCCTGTAATGTAACAAATGTTAATAGTATATATATATCCACATATATATTTAATACTAGAAAGGTGATTAGGAATCATCAATACTCGGATGAAGTTTTGTGCAGCTATTTGTGTGATGTACATTAGTTTATATGGTGGAAAGAAACTAACTGTTCTTAAGAATCACGCATCTACATCTAAGTCTCTCTTTCTGCTAGTACAATGTGTACATAAGTAAGATGTGTCTCTTAGCTTGTGCCAAGCCCACACCATGGACACAAGGGGCACAGCAAGGGGAGAGGCATAAAAGGCTACAGAAGAGAAGTAGCAACTGCGGAACCTCGTTCAGCCAGTCTACTTGCTACTGTGCACTATTGCTTACCTTTCCTGTTCTCCCGTCCTCATCCTCGTCCCTGTTCCTTTGCCTCACTCGTGACTTCCCCCTCTTTGCTTAGTGTGTTTTGACCATTGCCTGTACTTCGACGACTTTGTATTACCCTGATAAGTGTTCTCACATTGACAACCTTGCCTGTCTTGAGACCACGATTCTTGGATTCCCCTCAAAAAAATCAGCTTCTCTGCAGTTGTGTCCGACCCTCTACATCCGGCTGGGAACATGGCAGCTTGAACAAATGCAGCTGCCTGGGAAAGTTCTGTAGAATGAGTGAAAACCTTCATTTTTTTTTAAATAAGGAAATCATTTCCCAGCTTTGGTTGGGAAAGTTGGTTTTTGTTCTGGCTACTGTTTTGTTTAGTGTGGGGTGTGTGGTATGAAGTGTGTGTCCATTATAAGACTGCTTGCCTCCCGCCATAGCCCTTTGTTGCACTAAACCATCAAATCTATTTTGCAAACTTACCATTTTTTACTATTATTAATAGTATTAATAAATATCAGTAAATGACACAATGTTGGGCCCAACTATTCAGAGTGGTAAAGACGGCAAGTATACAATCACATCAACAGTGAGAGACAATACAAAAAGTCGCCAGGTACAGAAGGACCCCAGTCTTACCCCCCCATCTCTGTTGCAGCCCCCAGAGGTTTTTATAACCCGCGAGAACCCACGGCTCTCCCTCGGCAGGTCCGTGTCAGTTTGTCCACCAGAAGAGATTGTAATCCTCGTGTGTCCAGGCATGCCTTCGCTGCCTCCTTCAATGCGTGGTCCCAAGCCGGTCTGTTCCGACCTGCGTCGGTCTCCAGGTTGTCCCTCGTCGATGCGTTGTCCGTCTGCTTGTCTCCGATCCCCGTCGGTGTCCCCCTTGCGTGCGGTGAGGAGCATGCACCTTTGCTTAAAAAGTGTTCCCGAGTTTTCCAGGTCCGTTGTTGGTGCAGCTTTGTGCGCAAGTGCTTGGTTCAAAGTCCCAGGCACAACTCCGCTGATGTAGTGTTCTTTCATCAGTATCAGGTTGTTTCCATTTGATGATGGCGGAACCTTGGTTTTTACACTGAGCACTTTGTTGGGTTGTTATTCAGAACAGATATTGATGTTCAGTGTACCTTTCATAAAGGTTAAGCAGGACTCCTGATGTTTTGCACCTAGCTGGTCCTTCAGAGGAGAATCTGCTGGCTAGGGGGCAATGCAGTCTTTCATATCCCAAGGGGTGTGTGTGTGTGTGTGTGTGTGTGTGTGTGTGTGTGTGTGTGTGAGACAGAGAGGTGTGAAAAAGGGCCATGTCCCACCTAAAGTGGGATAGGGAGCTGTGGGCCACCTTCTTTATTCCCGAGGAAGCTGTGTGTGTGTGTGTGTGTGTGTGTGTGTGTGTGTGTGTGTGTGTGTGTGCGCGCACATATGTGCAAGAGGTGTGAAGAAGAGCCCTGTCTCCCCAGGGGGGGGGGGAACAGAGAGCTGTGACTCTTTCCTTAGAGGTATGGGTTGCTTATGAATAGTGGCTGCCGTCTTCTTCTTTGGTTGATTCAGAAGTTTGTTTCTTTTTTGAGGGGCATGTTACTGGGGGGATTGTACCGTGGCTCTGGCAGGGTTAGACTGAGGAGCGTTATAGGCTTCGTACACATCGTTGTTTCGGTTGTTCTGGCAACACCGTGTTCTCCTCCAGATTGTAACATGTCCTTTTTGTTTTACATGTGTTTTTGTGTGGTGGAGTGATGCTGCTGAAGGAAGCATTGCTGGGAGGTATGTAAAAGCGTTATGTATGTGTGTGTTTGCCTATGGGGTGTCCAGTTGTGGGAGAGTGGTGGATCAAGACTCCCACGTGTTGTCAGACAATTTTTTAGTTTCTTTGTTGCGGAGTGATGGTTCCCCCTTGTGGGTCTACTGTGAAATTGCAGGTGGGGTTGAAATTTCTGTGGTGAATGTGATGTGGTTGAGGTTTAGGTGTCCAGGGCAGGTTTGTATGCTTGGATCGGAGTAGGTTGTATATGGGAAATTTTTTTTTTTTTTTTTTTTTTTAGGAAAAAAAAATTTTTTTGAGCGCGTATGAGTGATGTGTGGTCTGGGGAGAGGGTTAGGATGAGGACAGGGGTCAGGGTGAGGGCTAGGGCTAGGGTTGGAGCTTAGGTTAGGGTTGGAGCTAGGACCAGGCTTAGGGTTTCGAACTAGGCTTATGGTTGGAGCTAGGGTTAGGGGTGGAGTTAGGGTTGGGGTTGAATTCATGAATGGGATTGGATGTTCCTGGCCGGAAGCAAGAAAACGGGCATTGCTCCTTCACTGCTTCGGAACAGAAGATCAGAGACTGTTATACACATTGCTTAACACCAGTGATGATCTGGCTGCTGCAATTAAAGCTTGTTAAGACCACTTCATTCCAAAAAGAAATGTGGTTGTGGAACGACATGCTTTTAGAAAACGTGTGCAGGGAACTGGTGAATCTCTTCAAGCCTTCTGCTCACCCACACCTGTGCTATCGCCTGTGTTTCTGTTCCCTGACTCCTGTCCCTGTCCTGACAATTTCCCGGTGTTTTAAGCTTTCGCTTCATTTCATGGATTACGGTTTCGGATTTTTCCTTTGCTTCAACGTTTGCTCATCGGTGACCCCTGCCTGTGGTTGACAATTCTTTCCGCATGTCCCTTGTCAGTCCAACTGCAAAATAAAATGGTGCAACTGTACTTTGATCCGTGGTCTCTATGCAGCCATGACTGAAGGTTCCGCCTCACCTTTTGACCCAGCTATAATGAACAGCCTTCAGCATGCGCTCTCGTCTCAAAGGCACGCTGTTAGGCTCCCACGAGCAGACCTTTTTGAGGTGCCGAGGCGTTTCAGGGACTGGTTCAAGTCCTGCAGAAAAAGGGAGTGGTGGATCTTCAACCTCATACCCCCAGCCACCAATTTTGAAGGTCTAATCATCTCCATAGCCATGGTGAAAGCTAAAGGTGAGTGTGCATCCGGCCATTGTGCCGAACCCCAACCGCCGCCAAGATGTGGTGTACTGTTTGGTGCAAAAATAAAAATGAATGTCCGCAAAATACACCTTAACTATTCTTGTAATGGACTCTGGAACTTTAAAGCCAAACCAAATGCCTTCCACAAGAGAGCACGTGGCACTGAGCAAAAACATTTTCCAAATCCAAAAATATCATGTTCAGGTCTTTACCTTTTGTCTTAGATACCTTAGTCTGATGCCAGATCATACTGAAATGCTCTAGACATCTTGAAAATCCTGGGGTTCCTGCCTTCTGCACAATTACAGTTTTTCTCGAACGATTTGACACGTTACTCCAAACTCCGGTGACTGCTCTCAAAACAATTAACACAGCCATCTGAATACTTCATTCATTGTCCTAAATAGATTGTAAGTTCTTGTCTATCTCATACTACTTACGAATGACATGCATACTTGTCCCAAAACACTGTGCACAAAATTCTGCAATGTTTGCACAACAGTTCATACAGCCAATCAGAACTGTAAGATATCAGGAAAAAAGCAATTGCATGTCTTTCATTGGTTTAACATAAATTACAAACATTTATGTACCATTTTGCTAACCACAAAAAGCAAAACTGTCATTTGTTCAATGCTCAGTTGCACATGGTATGTTCTCAATGTGCCCCAACTTGATATCTGCTGATTTAGTAATACACACAACACAGGAAATGCAAATTTCCAAATTGATTACACAGTTATCACAATTCCTACAGCTATAAAAGGGGAAAAGAAAAAAGACAAAGAATAAGAACAAGAATGAGAAGGGGGAAAGGAAGACATGTAAGAGTGAGAGGTGGTGGAGAGGATAGAAGAAGATGAAGAGTGGAAGAGGTAGAGGGAAATGAGGGGAGAGGAGGCGAGGATGTAGGAAGAGGAGAAGGGAGAGGAGTAGAAGGAGGAGAGATGGGTAGTGTGGAGGGCAATGGTGTAGTGGAAAGAGGAAGAGAAGAAGATGTAACGACATGAGCAAAGATGAAGGGGACAGCAGGGTGGAAGAGGAAGGAGGAGAGGCAGAAGGTTTGGGTACAGATGGGTTTCAAATGAAATGAGGGCCACCCTAATTGACCAGGTCATAAATCATGGTCTCTTCTTCGGAGAAGCTGGGCAGAGAATTCAGCCCAACATAAACAGATCCACAGTGACTTCAATTATCCTCACATTTCAGAGTAAAAACTCGTAAGTAACCATACCATAGTACTGCTATGGTTAGACTCTAGTACTCTAGTTCTCTACTATAAATGTTCGTACTCATCCAAACATTTGTCAGAATGGAAGTTTGACAACATTCAAATGGACAAACAAGACTCTTTTCAATCAAACAAGAGCATGCCATTGTTGACACGGTGGTCCAGAACAACACCATCCACCTCAAAGCAAAGAGTAATACAGGAGAACCAAGTATTCCAGAATATTCAGCAATGCAGTCTTGCTACAACTGATCGTGTTGTAAGGAGAAATGCCATCTGGATGAAGTAGGTATACAAAGTGCCCTTTGAGAGAAACTCTATCAGAGTGAAGGAGTTGCGATTCCAGTTTGTTCAAGTTCGTGTAAGCCACACAATTACTGCACTTTTACTGTAAATACAAAGATATTGTCTATATACTATTCCACTGTAAGTGGAAAAATTCAGGCGTCTCTGGACATAGTGTTGTGTCAAAGGGGGAACCCAGACTGTTCTGCAACAGTTACAGTATAAACTTTAGAGTCAATGGTATTACTTTAAAAAACACTAACTTAATTGTACCGTGTGTTCTTACTCTAGAGGATTTTGGAGTTGGATAGGAGTGCTACTCATTTTAAGTACCAGTATATTGATGAAGCTGGCTTCAGTCTTAACAAAAAAAGGAGAAGAGGGAGGAATGTGATTGGCCATCGTGCCACAGTCAATTGCGGCAGACATGGTGATGTTGCCTCCTTGGACAGCGGGGAGGCAGCATCACCATGTCTGCCGCAATTTCAACTACTGGTGTTGTGGCACACAATGCTGTCTTGGGGGTCATACAAGACCAAAAGGATACAAATTTTTTTGAACTCCCTCAATGAAATCCTCTTCCCCCAGGTTGACCAGAAGCAAATGGATCAAGATTTTGTAGTTGTTTGAGACAATGTGCCATTCCACCATTCGGCGCTGGTGCGGGAGTGGTTTGAGCATCACCCACATTTCAGGATGGTGTTCCTTCCACCATATTCTCCTTTCCTGAATTCAGTTGAGGAGTTCTTCTCTTGTTGGAGATGGAAAGTGTATGATCGCTGTAATGTTTGTAGTTTAATGAGCAGTCCACACGTGGCTGACTTAACGTGGTTTCTTTATTTTGCCATCTTACATGAATATACCATTAATATGTCTTGCTATGCAATCAAGTTACTTACGTATTTTACATATTCTAATTCAATATATCACATCCTCTTTTTTAAGTCTAACCAAGTAAGCACAATTAGCTATTTAACATTCAACAAAGCATTCTATAAAGACATTCATTTTAAACTATGAATCCAGCATTTGTTTTTATACACAACAACAAGAATTATCTTACATATGTTACATGACTTCAGTCTCTGAATCTTGATAGCAATCTTATCACTCTACCAGATCTAGTAGTTTAAGTCAACTCTGTCTGCGCTTCTTCTTGTGGTGGAGTGTGATTCACCAGTGCAGATTCAGCTTGATCCTTGTTGCCTTCGTGTGTTTCTTCTTCTTTGTCTGAATCAGTATACATGTCTGTTTCTTTGTCAGACAGTGGAGATTCTTGTTCATTGGTCTTCATCAAATGTCTCCTGTTTCTTCTGTAGGTCTTCCCTCTGATGTGCGAACAATGAATGATCATGGGCATTCATGTTTGTTCAGAACAGTTGCTGGCTTCCAAACCTGTCCTTGTCATAGTCTAACATTGTCTCCTGGAGCTATTTCTGGCAGTTGTCTTGTGTGTCTGTCATAATAATATTTTTGTTTTGCTTGTCTGTGATTCAGCTTCTCTTTTATCTGCCAATTTCCTTCTGGAGTCAACAATGTTGTAGAGGTTGGCAATTTTGTCTTCAGTCTTCTTCCCATTAGTAGTTGTGCTGGAGACAGATCTAGTGGTGTGTTACAGTATTCTAACAATGCTATGTAAGGATCACCTTTCTCACTTTGTGATTTTGTCAGCATATTCTTGATTGTCTGCACAGCCTTTTCTGCTTGTCCATTGGATTGAGCATATCCAGGACTCGATGTTTTGTGGTCAAATTCCCAGCTTTCTGCAAAACATTTGAACTCTAGACTCACATACTGCGGTCCATTGTCAGATATCACTATATCTGGTATTCCATGTCTGGCAAACATAGATTTCATGGCAATGATGACATTTTGGGTAGTCATATCAGTTAACTTTCCAATTTCCGGAAACTTTGAGTAGTAGTCCACACACAGTAAGTATTCAGAACCATTGTGTTGAAATAAATCAGTACCTATTTTTGCCCAAGGTCTACCTGGCAATGTGTGCGGTATTAATGGTGCCTTTGCATTACTATTTCTATGTGTGTTGCACTTAGCACATTGAGATACCTTGTTCTCTATTTGAGTTGACATACCTGGCTAAAAGATGATATCTCTTGCTCTCTCTTTACATTTCACTATGCCCAGGTGTGATTCATGAATTTTGTCCAACATTTCTTCTCTCAGTTGACTTGGTACAATGAGTTTTGCCGCTTTAAACATCAGTCCTGATGTGTAACTGATTTCTTCTTTGGATGTCCAGTATGGTTGTAATTCTTTTGGAACAGCACTTCTTCCAGCAGGCCATCCATTCATGATGATGTTTCTCAGCATTATCATTTCAGGATCCTCTGCTGTGGCTTTCCTGAACTCTTGAAGTTTCTTGTCTGAGATAGGCAATTGAGGTGTTATCCAGTTTACCTCCAATTCCTCTTCAAGCAGTTCTTCTGTATATTCTTTGAGGTATGCACGACAATGTATCTGCTATGTGCATTTGTTTACCTGGTCTGTATGTAACTGTAAGGTTGTATTTTTGAAGTCTAAGCATCATTCTTTGTAGTCTAGAAGGAGTTTGATGGAGTGGTTTCTTGAAAATACTCTCAAGTGGTTTGTGATCACTTTCTACTAGAACCTCTCTTCCATATACATATTGATGAAATTTCTTACATCCATAGACAATTGCAAGTAGTTCTTTTTCAATTTGAGCATATTTACGTTGACAATCTGTGAGTGCTCGTGATCCATATGCTACTGGTCTTTGATTTTGCAATAAGACAGCTCCTATGCCTTCAGAACTAGCATCTACTGATAGGGTTAACGGTTTGCGGACATCATAGTACTTTAATGTTGGTGCATTTGTTGCTACTGTTTTCAGCTTTTGAAAACTTTTTTCTTGCTCAGTTTCCCAGTTCCATTCAGTGTCATTTTCAAGCAGCTTTCTCAGTGGTGCACTTACTTCCAACAAATTGGGAATGAACTTGGCTATATACTACAGCATACCCAGATATCTCTGTAGAGCTTGTTTGTCTTCTGGTGGCGGTAGTTGGATACAGCTCTCACCTTCTCATCATCTGGTTTGAGTCCATCAGCTGTGAGTACGTGACCAATGTACTTGATCTCTGATGTTCTAATTTGGCATTTCTTTCTGTTCAATTTAAGATTGTACTCTCTTATTCTTTGCAGGAGTTTTCTTAGTCTGCGATCATGTTCTTGTACGGTTTCTCCCCATACTAACAGATCATCTACTATGTTGATTACACCATCCAGATCTTCAATCATCTGTGCTATCGCTCTTTGAAATACCTCTGACGCCGATGATATTCCAAAAGGTAAACGCAGGAATCTGTATCTTCCTATTGGTGTGGAACTCTCGTTATCCAATTTAATCTGCCAAAACCCTTGGTTTGCATCTAGTACAGAGAAGACTTTGGCATTTGGCATGTTTGACACGACTTCTTCTACCGTAAGCAGTGGGTAGTACTCTCGTTTGATTGCCTTGTTTAAGTTTTGTGGGTCGAGACATATACGAATTTTGTTTGGCTTAACTATTGTTATCATACTACTGACCCAATCTGTTGGTTCTATTTGTCTGGTGATTACACTCATCTTTTCCATTCTGTGTGATTCCTCGATTATCTTGTCCTTCAAGGCAACTGGAACTTTTCGTGGTGCATGAACAACTGGTTTGACTGTTGAATCTGCTTGTATGCGTTGGTGTCCTGGCATACATCCTAAACCACAGAACAAATCTTCATAATCCTTCAGTATGTCATTGTCCTCATCTGTCACTTCGTGTATTCTTTTTATCATGCCTAATGTTTGACAAATGCTTCTTCCTAGTATTGCAGATGCATCTCTTTCAGTGATTTGAAATTCAATTCTGTGTTTTTGTCCTTTGTATTCACATGTAAGCAGTTTCTGTCCCAATGGCGACATCTGGTGTCCAGAGTAGGTTATCAACTTGCATGTGGATTCATTCAATTTCTCCTTTATGCCAAGTGATTTAAACGTTTTTAAGGATAGAACATTGCAGTCTGCACCCGTGTCTAGTTTGAATGTGACTACTTTGTTATTTATTTTGAGTTTCTCTGTCCACTTCTCTTTGCATTTCTGTTATAACGGCTTTTACGTTTTTTACTTCTTTAATCGTCTGAACTTCACTGTGCCTAGGAACATGCTAGTGTCACTGTCAGCTCCGTCGTTTGTTCAAGTGCATGCATTTTTCTCGATTATTTCCGTTCGTTTCTGCACATTTTTGGCGAAATGGTTCTTTATTGCATGATTTACACGTCTGTGCGTAGGCAGGGCATTTTCTTTGTTCATGTTTGTAACCACATCTATTACATTTTTTATGTGTTCTTTTGAATCGTTCTGCATTCCTTTCAACTCGTTCTTATTTGTTCTTTTTCGAGAGTTTTAATTTTGTGCAAGTCTACTTCTTCATTGAGTGTTTTTATTTGGCTAGATGTGATTTCACTGGCACGACGAATATCAACAGTTTTGTTAATGTGAGGTCTGCCTCCCTACTGAGGAGTTCTGTTGTTGAGGCAGTAGCTTCTGTTATACATCTCCACACAGGCCTCTTCCATTGCTTGAAGAAGACTGTAAGGGTTGCGATTGTGATATATTGAATTAGAATATGTAAAATACGTAAGTAACTTGATTGCGTAGCAAGACATATTAATGTGTGTGTACATCAGACTACGTTATACAATCAATAGACCACACAATTGTACGTTTGATGTTAGTATTTAATTTTAGTAAATGCATTAGTAGAAGAAAAGGCACTACTTCTTTATGCAGTGAAATGAACTGTTTGGTCAAGGTAAGAGTGAGTTTAGTTGGCTGTGTGTTAATTGTTTTGAGAACAATTACATTCATTTGGAGAAATGTGTCAAAACGATTGAGAAAAACTGTAATTTATGCGCTAACAAATATGCAGACAACCTCTGCTCCATTGCACTAAAAAATCTTTCCCTTAACATTAATAAGGCAAATTGGCCTGAATTGCCCTATCTCTGCAGCATCTATCTCTTTGGGTATAAATAACCCTCCTGCCCTCCTCCACACCTTCGGAATAATACCTTCCTTCCATGCGACCACCTACTGCTTCCATAAAAACTTAGGATGTTTTGTTGAAGTGAGTTCGTGCATACCTTAATGCTTACTTGTCTACCTGCTCAAAAGCGTGTAAACCAGTTCGAGTTTTTAATGTGTAATTTAATATGACCTATGTTTTTTATTAATTTAAAAATGTACTTACTATATTTAAAACAAGTTAATTTTATTCAATTAAAGGTAATGAGAAAAAAACATGTTCAATGAACTTTCCACATACTGTCCTCTCTGCGCATGTCTATACATGTTACCGCTTTCTCATGTCCTGGAGGTGGGGATCTTTTTCACTATGAAGGATTTGGAACAGTACTGGCTACTCTGTAAATTCGGTATAGCCTTGTGGAATGAAAATGTAAATTTGTTATCTTTGTTCCAGTTATTGTGCTTGTATTGAAACTTGTGCAAGGTCACTGTGACCCAGTGTATGTTCCTGTGTGATTATAGGATTGCGTCAAACTAAGTCTGTGTTTATGCTTATGCAGCTGCTTAAAGAATATATGTATGTGCAAGGAAGGAAGAAGAGAGGTCAGAGTGATATAGGAAGGTTCCCTAAGACTTATAGCTGTATTGTGAAACTGTCCTCACGGGGAGGGCTGCTTCCTGCTCTCCTTGAGAATCAGAATCAGAACGAGCTTTATTGCCAAGTATGTTCACACATACAAGGAATTTGTCTTGGTGACAGGAACTTCCACAGCACAGACAGAATGACAGTGATGAGAAGATAGAGTATGTGAATAAGGGATAAAAAATATATAAAAATATAAAGTACCCAATATACAAAAATAGTCACTAGATACAAATGCAAGGGAGTGTGAGTAAGCGATATGATGTGATAAATAGTTAAAAATATAACTAGCATTGTGTATTGCGCTGGTTTACTCTCTAGGGGGGGATTTAGCTGTTCATGAGGTAGATGGCCTGAGGAAAGAAACTTTTCTTGTGCCTGGCTGTCCTGGTGCTCAGTGCTCTGTAGCGCCGGCCAGATGGCAAAGGTTCAAAGAGGAAGTGGCCTGGATGTGAGGAGTCTAGAATGATTTTGCTAGCCCTTTTACTGACTCTGGACGAGTACAGTTCTTGGAGAGCTGGGGGCGGGGGGTGTGCCGATGATTCTTCGAGCAGTCCAAACTATCTGCTGATCTTCTGATGTCTGATTTCGTAGCTGAGCCGAACCAGACAGTTATAGAGGTGCAGAGGACAGACTGGATGACTGCGGAGTAGAATTGCATCAGTAGCTCCTGTGGCAGGTTGAACTTCCTCAGCTGGCGAAGGAAGTACAACCTCTGCTGGGCCTTCTTCACAATGGAGTCTATGTGGGGCTCCCACTTCAGGTCCTGTGAGATGGTGGTGCCCAGGAACCTGAATGACTCCACTATTTCCACAGTGCTGTTCATGATGGTGAGTGGGGATAATGCTGAGGCATTTCTCCTAAAGTCTACGATCATCTCCACTGTTTTGAACGTGTTCAGCTCCAGGTTGTTACGACTGCACCAGACAGCCAGCTCTTGGACCTCCTGTCTGTAAGCAGACTCGTCACCATCCCGGATGAGGCCGATGAGTGTGGTGTCGTCTGCAAACTTCAGGAGTTTGACAGAGGGGTCTTTAGCGGTGCAGTCGTTGGTATACAGGGAAAACAGCAGTGGGGAGAGCACACATCCCTGGGGGGCGCCAGTACTGATCATGCGAGTATTGGATGAGAATTTTCCCAGCCTCACTAGCTGCTGCCTGTCTGTCAGGAAGTTGGTGATCCACCGACAGCTGGAGGTGGGCACAGAAAGTTGGGTTAATTTGGACAGGAGGAGGTGTGGGATGATGGTGTTGAAGGCTGAGCTGAAGTCCACGAACAGGATTCTCGCATAAGTCCCTAGTTTGTCCAGATGTTGCAGGATGTAGTGCAGTCCCATGTTGACTGCATCATCCACAGACCTGTTTGCTCGGTAAGCAAACTGCAGGGGGTCCAGCAAGGGTCCAGTGATGTCCTCCAGGTAGCCCAACACCAGTCTTTCAAGTGACTTCATGACCATATACGTTAAGGCAACAGGTCTGTAGTCATTAAGTTCTGTGATTTTGGGTTTCTTCGGAATGGGGATGATGATGAGAAGAGGGGAGAAGCGGATTTGGTTTTGCCTAAAGGAAGGGGGCCCTGCCTGGTGTGCGTGACAAGAGCTGTATAAATATCTGCTTGCTTAGATGCTAAGGTGTGTGACTCTATTAGAGAGGCTCACCCGTGTGCATGCATTAGATAATAAAGCATTAAGTTTTTGTCTGATTATGTGGAGTGTTTGTTTATTTCTCCTACCACACCCTATCCAAGTATCCTCGTTTTTGGTAAGTAAGCAATTTGTAGCCATGGGTGTGTTATATGTATATTTTTACTTAAAAAGGGTTCTGTTTACACTTCAAAATGTTTTTCTGATTAAAAAGTAGTTAGCTAACAGTAACACTTTTGTGTGTTAGCTAGCATTAGCATTAACAGCGGAATTAAATTTTTACTTTACTTGTGAAGATGAATGGTTAATATTATAAGCTTTACATTAAATACAGCTGTACCAATGAGGAGATAACTAGCTATTTAATGGCTAAGTTGTAGCTTTTCCTTCACCACTGTCTTGGCTTATAATGTAAGCGCTGCTATATGCCCTTGTTAAAGTGGACGGGACAAGAGCAGCAGCCCTGCCACTACACGTAGGCTGCAGCAGTGAACTGCCTCAGTTGCTCTTCATTGAAAATAGAATGCGGAGCGGAAAAATACGGTGGTAGCAGCAACTTGCTTTCTGAAATGAATTTGTCTGTGTTCACCAGGAGTGCTTTTCAGAAAAGCAAAAATAACCACTACATTTAATTATGCTCTATCAAAAATGAGTAGCTTCGATAAGTGGCTTGATGTCGGCAGACAATGAATGTTGAAATAGTGGGTATATATCCAGTATTAATGGGAGGTCAGCAGGGTATCCCGCAGCTCTGCCGACCCGCTACTTCACCGTTTTGTCTGCAACTACAGTATCCTATCCTAGGCAGATACAAGACACTCGAGAGTTCCTTGAGGCCTGGTATTCTTCAAGCAACTCTATAAACAAACACGTCGATCTGGATCCCATCTATGAACCGATGCAACGCGAGGACCAATTAGGATCAAGCTAGTATCAAAGCGGTTTTTTTAAACCGGTTTAGGTCAAGACAACCGACCAATCAGAGACCAAAACAATTGCCAAGGTCGAAGGTCACCACAAACCAGCCAGTCACGTCAAACCTCCAGACAACTCCCACGCTCAAACTATATATAAAGAAAGAAGTCCAACACACTCCACACAATTTGTGCACTGATGATGACTCCTTGACTGGTGATGAAATGTTTGCAATCTAAATGCCAAGCTCGGCAGACTGCTGAACACCTCAATCAACAACCCGAGCTACGAAGACCACCAATCTTCTCGATAATTTCCAACTACAGTATATGTCTCAGCGTGGTTGGAGCTGCTACGAGTGAAGTGCACTGTTTCTCAGTTGCTTAACATGATGAACAGGAAAACTCAAAATGTGAAGGTGAGACCAAAAGGCTCAGAGAAAGTCTGTTGAACTCAGGAAAATAGCAGCATCCAAAAGGCTCAGTTCATAATAAAGTTTTTTGTTGAGCAGAGGCAGCTCTGACTGCAGGAGGTAGAATGTCCTGAGGAGCACAGACGCTGAGTCGTGGTAACACCAGTCAAGGTTGTGAAGTGGTGAGCACAAGAAAACAGGGATGAGATAATCTGACTTTAGTTAGTAAGTTAATGTTTTTTAGTTCTGTTTTGTGCTCTGCTTTCATCAGAAATTCTAATGTACTATCAAACCAAAGTACTACAAGTATTTTGTCTGTGTGATTAGTTTAGTTTTGAAAGCATAATTTCTAAATGCTGTAAAGTGATTTCATAATTGCTCATCAGTGAAATATTACACTTGCTAGAAAATATTCCACCAGTGAATTAAGAAATAAATTAATAAACAAAATAATAATTACTGAAAATTGTCTTCTCTCCTAAACTGGCATTTGTTGCATATTTCATATGTTAAATAATGAAAATTTGGACTTCACATCTTCACAGATAAGTTTGTAGTGACCTGATCTGAGTCACAGGCATGTGTTCTGTGTAGACACACAAGTTAGTCATGACTGGACAACTACATTTTCTTTGTGAACAGGCTTGCCATTTAGCTAATTCCTGTTCATTTTTAGTTTATTTTAATTGTAGGCTCTTCATGTCTGATCTTGGTATAAGGTGGAACAGAACTTAACTTTTTGGGGATCCCATAATGTTTTGGTAAGTGCATTTATCAAACACTTAAAAGCTATATTGATGGCAGCAGTATTTCAGCAGTCATTCAGTTTAAACAATGTTTTAAACCACAACTCCATAGATCTGCAACAGCTACGGACAAATTTCTGTAATTGTGTGGTATCAGTTTTTTTCTTTCTTTATTGATACCATGGTTATGGTACAGCAAATGACCATTAAAAAGAGCCAAATTGAAGAGAAAATATATAGGGAAGAAGGAAGAGCTCAACACGGGTAGGTCATCATCTTATAATTCACATTAAGAGCTGTTACATTCATGCTGAAAAAAGTACCGCTACACATTTCTTTCACCTTCTTCAACTTTCAGCTTCTTGCTAGATGTGGTTCTGTGTCTTTGTTTTTTTCTACAGTATAATAATGGCTAATTGCAGCACAGAAGCAGCTGAGAGGGCCGGGAGAGCAATAAAGAACAACTACAAGGAAGAGTGATTGGTGCAGTGAGCCGCTGTTTAAACTGGGCTAATTCCCATCAGCTGAGATGCCTAATCATAATCGAAACTATTCCAGCAATGGCGACCAAAACAAACAACCAAATGGACGCAATTAATCGATCGATCAGAGTCACGCCCACTCCACACTACAGGTCACAGAATTATTCAGAAGAACATGTGCCCTAACAAACCACAAAATACAGTTTAACAAACAAATTAGTAAAAATATCACCCACAACTACACAGACGCACAACTGATTGTGTCTATCTGCACAGCTACACGACAGGAAGGCGTGTCGGGGAAAAAGCGGTCGCAACACTACTGTGCTTACCTGAAACATCACGAACTGCAGCAACGGACCTCCAACGCAAACTATAATACACGAGTGTCGGTGCTTTTAAAGTAAGCCTTGGTCTTGAGTGTTTTAAAGCCGCTTTGAGGTTTATGTAAGGGACTGTGATGTCCAGGAAGTTTACTTCCTGTGCGCCCCAGTGTTGTTTTATTGTTATTTTGGGGTGGTGTGTGTTCATGAGTGTGGTGAATGTGTCAAAATCCTCGTGGCCATGGTGCCAGACCCTGAAGATGTCATTCAGGGATCTGTAGGAGTTCAGTGTCCGGTCTGTTGTGGTCTGGGTACCTTAGAAACGTTTCCTTTACTGCTCTCAGGCCCAGGTCTGTTGCAATGTTCGTGTATAGGCTGTTGATATCAATGGTGAACAGGAAGGAGTCCTCCGGCAAGCAATCAGAGATCCTACACCTCACAGCTGGCCTGTCTTCCTGTTGTGGTATATATAGGGTTCAGTACTATCCACGGCATGGGGGGTGCGGTGGCGCAGTGGGTTGGACTGGGTCCTGCTCTCCAGTGGATCTGGGGTTCGAGTCCTGCTTGGGGTGCCTTGCGACGGACCGGCGTCCCGTCCTGGGTGTGTCCCCTCCCCCTCCGGCCTTACGCCCTGTGTTGCTGGGTAGGCTCCGGTTCCCCGTGACCCCATATGGGACAAGTGGTTCAGACGGTGTGTGTGTGTGTGTGTGTGTGTGTGTGTGTGTGTGTGTGTGTGTGTGTGTGTGTGTGTGTGTGTACTATCCATGGTTTCAGGCATCTGCTGGGGGTCTTGGAACATATCTCCTGCGGATAAGAGGGGGGCTACTGTCTCTTTACTCACTATATTTGATTGTACAATTTTATAACTTATAGCAATTTATTGCACTTGTACGCTGTCTTTGGAACTGACTATCTGTGTGGCGGGGGGGCGCAGTGGGTTGGACCGGGCCCTGCTCTCCAGTGGGTCTGGGGTTCGAGTCCCGCTTGGGGTGCCTTGCGGTGGACTGGCGTCCCGTCCTGGGTGTGTCCCCTCCCCCTCCGGCCTTACGCCCTGAGTTGCTGGGTAGGCTCCGGTTCCCCGCGACCCCGTATGGGACAAGCGGTTCAGAAATGTGTGTGTGTGTGTGTGTGTGTGTATCTGTGTATCTGTGTGGTGTGTTTGTATTTTTTTTCTTTGGTTTAGTGTAGTATAGTTTTCATTATGTATATGGGTGTTTTCTTATTAATTTAAAATTGTTTTTTTTTTTTTTTTGTTTGGTGTATTTGGTTATTTGCATTGTTTATATATTGTATCAAAATGTGTAAATAGGAGTTCATGGATTTTGCAATGTAAATTGCTTTCTCACAGATTGTCAATTATGCAGGCTACTCTGATAAATTTAGCCATTTCTGTTGAATAAAGAAAAGGTTCAGGGAGGAGGGATGCTGATACTA
Organism: Scleropages formosus; assembly: GCF_900964775.1. Lineage (NCBI taxonomy): Eukaryota > Metazoa > Chordata > Actinopteri > Osteoglossiformes > Osteoglossidae > Scleropages > Scleropages formosus. Next base: position 104,425 of record NC_041830.1, on the reverse strand, counting down.
CTATGTACAAGGAGAGGGTTTTTTTTTTGTGAGATTATTTTGTACATGGTTGTGGATGTGTTGGTTTGTGTTGTGATGTTTTGATATATTTGATAAATAAAGTTTTTAAAAAAAAAAAGTGTAAATAGGGGAGATGATGTGAAAAGAGAAACAACCAAAGAAAATAGTAGGTAAGCTGAACAGCAATACCCTGGGAACAGGCCAGGGGACTACCCCTCTCGTGCGGTGGAGTTGCCGGACAAGACAGGGTTATGTTGCTGTGCATCCAAATGCGGACAAAAAGGGTGATTTTTTCAAAAGCAGAGTGAATATATCTTTGTGCACCATGCAAACAACGTGCCAAAGTGAGAGATCTAAAGCTAAAACTTCAAATGAGAGTTATCGAGATTTCTTGGGGTTATATATAGTCCATTAGAGAAGAATGATGACTTCACCTCCATGATGTACAGAATGACACACACACACACACACACACACACACACACACACACACACACACACACACACACATATATACAGGCTGAAACTGCTTGTCCCGAGCACGGTCGCAGCAAGCCAGAGCCTAACCTGGCAACACAGGGTGTACGGCTGGAAGGGGAGAGGACGCACCCAGGAAGGGACGCCAGTCCGTCACAAGGCACCCCAAGCAGGACTCAAACCCCGGACCTGCCAGAGAGCAGGACCTGGCCAAGCCCACTGCGCCCCCACACCCTCTTCTGTACAGAATGACATTTATGGAAATAATTATATCCATCTGGAATGGCTTCAATTAACAAAATCATATTGGAGTCACTGAGCCAGGTGTTGGTACAAAACACGTCTGGGCTTGTAACTTAGTATTAAATAATTTACAAAACCAGCTTTATTAGTTAGTGAGTGGATATTTAACAGACAGTATTTTAGACTACTAGACTAGTGTCTACTGTAGACTATGCCCCCCATAAACAGTTTAAGTAAAGGACCAGACATTATTAGATTTCAGTACTTCCTTCCAGTTTTATTACACAGAGAAATGAAGCAGCTCTTTAACACCTCAGACTGCTGATGACATATTTCATTACTGTTAATATGCAGCATTCGAGCAGACATGTTGTTGTCAGCCATAGAACTTACATGGGCTAACACTTCACTTTATACTTAGATTTCCATGCCCCCAAACATTCTGAAATGCCAGATCTCCAACAAGTAGCAGATTATTATTGCCGTTATTTCCAAGTTCATCAGCAAAACTGCTAAAAGACAAATATCCATTTTGGATATGGATGGGAGAATCAGAACCATGAACCTGCGGCCTAATCTTAGCTTTATCCGAGTTCCTCCTTAGGGTAACCCAGTTGCTATGAAAACGGTCTGTGGCACCAGGCCTATTGTTAACTGTACTAGGGCCTGTAAGGGCTGATGCCAAGTTTGACAAGAGGCACTGGGATAGATCGACTATAACCAGCTCGCTGTCTCTCTAATATAGATCAAATGTTTTAAGCGCCCATCTAGATTACAGACTTTTCACACTAAATCATTATTTGTAATGCATTTTGAGCATTTGAAATTGTCAACAATATCAGAACGTGCAACTAAGCAATACATATTACACACAACACAAGGGCAGCATGTGACAATATATTGTTGTGAAACTCATCAAATTGGAATTCCATCATCTCTTACACGCCAATGCTGACTTGGCTGACGGTGCTCGGCTTGCAATTGTCGTTTTGTGGGCACTCTGCTCTCGACTGCTCAGCCTTGCTATGCCTCCAGATTTGATTTAACCGTGTCTTCAGTAGCACAGCTCCTGGTCTCAACCTCTGCAAACTTTTCTTTAAACTTATACAGAAATTCTTCAAAATTTACACAATCAGTTAAGTCAAAAGTCTCATTTCCATGATAGAGACGGTGTTTGAAATCTTTTTAACAGATCACGTTTAACAATCTGTATCTTAACTTTAATTTAAATCTTAATATCAGCCAGATCCTGTCATTCCTTTTATGATGCTGAGGATTTAGTGTTTATTTGGTCCAGATCTCTCAGCTTTATGGGGTGAGCTCCTGTACTACTCACTTGGTCTTTGATTCATGAAATAGATCATTCATTGAATAAAGTGCTAGTGAAACTCAATGCACATGGTGCCATTTCTTCTTTTGAATCCAAAGCAACATCCATAGCTATGTTCTTATGAACCAAAACATGTCTTTATCGTTGGCAAATTTATGTCTCCTTGAGTGGGTTACTGTAATATTTTTCACTACCTTTGTAGCAGTACATACCTTTAATGTTTTAGAAGTGGTCTGTTAAAGTCATTTGGTGGTGGGGGGTCAAAATTGTGTGTTTCTGGAGCACAAACAGAAACTTAGTGGCCATCGTTCTTTCAGGCCACGTGACTTCTTACACCTACACATAAAGTAGGATTTAGAGTCTCCAGTTCGACTGAAAAATGTGTCCTTTGAATCTGGGAAAAACACAGGAAAATAGAGAAAGTCTGCAAATACTGAACAGGGACTGAACCCACATCAATCAGCATGGCCCAGTTTTTCCAAAACTGTACACTGAAGTTGTTAACGCTGCAAGCAGTTTAAGTTCACACTGTCATATCTGGAGGATATGGACGTATGGTGCTGCACATCTAAATGTGGACGAAAAGGGTGATGTTCTCAAAAGCAGAGTAAATATATTTTTGTGCACCGTGCAAAGAAAGAAAGTGCCAACGTGAGACGAGAAACACGAAACGAAGAGATGCAGAGCGAACTGTACAAAGACACGTGACCTAGCCTGGGCAGGGACATGGAACAAGAGCACAGAGGACAGATGCAGATGTAAATAGAGCTCTGCACTAGAACACAAACACACTGTGAACAGAACTTCAGTAGCATGTGAATAACCATGGAAGGAGAATCACTAAGCAATCACTAGGAAATGCAGTATAGAGCTGATCAAAAATCCATAACTACATGTTTGTCTGTCACTCCTTTTATGATGTTGGGGATTTAGTGTTTATTGGGTTCAGGGTATTGAGTGGCTCTGGGGTCAGCATCCGCAACGTTCATCCTGAGTCCGATTGTCAGGGATCGTGATTCACATTGTATAATTAATAATTCAAGAATATTGAGACAATTACGGAGAACGTTTGACTTCAGATAAGATTAATATCTAATATCAGAAGTTTTAATATATGAATCTCTTTTATCCTGGTGCTCACAGCCCCCATCTCCCTGTTCCAGCCATACATGTGGAGTGTTATTATTTTTCTAAGCAAGAGATGACAACATTGGTGAAGGACCCCAAATAGATTCAACTGGCCTATGGCTGACCGCGTGGTTTGGAACTTTTACAGACCTCAGAGGAGCACCAGAGGGCTTCCTCTCCATAATTATGGGCCCTTTTATGTGTCCAGAATAAGTGTGCTTTCAAAAGATGCTGGCTACAGAATTACACAGCAGAGTCTTGTCTGTATGCTTACTCTACAAATAGATTTTTGAAAATCTGATTCTGGAGTGAGTCACCGTCTGTCCTGGAAGTCCGCACTTCTTATTTCTGTGTTGTTTGATGTGTCTAGTCTAAAGAATTTTCTTGGCTGAACCTTGCTCACTTCAAATAAAGGTTGTACCTCGATTTTTCTCTAGTTCCCATGTGCATTTAATTTGTACATTTACTTTTACATGAGTATTGTTTCGAAAAACTTCACCTGCCTCTGACCAAGCTTCTCAGATTCCTCTAAAACTGGAGGAAACTTGAGTGAAGTTCAGGGAAATATGACAAACCTCTGTAAACATCATGCATGAATTCATTTTTGAATTCTCAGAGAATATGAATCTCTCTCTCTGGAGTCCACTCTTTGGACTCCTAGGAATCACCAGCTGCCCTCATCCATTATTAATTATACTGCTTAAACTAAATATGGGCATACTTCAGAAGAGCTGGAAGGGACTACTGGTAGTAAGCAATGCATTTAAATTTGATATGTTACTATGGAAACTATTAACATCTGATTTAAGGTTGCAGATTTCAAGAAGCTGTCAATCTCAAAAAACTAGAGAAAAATTGAGGCATAAAGGAAAAGTAGAGATTACAGATGGTCCCCGACTTATGATGGGGTTACGTTCCGAGAAACCCATCGTAAGCTGAAAATATTGCAAGTCAAAAACAAATACACCTAACCTCATCAAAAAAGTCATAGCATACGTGCAATGGCCATTACGGGCTTGTTGTCACGCACACCTCGCCCGCACCTGCCTCTCATCAAGACAGCATGGGATGAAAGGACCAGGATTCCACACCTGGTTGTGGAACCTCAACTGAGATACCACAACTGCTGTGTGTACACAAATTCCTATCCTTTCGAAGTTTCTGATCTCCTGACTGCCGACCTTTGCTTTGTCTTGTTGTTTATGTTCCTTGTCTGTCCCAAGAAACCCTGAACGCTCATCGTCTGCCCATGCCTGTCCCTGACTACTGGCCTTCGTCTTGCTCCTTGGCTTTGTTTGTTAATAAATGGAACCTGCAATTGGGTCCTACTCACCTTCACCCCAGCTTCCATTTTTCCAGCCTGACACTTGCTACCTTCAGGCTGGGCAATTATCTTGAGCTTCTCATCAAGAGTTATTGCCTTCCTCTTCTTCTTCTCCCCAGTAGCAGGAGAAACAGATGGACATTTTGTAGACATGATGGATGTATAAAACACAACATAGATATAGGGAGTATACAAAAATGCTGGCCACGCAGAACACTGTAGAGTATTGGTTGTGTACACTAGCGACATCATGGCAGACTGGGAGGTACGGATCGCTGCCACTGCCCAGCATCATGAGAGAATATCGTACCACATATTTCTGGCCCGGGAAAAAATTAAAATTTCAAAATCTGAAGTATTAACATGAATGCGTATCGCTATCGCACCATCGTAAAGTCAGAAAAATATAAGTTGGACCATCGTAACTCAGGGACCGTCTGTATACTCTGTACGTTTGGACAGTTTTCTCTGAACTGGCTTCCTATAGCTGCTCGAATCAAATTCAAAACCCTGGTTACTCTGTACAAATGCATCAATAGAACTGCTCCCAGCTATTTACAAGACTTAATCATCCGGTACACCACAGCCAGGCCCCTTCGCTCGTCTACTTCTGCTCACTTGGTGGCCCTGCGCACAAAAGGCGAAGCTCGGAGGTTCTCGGTTCTGGGTGCGTTGTGGTGGAATGACCTTCCCCTGTAACTCAGAACTGCGGAAAATGTCTATTTTCAAACATGGTCTGAAAACCCACCTTTTCCAGATCCACTTCGCCCAAGATCTCTCCAGCTCATTTACGGTGTAACTCTTCACGCATCGTAACTTCATAGGCGTCCCCAGATACATCCTTTATTCAACCATTACTCTGGCATTGTACTTGCTCATTTCTGTATCTTATATTTAAAAAAAAAAATTGGTGGGTGGGTATCGGAATTTGTTTATCCTGTGTCTTATGCACCTATTCGAACGATGAACTGCGGTGCAGCAAGTGGTAGGGAACACACTAGGTTTGCTTGAGACTTTCATGTCTCAGCTATGTCTCCTCTTAATGGAATGCATAAATTGTACTTTTGCTGTGCGTCGCTTTGGACAAAAGCATCTGCTAAATGAATAAATGTAAATGTAAGTAGGTAAGACTGTTGTACTGATATTTTTGAAAATTAACAAATGTTTGCAGTTAAATTAATGAAAAAGATAAATTGACAGATTAAAGATCCTAGACAGTAAAGATCACACACACACACTTTCTGAACCGCTTGTCCCACACAGGGTCGCAGGGAACCGGAGCCTAACCCAGCAACTCAGGGAGCAAGGCTGGAGGGGGAGAGGACACACCCAGGACGGGACGCCATTCCCTCGCAAGGCACCCCAAGTAGGACTCGAACCCCAGACCCACCGGAGAGCAGGACCCGGTCCAACCCACTGCACCACTGCACCACCGCACCCCCTGGTCAGTAAAGATCATAGCTTCCGAAATTGTAAAATATCTTAATGGTCACAATATATTTGAAAAATTTCAGTCTGGTTTCTGCACTGATCACAGCACCGAAACAGCACTCACATGTGTTGCTAATGATATTCTCATCTCTTCTGATCCTGGTCATATTGTTATGTTACTGAACTTGTGTGCTGCATTCGATACTGTATCGATACCATACTGATAGCATAGTATCCTACTGAGCAGGCTTGGAAACCTGACTGGACTAAGAGGTACCGTTCTGATGTGGTTTGAATCGTATTTAGCTAACTGTGAACAATTTGTACTGAAATCTGATGACTGCACCCCCTCCATCTCAACTACGTTTCAGTATGGTGTGCCACAGGGCTCTGTGTTGGGGCCATTACTGTTCTCACACTGTTACCATTGGGTGACATTATTCGCAAACGCAATGTGAATTTCCATTCATATGCCAGTGACACGCAGGTTTATGTATTGTTTAAGCCTGATGATCCATCACGTGGTGTCTTTAGCTAATTGCTTTACCAGTATAAAATTATGGATGAGTAAAAATTTATCTTTAAATGCCAGTAAAACAGAAGTACTTGTGGTGGGTGGTGATGCCAAAACTCTCGACATAATCACGCCAATCTTTACAACAAATGGTATTAGCTTTAAGCATACAGATTGTATCAAGGATTTGGGTGTCCTGCTGGATGGAAAGCTGTCATTTGTATCTCATGTAAATGCTTTGACCATGTCGTGCTTCCTTCAGTTAAGAAACATAGCTAAATTGCAGTGATTCCTATGTAGACGGGATGCTGAGAAACTGGTTCATGTTCTTGTTTCAAGCAGGCTGGACTACTGTAATGCTTTATTATCGGGTTGTCCATACCAGACTCTTATCCAGGCTACAGTTGGTACAAAATGCTGCTGTGAAAATTGTCACTAGAAGAAGGAAGTACGACCATCTAACACCGGTACTTAAAACATTTAGTCACATTTAGAGTTGACTATAAAATCCTTCTTTTGACCTTTAAGGCATTGCTCCAGCTTACCTTTGTGAGATTGATTCGTATATCCCAGGACAATATCTTTGCTCATTAGATGCAGGTTACCTTGAAGTACACACACATTTTCAGAACCGCTTGTCCCATACGGGGTTGCGGGGAACCGGAGCCTACCCGGCAACACAGGGCGTAAGGCCGGACGGGGAGGGGACACACCCAGGACGGGACGCCAGTCCGCCGCAAGGCACCCCAAGCAGGACTTGAACCCCAGACCCACTGGAGAGCAGGACCCGGTCCAACCCACTGCGCCCCCACATTACCTTAAAGTACCCATGATCAATAAGACTTCAGTAGGAGGTTGCGCCTTTAGTTATAGAGCACCTAAACTGTGAAATAGTCTACCAGTTACTGTCAGAAATGCCCCGTCTGTTTCTGTTTTCAAATCCCGACTAAAGACTTAAATGTTCACTCAGGCATTTCACCTCGAAATGTAATTCCACTAGCCTTGGTTGTTTTTTTACCACCATTATAAAAATGCATAATAAATTAAGTAAAGTAACAAATTACTAACTCTGTTCTTTCTTCTTGTTGAGCATTGCCTCGCTACATAAGACTTGAGGAGGCCAGCCAGTGGTGATAGACAAAACCCCTGCTGACTGAGCATGATGACCAACTGCCATGATGAAGGAGACGTTCCATGCTGAGCTGGGGATCCAAGATACCATTTAGCAACAATATCATTATTACTTGTTAAACTAGCATACAATTGTTGCTAAATCTAGAATGCCCAGGACGGGTGGGCAACCACTGGCCCATGGACCCCCAGAGGTTTTTTTCTCCCTCAACCTTCAGTTGGGAGTTTTTCTTTCTTTCCCCAGTGGTCAGTAGCCATACTTATAGCTCTATAAGAGTACTTTATTATGGTAGCCATTAATCAACTGTCTTTGTTTGTATCTGTTTTTCTTGCATTATTCCTGTGTTAAAGCCCTCTGTGTCACTGCATGAGAAGAGCATCCAATAAAAATGAATTCCCTTCACCTGTTTTCCCCAGTTCTTCTCTCTATCTCCCCCCCTGTGTTTCAGACCAGTTAGTTAAGTTGTCCATCAGTCTCATTTCACTGGTGAAATCTCACATGGGTTAAATTAAGGTTATTTCTAACCGGAAAATTACACCCACACATTCTTATACCACGTCATCTCTCTATCCTCTATATGTGGTGGTGGAGCAGTGACCAGAACAGATAGAAAATGGGTACCTGGACACATTTCACAAGCTGCATTGCAAATAATACAGCTGGGAACTAATTGTATGGTTACCATGCAAAAAATCAGTGTGTTTAAGATCATTTTCAATAATTGAAATGTTAAAGTAAAAATGTCAAAACATATTTCCATATATTTCTTTGTGAAAAAAAAATTGGCATTGTCAGTGATGATGGGTAGGGGTTGAACCCTAGAGATGTGGTCCAGAGCCCAAAAGGGGTGCTGTAGCTGTTGGATGTGGTTGGACACGTGCAGAGGGGGAGGGCAGGGTTCGGCTCTTGTTGTGTGTGGCAGCTGAGGAGTGCTACCCCAGAAGCAGACAAATGGCAGCTGGTTGTTGAGCAGGTCTGAGAGCAGGAAGAGAAGGCGAGTCGTGTGAAGGCATTAGTTAAGCTGGGTCAGTGGGGGAACTGGGAAGGTGTGGAGAAAAGGAAGCTATGCTGGCAAGATGTGTTGGCTATGGAGGCCAGTTGCATTAAATCATTAAGTTCGTTGTTGGACCGACTTATGACGTGTTGCCAGCGCCAAAGAATATTAACCAGTGGGCAGGTGGTGATGGTTGTTAGCGGTGTGGCAACGATGAGGCACATTTCATCAGGGTGTAAGGTTAATTTGCAGCAGGGGAGCTATATACTTGGCACCATAATAGCAGACCCACCCGAGTGATGGCCAAGACTTGACTGATGATGGTTTAGTTGATTTACTGAAACTAACTTGACAACCTCCACCAACGTAAGAGCTGGTGTTTAAAAAAAGGCACAAATATTTAACATTTAGCTTCCGTTCAGTCCTTCGGCAATTATCAGAGTACGTTATTAAAGAGAGCCGTAACATAACCATCTCATTTCCATGGACAAAACACACAAGTACAATTACATAAACAAAAGAGAAAACATTTACAACAATATACATGTACAAAGCTTGTGCCTCTTCGGAGGGTTGCGAATCCTTATATTAAACAAATTATTTAGTTCTTGCAGCACGCAGCTAACCACAAGCTGGGCTAAGTTATATCTGCGCGCCAACCGCATTAAACTAATTCGTCAAATCTAAATGCAGGGCTCTTGGGAGTACAAGACCGTGTCAAAATAAAAGCCCCCTTATAATGACCGTATGCCATTGCAGTTATATGACAAAATAAAAGTACAAATACAAAAGGAAAAATTTAACAAAGGTATTCACAAAGGAAGACAAATTTTAAACATCAACTGGGGTCCTTGACAATAATCAAGTTCTTAGATGTTTGGCAGGTGTTTCTTTACGGCAGCGGAGCTGAATGAGTCTATTAGAAAATGAGCTTCGCTGTCTCTGCAGTATGCTGTTAAGTGGGTGAGATGGAATGTCCAAAATGGAAAGCAGTTTGTTCAATGACCTCCTATTCCTCACCGACTCAAACGTCTCCATGTTTTGTCCAATGATGCTACCGGCCTTACGGATGAGTTTGTTCATCCTGCCTGCATCTCTGGCATTGATGCTGCTCCCGCAGCAGACCACGACAAAGTAGATGGCGCTCGCAACAATAGACTGGTAGAAGATCTCCAGCATCTTGCTGCACACATTGAAAGATCTGAGCTTCCTCAGAAAATAGAGGCTGCTCATTCCCTTCTTGTATACAGCATCAGTGTGGTCCCTCCAGTCCAGACTGCTGTTCAAGTGGACACTTAAGTACTTGTATTTCTGAACAGTCTCAACCTCCTCCCCCAGGACCTTTATGGGTCTGACTGCAGTTCTTGTCCTTCTAAAGTCGACGACCATCTCCTTGGTCTTCCTGACATTTAGGAGCAGATGATTCCTGCTGCACCACTCCACAAAGTTATCCACCAGGTGCCTATACTCCAACTCCTGTCCATCTCTAATACACCCCACCACTGCAGAGTCATCAGAGAACTTCTGCAAGTGGCATGATTCAGTATCACACTGAAAATCAGAGGTGTACAGAGTGAACAGGAATGGTGACAGAACAGTTCCCTGTGGCGCTCCTGTGTTGCTAACCAAAACATCAGACAGGAAGCTCCCCAGCCTTACAAACTGAGGCCTGTCTGACAGATAGTCAGAGATCCAGGAGACCGTAGATGCACCGACACCCATCCCCAGCAGCTTCTCACTCAACAAAAGAGGTTGGATGGTATTAAAGGCACTGGAGAAGTCAAAAAACATGATCCTCACAGTGCTGCCACTACCATCCAAGTGAGAATGAGCTTGCTGCAGCAGATAGGCGACGGCATCATCCACACCCACATGAGGCCGATAGGCAAACTGAAGAGGGTCCAGACTAGGTTTTACCTGTGGTCTCAGCTGCATCAGCACCAGTCTCTCCAGTACCTTCATAACATGTGACGTTAGGGCAACTGGTTTGAAGTCACTGGGGCCAGATGGGATGGCTATCTTTGGCACCGGTACTAAAAAAGATGTCTTCCATAGCACCAGAATCCTTTCCTGCAGCAGACCCAGGTTGAAGATGTGTTGCAGGATGCCAGACAGCTGGGCCGCACAGGACCTCAGGACCCGGGAGCTGATGTGATCCGGGCCTGCAGCCTTGCCTTGGTGGAGTCTCTCCAGCTGTCTTCTCACCTGGCCGATGGTCACAGTCATGGGGGTTGGAGTTGGGGGGTTGTGGTCAAACGTACACAGTGGGGGATGGGGGTGGGTACGATGCAAGGCATAAGAGGGTGTGAAAACCGGTCCAGTGCGGGGAGGGCCAGCAGGGGGTCCAGTGTTGAACCTGTTAAAGAACAGATTCAGCTCATTGGCTCTGTCCAGGCTTCCGTTCTGCTGGAGATCTTTGATGTTATAGCCTGTGATCTGCTTCATGCCCCTCCACACATCCCTCATGTTGTTCAGCTGGAGTTTATTCTCCAGCTTCTGTCTATAAGAGTCTTTACACTTCCTCAGTGCCACCTTCAGTTGGCGCTGTATCCTTCTCATCTCGTCCTTGTCACCAGACCTGAAGGCTCTCTTCTTTTGGTTCAGCAAACCCTTCAGGTCACTGGTAATCCAAGGCTTGTTATTAGGAAAACAGCGTACTGTCCGGGTTGGAATGATAGTATCCTCACAGAAATTAATATAGTCCGTGATGCAGTCAGTGATGTTATTGATGTCATCCCCATGTGGTCTGCAGAGCACATCCCAATCTGTTGTTTCAAAGCAGTCCTGCAGGGCCTCACAGGCCTCCTGAGTCCACCTCCTCACATTCCTTGTGGAAATAGGCTGCCTTTGAACTGCAGGGACATACTGAGGTGTTAACAGGATAAGATTGTGGTCTGATCTACCAAGTGGGGGCAGGGCAGTGGCAGTATATGCGTCCCCAACATTTGCATACAAAAGATCCAGTGTTTTGTTTTCCCGCGTAGTGCAATCAATGAACTGATGAAAAGTTGGAAAAACTGAGTCCAATCTAACATGATTAAAATCTCCAGTAACGGCCACAAAAGCATTGGGGTGCTGAGACTGTAGCCTAGCAACGGTGGTGTGTACCGCGTCACATGCCGATGCCTCATCAACTGATGGTGGAATGTAAACCCCGACCAGTATGACGGAGGAGAACTCCCATGGTAAATAATATGGACGCATACTCAAAGCTAGGAGTTCGGTGTCCGGCGAGCAGAAACGTTCCTTCACAGTAATATGTCCGGGATTGCACCACCGTTCATTCACAAACACTGCAATCCCACCGCCCTTCTTCTTACCGCTCAGCCTGACGTCTCTGTCCACCCGAACTGTCCTGAAGCCGGGTATGGAGGCACTGTGTTCCGGGAAGTCCGGTTGCAGCCATGTCTCTGTAAAGCACAAAATGCTGCTGTCCCGGTACTCCCTCTGGGTCCGAATCAGTGCCCACAACTTGTCCATCTTATTTCCCAAAGACCTCACGTTCCCGGTGATGATCGACAGGACAGATGGTTTAAATCTCCTCCTCTTTGCTCCGGCTCTGCACCTGCAGCGTCTCTTCCTGAGCTCCTCCAGGATAACAGGCCTAGATCCGGGCAGGTATCCTGTATAGGAGAGCGCTAGCAGCTGATCACGTGTGTACATAGACACAACGCCACTCCGCTCAGCACGGCCCCCCATTACAAAAAGTGAGGAAAACAGCGAGACGGTCATTAAAAAGTAATAAAAGTAATAAAAGAAATAAAAAAAGTAATTAAAAAAGTCATCGATCATAACAAACAACAAGTTGAAAAAAGAAAGATACACAATCGGTTGTGTCTCTGTGTAGTTGTGGGTGATATTTTTACTAATTTATTTGTTAAATTGTATTTTGTGGTTAGGGGTGTGGTGGCGCAGTGGGTTGGACCATGGTCCTGCTGTCCGGTGGGTCTGGGGTTTGAGTCCTGCTTGGGGTGCCTTGCGATGGACTGGAGTCCTGTCCTGGGTGTGTCCCCTCCCCCTCCGGCCTTACGCCCTGTGTTACCGGGTAGGCTCTGGTTCCCCGTGACCCCGTATGGGACAAGCGGTTCTGAAAGTGTGTGTGTGTGTGTGTGTGTGTGTGTGTGTGTGTGTGTGTGTGTGTATTTTGTGGTTTGTCAGGGCACATGTTCTTCTGAATAATTCTGTGTCCCATAGTGTGGAGTGGGCGTGACTCCGATTTGGTTTGGTTCCGTTTGGTTGTTTGTTTTCGTCACCACTGCTGGAATAGTTTCAATTTTGATTAGACATCTCAGCTGATGGGAATTAGCCCGGTTTAAATAGCGGCTGGTGACCCGTAGTGACAGCGGTTGCGGCAGCCTTTTGGTGCGAAGATTCGGGGTGCAAAGACAAGGGAGTCTACCTGTTGAAGTCCCCTGAGGAAGGCCACCGGTACTGTGTTCCATAAGAGATCCTGAGTCAAACATGTCGACCATCAAAGTTGTCTACAGCAACCGAGCCGTGCAACGTCACCACCCCCGGACACCTGAACGCTCTCGCTGCTACAGTAACCCAGTTTATTCTCACTTGTCAAGCCCTCCACCCTGCTTTAATTTCTCCATGGGACTCTGGAACTCTGAGAAAGCCTGACTTCATACAAGCCTACGCCTCCCATCTCTTACTGGACCTCCTGGCCACAACTGAAACCTGGATCACCCCAGACACTCAGCCACACCCAGCTCTCTCCACTAACTACTCCTTCTCTTACACCCCTCGTCCCTCCAGCAGAGGTGGAGGCACAGGCCTGCTCATCTCTCCCTGGTGGGAATATTCCATTCTTCCTCTTCACCTGCATGATCTGTGCTACTTTGAATGGCATGCTGTCTCTATCACTGCCCCAATCACTCTTCTTGTGGTTGTTCTTTACTGCTCTCCTGGCCCTCTCAGCTGCTTCTTGGATGACCTTGACATCTTGTTGAGCTCTCCGCCAGGGGACAATGCTCCGTTAATTCTCCTGGGTGACTTCAACCTGCATGTTGACGACATTCATGCAAGCGGCCTTCTGTTGCTCCTACAGTCCTTCGATTTCTCCCTGTCCCAATCCCCTGCTACTCACAAAGCAGGCAATTGTCTTGACCTTGTATTTTCCTGCAACTGTGGCTGTCCCATCCTCTCTGTCACTCCTCTGCATGTCTCTGATCACTTCTTCATTTCCTTTAAACCCTGCCTCACCACTAATTCCTCGCCTCTTTCTGCACCCGCTGTCACCTTCCGCCACAGCTTAAAATCTCTCTCGCCTTCCTGCTTTGCCTCTGCTACGCTGTCCGCTCTCACTTATGCCGCACAATTCTCGGATCTATCCACAAACTAACGTTTTCCTCTCTGCCCTACCTTGCACCCTTGACTCTCCCTGTCCGCTGTCTTCTAGACCAGCGTGCCACCCCATGGCTGACTGATACATTACGAGCTAACGGGACTAAACTCTGAGCTGCAGAGCGAAGATGGTGAAAAATCCAAGACTCGTTTGGACCTGAATGCTTACCAGTCACTCTTAGCTACTTTTTACTCTGCTGTCTCAACTAAAACCTCCTTCTACCACAACAAAATACAATCTAAAAAAAACCCACACAGACTCTATGCCACCTTCTCATCCGTTCTGTCTCCTCCACCTCCCTCTTCTCTCATTGCTGTTCACTTTGCTTTGTTTTTCAGACACAAAGTCTAAGCAATCTCTGACAAGTTCTCAGCATCACCCTGCCCGGTTTGTGCTGGACCTCCCTCCGAAGCTATGCTCTCCAAATTCAAGCTGCTCTCCGAATCTGAAATCTCCGACCTCCTGATATCGCACAGAGCCACCACCTGCTTGCTTGATCCGATCCCATCGTCACTCCTACAGAACATTTTCACACAACTCTCCACCTTCATCTGTAAGATCATCAACTCCTCACTCTCCTCTGGCTGTTTCCCAGCTGCCTTCAAAACCGCTCTCATTTCACTTCTGTTAAAGCAACCCTCCTTGGATCCCAATTTGGTCCAAAACTACAGACCGGTCTCCCTCCTCTCCTTCCTGTCTAAAACTCTAGAGCAGACGGACTGTGATCAACTGTCTGATTTCCTCACCCACCTTCCAAACCATCCTTCCAGCCTCAGGGCTGATGATCAACCCCATAACCGATGCACACAGTTCCCTCAATGGTTGTATACTCAAACATTCAAACTGCGTCCAAGAATGAAGACTACACAACTATTTAGCATTCACCACCCATTCTTGCCCCTGTGAAGGTGAAGCCCTTCATCAGCAGAATTTGGTCATCAGTACTACAATGCCTTTTAAAACTCTTACTTTTTACTTTGTGTACAAATTGTTTATTCATGTTGTCTGAATAGGTGTTCAAAATTGCAAGCATTTTAAAAACGAGTATAATTTTACCACAAGGTGGGAGTAAAACCTCTTAATTGATTTTTATGTGTGCCTTGGTTGAATCACTATCAAACTGACTAAAAACCTGTGGTAAAGGGTAATCTATAGATGGATTGTATAAGGTGGGTACGTGAAGGATACCATTATAACTGTAACTGAAATGTGTATGGTACTAAAATACTTAATGATGAATGGATGGTATAGTATAGGCCAGGTAAATTGACAGGAGTTAGTCATCTGTGGGTCTGGGGTTCGAGTCCTGCTTGGGGTGCCTTGCGGCGGATTGGTGTCCCATCTGTAGTGTGTCCCTTCCCCCTTCAGCCTTGCACCCTGTGTTGCCAGGTTAGACTCCGGTTTGCAGTGACCCTGCTTAGGACAAGCAGTTATAGCCATTGTGTGTGTGTGGGGTCACCTGTGAAAGTAAAACTAATCACCACTGTGAACATTTACATCACAGAGCAACTGTCAGTACAGAAGCCTCGGATCTAATTAACACCTTTACTATGGTCTTAACCTTCAATCCATATTATATTTTATAGATAGATAGGAGTTCCACACCGTTCCACACCGTTCCACAAAGGCATGCTGTTGCACTATAAAGGTTACCCTACATTTGCAATGACAATATATAAAATAAAAAATCTTCATCCAGGCTTGTTTATCATAGTCCATTTTTTCCCGATAGTATCTTGGATTTTTAACTGTTAAAATAAATACAGATGGACAATTCATTTAAACTATTAATAAGAACATTGAGAGTACTTCCCTTATCCGAATTTGCCACAAACAAGTCTATGGTATGCTCTATGAAAGAACATTTGATTGTTTCAGCAGAACATGAACCCACAAGTTGCTCGGAGTTCTGCACTAGCTCAATGTACGCATTAAAATAAAGTAAAAGAGCAGTGGAAACAAACTGCCTTTTAGACTCTGAACGTAGGTGTGGGAAGATCAGCTTCACATTGCAATGTAAGGCACTCGTCATAGAAACAAATGTATTTGCCTTTTCACGCATTGATTCATTCATTCATTCATCTTCCTCCGCCATCCGGGGCCGGGTCGCAGAGGCAGCAGTCCGAGCAGAGTCCTCCAGACTTCCCTCTCCCCGCACACCTCCTCCAGTTCCCCCGGGGAAACCCCAAGGCGTTCCCAGGCCAGCCGGGAGACATAGTCTCTCCAACGTGTCCTGGGTCTGCCCCGAGGCCTCCTCCCAGTGGGACAAGCCCAGAACACCTCCCCAGGGAGGCGTCCAGGAGGCATCTGGAACAGATGCCCAAGCCACCTCAATTGGCTCCTCTCGATGCGGAGGAGCAGCGGCTCTACTCCGAGCTCCTCCCGGGTGACAGAGCTCCTCACCCTATCCCTAAGGGTGCGCCCAGCCACTCTGCGGAGGAAACTCATTTCTGCCGCTTGTATCCGCGATCTCATTCTTTCGGTCATGATCCAGAGTTCATGACCATAGGTGAGGGTAGGAACGTAGATCGACCGGTAAATTGAGAGCTTCGCCTTACGACTCAGCTCCCTCTTCACCACAACAGACCGGTACAATGACCGCATTACTGCGGACGCCGCACCGATCCGTCTGTCAACCTGCCGCTCCATTTTTCCCTCACTTGTGAACAAGACCCCAAGATACTTAAACTCCTCCACTTGAGGGAGCAACTCCCCCCTAACCCGGAGGGGGCAATCCACCTTTTTCCGACTGAAAACCATGGCCTCAGATTTGGAGGTGCTGATTCTCATCCCCGCCGCTTCGCACTCGGCTGCAAACCTCCCTAGTGCACGCTGCAAGTCTTGACTTGATGAAGCCAGCAGGACCACATTGTCCGCGAAAAGCAGAGACGAGATCTCGCGGCCACCAAAACAGACACCCTCTGTTCCCTGGCTGCGCCTAGAAATTCTGTCCATGAAGATAATGAACAGAATCGGTGACAAAGGGCAGCCCTGGCGGAGTTCAACACGCACCCGGGAACAGGTCTGACTTACTGCCGGCAATGCGAACCAAGCTCCTGCTCCGGTCATACAGGGAACGAACAGCCCGTAGCAGCGAGTCCTGAACCCCATAATCCCAAAGTACCCCCCACAGGATGCCACGAGGGACACGGTCGAATGCCTTCTCCAGGTCCACAAAACACATATGGACTGGTTGGGCAAACTCCCATGAACCTTCCAACACCCTAGTGAGGGTATAGAGGTGGTCCAGTGTTCCACGGCCAGGGCGAAAACCGGATTGCTCCTCCTGAATCCGAGGTTCGACTATCGGTCGGATTCTCCTTTCCAGTACCCTGGCATAGACTTTCCCAGGGAGGCTAAGGAGTGTGATCCCCGGTAGTTGGAACACAATCTCCGGTCCCCCTTCTTAAAAAGAGGGACCACCACCCCGGTCTGCCAGTCCAGAGGCACCGTTCCTGAACTCCACGCGATGCTGCAGAGGCGTGTCAGCCAAGACAGCCCCACAACATCCAGAGACTTGAGAAACTCGGGGCGGATCTCATCCACCCCCGGAGCCTTGCCACCGAGGAGTTTTTTGACTACCTCAGCAACTTCAGCCAGAGTAATGGACGAGTCCCCCTCCAAGTCCCCAGCCTCAGCTTCCTCTACGGAAGGCGTGTCGGAGGGATTAAGGAGATCCTCAAAGTACTCCTTCCACCGCCCGAGGACATCCTCAGCTGAGGTCAGCAGCGCACCACTTCCACTGTAAACAGTGTTGGCGGAACACTGCTTCCCCCTTCTGAGTCGCCGGATGGTTTGCCAGAATCTCTTTGAGGCCGACCGAAAGTCTTCCTCCATGGCCTCACCGAACTCCTCCCAGGCCCGAGTTTTTGCCGCGGTGACTGCCAGAGCCATGTTCCGTCTGGCCCGCCGGTACCCGTCAGCTGCTTCAGGAGTCCCATGAGTCAACCAGGCCCGATAGAACTCCTTCTTCAGCTTGACGGCATCCATTACCTCCGGTGTCCACCACCGTGTTCGGGGACTGCCGCCGTGACAGGCGCCGGAGACCTTATGGCCGCAGCTCCGAACCGCCGCTCCGACAACGGAGGCGTGGAACATAGTCCATTCAGACTCAATGTCCCCCACCTCCCTCGGGACCTGGTTGAAGCTCTGTCGGAGGTGGGAGTTGAAGACCTCCAGGTGTGTCCAGCTTTTTCCCCCACCATCGAATCCAACTCACCACCAGGTGGTGATCAGTTGACAGCTCAGCCCCTCTCTTCACCCGAGTGTCCAAGACATATGGCCGAAGGTCAGAAGAAACGACTACAAAGTCGATCATCGACCTCCGACCTAGGGTGTCCTGGTGCCAAGTGCACTGGTGGACACCCTTATGCATGAACATGGTGTTCGTTATGGATAAACCGCGACTAGCACAGAAATCCAATAAGAACTCACCGCTCGGATTCAGATCAGGGAGGCTGTTCCTCCCAATCACGCCCCTCCAGGTGTCACTGTCGCTACCCACGTGGGCGTTAAAGTCCCTCAGTAGAACGACAGAGTCCCCAGTGGAAGCGCTTTCCAGCACGCCCTCCAGGGACTCCAAGAAGGCCAGGTACTCTACACTGCCATTAGGCGCATAAGCACAAATGACAGTGAGAGACCGTTCCCTGACCCGAAGGCGCAGGGAGATGACCCTCTCATTCACCGGGGTAGACTCCAACACATGGCGGCTGAACTGGGGGGCTATTAATAAGCCCACACCCGCCCGCCGCCTCTCACCCTGGGCAACGCCAGAATAGTGGAGAGTCCACCCTTGGTCGAGAAGAGTGGTTCCAGAACCCAAGCTGTGAGTGGAAGTGAGCCCGACTATATCTGGACGGTATCTCTCAACTTCCCGCACCAGCTCAGGCTCCTTCCCCGCCAATGAGGTGACATTCCAAGTCCCAAAAACCAGAGTTGGCGCCCGAGGTTTGGGTCGGCTGGGCACTCGGCCCCGACCACCGCCCAAATCACAATGCACCGGCCCCTTACAGTCTCTCTGGCAGGTGGTGAGCCCACCGAAGAGCAGCTCCACGTTATGGCTTCGGGCTGAGCCCTGCCAGGCCCCGTGGGCATAGACCTGGCCACCAGGCGCTCGCATGCAAGCCCCCCCGCCAGGCCTGGCTCCAGGGTGGGGCCCCGGTGACCCCATACCGGGCAGGGTAAACAAAAGCCTCGATTTTATTTTCTTCATAAGGGGTTTTTGAACCGCACTTTGTCTCGTCTGTCATCCAGGACCTGTTTGCCATGGGAGACCCTACCAGGGGCATATAGCCCCAGGCAACATAGCTCCCGGACTCATTCAGGTACTCAAACCCCTCCACCATGGTAAGGTGGCTTTTCACGCATTGATTGAGATGGAATTTATCTGTGATTACAAAAAGAAGCTATTGACTGTAACCCTGTGCTTTTCCAGCATTAAGACCCCAGGATCAATGAAAAGACTGAGCTGCACCGAGCCGCCACGCCTTACAGTCCCCGCGCAGACGGGGCACAAAGGACACCCCGAAGGCGCCGTCTAAAATAATTTTATCGCATCAATCTTCCAGCCTCCCATTGTCCTCATGGATTTTTTACTTCAGAGTTCTGCAGGTGGGGGGTGTGGTAGCGCAGTGGGTTGGACCACAGTCCTGCTCTCCGGTGGGTCTGGGGTTCGAGTCCTGCTTGGGGTGCCTTGCAACGGACTGGCGTCCCGTCCTAGGTGTGTCCCCTCCCCCTCCGGCCTTCTGCCCTGTGTTGCCGGGTAGGCTCCGGTTCCCTGCGACCCCATCTGGGACAAGCGGTTCAGAAAATGTGTGTGTGTGTGTGTGTGTGCGTGTGTGCGTGTGTGAGTGTGAGAGAGAGTTCTGCAGGTCCACGCCGGCCTTCCACGTACTCCTAAGCTGTCCACTGTATAATGTACATGTTCTTGCATCTGCCAAATGACTTTTACCTCGGTTTTGATTTTGCCTTGAAAACTGAAAATGAAAAAAATGTTCTTGCTTTTCTCACCTCAGGAGTGACTGTGTATGAATGAAGATATTTTGGATTACCTATACTTTCAGTAGCTTTTAAAATTAATTTCATGGGTGGGTATGATTCCTATAAATTGACATTATGGCTCTTGTAATGGGCACATAAAATGATAAATATAAATAATGTGTCAGTAGAAGGATACTTCAGCTCCTTTTCCAAAAAACATTATGCTCAATTACAGTTGTATGCCCAACGCAAACCAAATGTGCATCTCAAGGGTGAAACATTATTTTTGATGAACACGAGTTTACCTTGATTGATTACGTCAGGAGTCCTGCTTAACCTTTACGAAAGCTACACTGAACATTAATATCTGTTATCTGTTCTGAATAACAACCCAACAAAGTGCTCAGTGTAAAAACCAAGGATCCGCCATCACCAAATGGAAACAACTCGATATTGATGAAAGAACAGGGGTGCGGTGGTGCAGTGGCGCAGTGGGTTGGTCTGCAGTTTTGCTCTCCAGTGGGTCTGGGGTTCGAGTCTCGCTTGGGGTGCCTTGCGACGGACTGGCGTCCCGTCCTGGGTGTGTCCCCTCCCCCTCCGGCCTTACGCCCTGTGTTACCGGGTAGGCTCCGGTTCCCCGTGACCCCGTATGGGACAAGCGGTTCTGAAAATGTGTGTGTGTCTGAAACACTACATCAGCGGAGTTGTGCCTGGGACTTTGAACCGAGCACTTGCGCACAAAGCGGCACCAACAACGGACCTGGAAAACTCGGGAACGCTTTTTAAGCAAAGGTGCATGCTTCTCACCGCACGCAAGGGGGACACCGACGGGGATCGGAGACAAGCAGACGGACGACGCATCGACGAGCGACGACCTGGAGACCGACCGGCACGGGACCACGCATTGAAGGAGGCAGCGAAGGCACGCCTGGACACACGGGGATTACAATCTCTTCTGGTGGACAAACCGACACGGACCTGCCGAGGGAGAGCCCCGGGTTCTCGCGGGTTATAAAAAAACCTCCGGGAGCTGCAACAGAGACGCAGGGGGAGGGGGGTAAGACTGGGGTCCTTCTGTACCTGCCTGGCGACTTTCTGTATTGTCTCTCACTGTTGATGTGATTGTGTACATTGCTGTCTGTACCACTCTGACTACTTGTGTCACGTCCCACGGGGTCACTGCCCCTCCTGGTCAGAAGCGGCGCCACTCAGTGCCGCTAGGTAACGCTCACGTATCACCTCACAGTCTCATAGGACACGGAGGTATGAAAGGAGCCAGCGGAGCAGAACTACTTGCGGATTCTTAATCAGCGGTTCTATTGTGCTCTCTTGGCGATTCGTAGTCTCTTGTTCCCTAGGTGTTCATGTTCCAGTCCCGAGTGCCCGTCCCGTCAGTTCCTGCCTCTTGTTCTCCAGTCCTGGTCCATCGTTCCAGTCCAGTATTTCGTCACATCTCGGGGTTGCGGTCATACTCACAGAGTAGCGTTTCACTGTTCACCGTAGTTCAAACATCGTGTGTGTTTCCTGGTCTCGTGTTTCCTGTTTCACTTCCACCGAGTGTCTTACAATACGCACAGTGCACTTTTAACATCACACTGCATGTGAGGTCATTTTGTATTTCGTCTGTGTTTGGACGTAATAGCAACGCGCGTCCGTGTCGGACTCCCGTCCGGACGCTACAACTTGGGCCCAACATTGTGTTACTTACTGACTGAAATTTATTATTACTATTATTAACAGTATAATAATAAAAAAATGGTAAGTTTGCAGAAGAGATTTGATGTTTGAGCGCAACATGGCGGCAGCAAGCAGTCTTAAAGATAATAATGGACAACCACTTCACACCACACACCACACACTAAACAAAACATTAACCAAAACATACTGCAAATTAATACAGTCCGTGCACCACTTAATCATAAGAGAGGGATGCCTTTAAAAGGGAGATTTTCCAAAAGGCATGATGAGACAGGTGAACAAATTAACCCAATTCATCCCCTAACAACATCACATCACAGAAAGTGCAAAAACACGTGAAGGCCTGGATGAAAAACAACATGTATATACTCCAGGCCCATCATGAAGGCATAATACACACACAGAAACCCACGTCTGACTTAGCCAGTAAGGCAGAATGGGAGGTGGCGGTGAAGTGGGCAAAAAGTAGATACAGACACAAATTAAAAGAAGAAACATTGATCAGAACGAAACCTACGTAACCCCAACCCTAACTCTTGCCCTAACCATCACCCCGACCCCTGCCCTCATCCTGACCCCTGCCCTCATCCTAACCCTTTCCTCAGACCACACATCACTCATACACGCGCAAAAATTTTTTTTCCTAAAAAAAGATCTCCCATCTACAGCCTACCCCAATCCAAGAATACAAACCTGCCCTGGATACCTAAACCCCAACCACATCACAGATTTCAAACCCACCTGCAATTCCACACAACACCCACAAGGCAGAGCCATCACTCCACAATGAACATTACACACACACACACACATTTTCAGAACCGCTTGTCCCATACAGGGTCACGGGGAACCGGAGCCTACCCGGCAACACAGGGCGCAAGGCTGGAGGGGGAGGGGACACACCCAGGACGGGACGCCAGCCTGTTGCAAGGCACCCCAAGCAGGATTCAAACCCCAGACCCACCGGAGAGCAGGACTGTGGTCCAACCCACTGCGCCACCGCACCCCCCGCCTGAACATTACACACACCCCTGAAATCACTTGTCCCATATAGCATTGCAGGGAGCCGGAGTATAACCCAGCAACACAGGGCGCAAGGCAGGAGGGGGAGGGGACACACCCAGCAGGGGATTCCAGCCTGTCGCAAGGCACCCCAAGCAGGATTCAAACCCCAGACCCACCGGAGAGCAGGACCCGGTCCAACCCACTACGCCACCACACCCCCCATACAACAGCACCAGAACTCTGTTCCGAGCTCTTAGACCTATGTACAGTATGTACAGTAGCTGTTGCTAATATGTGGTTCATTTTATCCATCACACTGTATCATATGTATATGCTGCACCTGTACGTTGTTTGGAAAGCAAGGAATAGAGAACTCACGTGGTCATGCACACCACAACTCCATAGATCTGCAACAGCTGCGGATAAATTTCTGTAATTGTGTGGTATCAGTTTTTTTCTTTCTTTATTGTTACCATGGTTATGGTACAGCAAATGACCATTTAAAAAAAAGCGAATTTGAAGGAAAAATAGGGTAGAAGGAGGAGCTCAACACCGGTAGGTCGTCATCTTATAATTCACATTGAAGAGCTGTTACATTCATGCTGAAAAAAGTACCGGTACACATTTCTTTCACCTTCTTCAACTTTCAGCTTCTTGCTAGATGTGGTTCTGTGTCTTTGTTTTTTCTATAGTATAATAATGGCTAATTGCAGCACAGAGTTAATCTACACACAGGTCATGTGTAGACAGCTAAACTCTTCATGTTCTGAGTGAACTGTGAAAATGTTATACTGAAGTAACAACATTACCAAATATTGATTTAACAACATTTTAACGGCACAGCATATGAAGCTCAGAGTCATCGTGGACAATGATGGCTTTAAAATTGCTTCTTCTAATGGCTTCTCCATTCGGAGAGGCCAGAAACTTTAAAGGAGTTTCACAGTACAGTTTGCCAAGCATTTGGAATTGGACTTTCGTATTCAGTTTGTGGATCCTGACTTCAATAATGAATTCATGAATGTTGCATCAGTATAAGACATACAGGACAGAAGTACAATCAAGTTAGTGTACATGCTGAGTGATGTGGGTGTGAGTCCATCTTCTTCATTGCAAAATGCTCCCAGCACTTCTGGAGCACCTAAAAGAGGCCCAACATCTCCCAGTGTGTCCTCATTGTCTTCAACAGGCTATGATTCTGCCACATTCAGAGACTGAACTGAGAGTGTGTGCATGACCATGTGAGTTCTCTATTCCTTGCTTTCCAAACAATGTACAGGTGCAGCATATACATATGATACAGTGTGATGGATAAAATGAACCACATATTAGCAACAGCTACTGTACATATTCAAAATAACATTTCAGTTTCACCAAAGGGGGGGTATTCAAAATGAAACTACAAAAGTAATAAATGTAAAAAGTAGTCTTAAAGCATTGGACATATGATATGTTTTCAGATAAAGTATATAGGGACATATAAGCTATGTTAAAAGTTTGTAAGATACAGTGAAAACCTATAAGCTCTAGTAAGCAAGCTGCTTTTCTCTGATAGTCCAAGGGCTGGTTTAACGAAAAATGAATATGTTTTGCTGATGTTGAAAGCTCATATTAAAGATTACATTATCATAGTCTACATGGGTTTATATTTGTGGAAAGTTCAGACTTACCAGTGTCCTGGCGTGGTGTCTGCAGCTGCCTGTTTATAATGCCCGTATTGCTTGTATGAGTTGCTGTAGGTGTATTCTGACTTTGTGGGGTAGGCCCCCGGGCCCCCCATTCCGTTCGGGTTAAACTGGTGGTACGAGTAGGGGTTCATAGATTGTGAGTAGGTCTGGCTCTGATAGTACTCATGTTGGCTGTGCCCCGTCTGTCCTCTGTAGAAACCCATATCTGTGGCTGAGGACTCGGGCAAGGTTGGAGAGTCTTTGGATGCAGGGTGGCAGCTCATAGAGTTCGGGATGTCAGTCAAAATGCTGGCGAGCTGCTTTTCAAAAGCTGGTCCACTCATTATTGGTCGCACAGCATCTCCTCCTTCCTGAAAGCAGACGGTCCGAGTGTGCAGTAGATAGAGAAGGGAAAAGAACAGTAAAGCAGGACCAAATCCTTCAAAAAACTTCTCTGGTGAAATTCTCTCCGCAGAACTGCATGCACTGGGGCAGCACCCAGCCGAGTTAAACTCTTAGTTATCGAACACTGGGTGGATTCTCTCTTCCTATTGGCCCAGAAGAAGGTCCCCTCCCTGCAAACTGCCCCCAGGGTAAAACAGCTCTGTGTCTCCTCCCCTGCTTCAAGCACACAGCACACAGCACACACAGCAGCACACAACACACACCATCTTGCTGGTGCAATAATTTACTGGAAGCCTTTCTATCCCAGGTCAGTAATCAGTCAAGGTAAACTCGTGTTCATCAAAAATAACGTTTCACCCTTAAGATGCACATTTGGTTTGCGTTGAGCATGCAACTGTAATTGAGCATAACGCTTTTTGGAAAAGGAGCCAAAGTATCATTCTACTGACACATTATTTATATTAGTGGGATGACCTTTTCAGTGTGAGTCACCCTGCTACCATGGCCTTCCTATGTTGAGTTCATTGTCTGTGATTTTGATATGTCTCCGGAACCTATTCCCTCGGTCTAAGAGCTCGGAACAGAGTTCTGGTGCTGTTGTATGGGGGGTGTGGTGGCGTAGTGGGTTGGACCGGGTCCTGCTCTCCGGTGGGTCTGGGGTTTGAATCCTGCTTGGGGTGCCTTGCGACAGGCTGGAGTCCCCTGCTGGGTGTGTCCCCTCCCCCTCCTGCCTTACGCCCTGTGTTGCTGGGTAGGCTCTGGTTCCCCATGACCCCGTATGGGACAAGTGGTTCTGAAAGTGTGTGTGTGTGTGTGTTTTCTTACTAATTTAAAATTGTTTTTTATTTGGTTATTTGCATTGTTTATATATTGTATCAAAATGTGTAAGTGGGGGAGATGATGTGAAAAGAGAAACATGCAAAGAAAATGATAGGTAAGGTGTACAGCAACACCCTGGGAACAGGCCAGGGGACTGCCTCTCTTGTGCAGTAGAGTTGCCGGACAAGTTTATTTGTGTCTTTTTGCCGTGGGGTATGTTTTTTTTTTTTTTTTTTTTTTTTTTTTTTTTTGTGTTTTAAAGATTCCAAATTATAATTCACTTCTTCCAGACTCACTTTGCCAGTTCTCTCAAGTTCATGTAAGCTGTGTAAATGTTCATGTGCTATAACTTTGAGATCACACAGCTATTCATGCAGCTACTGCTGTACTGTAACAAATGTTTATATTAAAAATATATTGTGTGTATATATAAAACTAGAAGGTGATTAGGAATCATCGATATTCAGATAAAGTTTTATGCGGCTATTTGTGCAATGTACATTATTTTATATGGTGGAAAGAAACTGTTAAGAATCACATCTACATGTGTATCTCTTTCTGCTAATACAGTATGTGTATAAGTAAAACTTAGCTTGAACAAATGCAGCTACATGGGAAACTTCTGCAGAATGAGTGAAAACCTTTTTTTTAAAAAAAAAAAAAAAAGGAAATCATTTCCCAGATTTGGTTGGGAAACTTGGATTTTGTTTTGGCTACTGTTTTGTTTAGTGTGTGGTATGAGGGGGTGCGGTGGCGCAGTGGGTTGGACCACAGTCCTGCTCTCTGGTGGGTCTTGGACTGGCGTCCCTTCCTGGGTGTGTCCCCTCCCTCTCCGGCCTTACGCCCTGTGTTACCGGGTTAGGCTCCGGTTCCCCGCGACCCTGTATGGGACAAGCGGTTCTGAAAATGTGTGTGTGTGTGGTATGAAGTGTGGAATTGCAGGTGGTGTTGAAGTTTTAAAATTGGGTTATAATTTGTTCACCTGTCTAGTCATGCCTTTGGCAGTGTACTGTATACAACCACATCAACAATCAGAGCATGTTATAGTTGCTTTCTTGTGGTGTGACAACTCTCCTCTCATGGCTTCATTGTGGAATTGCAGGTGGCGTTGAAATTTTAAAATTAGGTTAACTTCTTAACCTGACTCAACATGCTTTTAGGTAAATCTCTCTTTTTAAGGCATCCCTCTCTTGTGATTAAGCGGTGCACGGACTGTATTAATTTGTAATATGTTTTGGCTAATGTTTTCTTTAGTGTGGGGTTTGTGCTATGAACTGTGTGCATTTTAAGACTGCTTGCTGCCATCATGTCCCTTTGTTGCACTCAAACATCAAATCTATTCTGCAAACTTACCATTTTTCACCTTTTTTTTTCTTTTTTAAATACAAATAGTATTAATAAATATCAGGAAGTAACACAATGTTGGGCTCAACTATTCAGAGTGGTAGAGACAACAACATACACAATCACATCAACACTGAGAGACAATACAGACAGTTGCCCGGTATAGATGAAGCCCAGTCTTACCTCCCTGTCTCTGTTGCAGCACCTGGACGTTTTTGTAGTCCGCGAGAACCCAGAGCCGGCCCTCAGCAGGTGCGCGTCAGTTTCTTCACCAGCAGCGATTGCAATCCCTGTTTGTCTAGGGCCGCCTTCTCTGCCTCCTTCAACGTGTGGTCCCGTGCCGGTCCGTGCGATGCTGGTGACGGATGCATTGCTGGGAGGTACGTAAAAGCGTTATGTGTGCTTGTGTTTGCCTATGGGGTATCTAGTTGTGGGGGGAGAGGTGGAGCAAGAGTCCCACCTGCTGTCATGTTATAGTTGCTTTGTTGTGGTGTGATGGCTCCCCTTCGTGGCTTCATTGTGGAATTGCAGGTAGGGTTAAAATTTTAAAATTGGGTTAATTTGTTCACCTGTCTCGTCACGCATTAAGGCAGTGTACTGTACCCAATTTTAAAATTTTAACCCTACCTTCAATTCCACAATAAAGCCATGAGGGGGAGCCATCACACCACAAGAAAGCAACTATAACATGCTCTGATTGTTGATGTTGTTGTATATAGTACACTGCCTAAATGCGTGACGAGACAGGTAAACAAATTAACCCAATCACATGAACAGTCAGAGTATGTTTTAGTTGCTTTGTTGTGGTGTGATGACTCCCCCCTCGTGGCTTCATTGTGGAATTGCAGGGGGTGTTGAAATTTTTAAAATTGGGTTATAATTTGTTCACCTGTCTCAACACGCTTTTAGGTAAATCTCCCTTTTTAAGGCATCCCTCTCTTGTGATTAAGCGGTGCACGGACTGTGTTAATTTGTAATATGTTTTGGCTAATGTTTTCTTTAGTGTGGGGTTTGTGCTGTGAACTGTGTGTCCATTTTAAGACTGCTTGCTGCCATCATGTCCCTTTGTTGCACTCAAACATCAAATCTGTTCTAGCTGTTTGGGTTCGAATAGACCTAAGCCGTTTTGCAGATGGCAGGGAAGAGAAAAATGCCCGTGTGGGGTGACTATGATCTCTTATGGTGCGCATCGTCTTTCTGAGGCAGCGTGTGGTGTGTCCTCGACTGCTGGTAGCTGTGTACCGATTTCTGTAGCTGTTTTGACCACCCTCTGTAGGGCTTTCTTGTCCTGTATGGAGCAGCTGCCACCCCAGGATGTAATACACCCTGTGAGGACAGACTCCATAGCACACCTGTAGAAAGTGGTGAGGACTATAGTGGACATCCTGGCTTTCTTCAGACGCCTGAGGAAGTGGAGGCGTTGATGGGCCTTTTTGATGGTCGATGCTGTGTGCTCAGTCCATGTGAGTTTGGCAGTGAGAGTGACCCCCGAGGAATTTGAAGCTGTTGACCCTCTCTACATTGTCCCCTCCTACATAGATGGGTGCCTGAACCGTATCCTGTTTCCTAAAGTCAATCACCAGCTCCTTAGTTTTACTGACATTTAGAGACAGGTTGTTGTCCTGGCACCACTCTGCCAGGAGCCTCACCTCCTCTCTGTAGGCCATCTCATCGTTGTTGGTGATCAGACCCACAATGGTGTTATCGTCAGCAAACTTTGATGGTGTTGGAGCTGTGACTGGCCACACAGTCATGCGTGAACAAGGAGTACAGCACTGGGCTCAGGACACTTCCCTGTGGAGTGCCAGTGTTGAGGATCAGTGGGGAGGAGGTATTACTAGATGGTGAGAGTACAGATTGGACCACACATTGAAGGAGGCAGCAAAGGCACGCCTGGCCACACAGGGATTACAATCTCTTCTGGTGGACAAACTGACGCGGACCTGCCGAGGGAGAGCCCCAGGTTCTCTCTCTCACACACACACACACACACACACACACACACACACACACACACACACACACACACACACACACACACATTTTCAGAACCGCTTGTCCCATACGGGGTCATGGGGAGCCGGAGCCTAACCCAGCAACACAGGGCGTAAGGCCAGAGGGGGAGGGGACACACCCAGGACAGGATGCCAGTCCGTCACAAGGCACCCCAAGCAGGACTCGAACCCCAGACCCACCAGAGAGGAGGACTGTGGTCCAACCCACTGCACCACTGCACCACCACACCCCCTCAGAGCCCCGGGTTCTCGCGGGTTATAAAAACGTCCAGGCGCTGCAACAGACGGGGGGGGGGGGTGTAAAACTGGGGTCCTTCTGTACCTGCCTGGCGACTTTCTGTATTGTCTCTCACTGTTGATGTGATTGTGTACTAGATAGATAGAAAGATATACTTTATTGATCCCACAAGGGAAATTGTTACAGCAACAGAATACAAGTCTGAAAATACTTGCAGTAAAAAACAAAAACAATATAAAAATATAAAAACATATTAAAAACAAGTGGGAAAAATTCAAGATAAAAATATATACAATTATATATACAGTTGGAGGAATAATAAGTATATTAAAATAAATCAAAACAGTATATAGTGCAAGTTGTGCAGAATGGTAATATAATCATTATGAGTAGTAACAAAATGAACTAACAATAGTGCTGAATAGTTCATCTGTCACACAGAGGTGAGCTGTTGTACAGTGTAATTGTGAACGGTAGGAATGATTTCCTGAACCATTCTTGCGACAGCGGAGCTGAATGAGTCTATTAGAGAATGAGCTTCGCTGTCTCTGCAGTATGCTGTGAAGTGAGTGGGATGAAATGTCCATGATGGAGAGCAGTTTGTTCAGTGACCTCCTATTCCTCACCGACTCAAACGTCTCCATGTTTTGTCTAATGATGCTACCGGCCTTACAGATGAGTTTGTTCATTCTGCCTGCATCTCTGGCATTGATGCTTGCTCCCCCAGCAGACCACAGCAAAGTAGATAGCACTCGCAACAACAGACTGGTAGAAGATCTCCAGCATTAGTACTAGGGCTGTCACTATTGATTATTTTGGTAATCAAGTAATCAGACAATTTTGGCGAGTCCTCGAGTAATTGTTTTTTTTATTCACAATAAAAATAGAATCAAGTGAACAATAACATATCATGCTTTGCAATTCAAAATTGAAAATACTTTACTAGAAAACTACTAAGAAGCCTTTAAAAAGACTTCAGATACAAACATAACAAGCCTTTTAATCCTGCATCAAAAACATATGTCATAATATTAACCAATACTGTTAACAGTATGTGCGAAAATGCTGACAAGTTTTTCTAACAAATTTCATAAATTCAACAGAATGCAGAATTCTCGGACTCTGTATAACTGAATTATTTTGAGTTCTGAAATTCATAATAATTCACAGTTCCCATTTAGGAATGTAAGCATATCATCATGCTCAGGGCTTAAACTTGCTCGACATCTGGATACAATATTTCCTGCCGTTGAAAACATGTGCTCTGAGGGTGTGGAGGTTGCTGGGATGCAAAGGAAAGATTTTGCCAACATGGCAAGTCCTGGGAAGCGACTTGCATTCAACTTCCGCCACAACAAGGGGTTATCTTTTTTGTTAATGGGCTTTTCCCCAAAATACACAAGCATTTCACTGCGTATAACTTTGTCATGCTGATCTTGCTGATCACTTGTGCTGGAATCTGACCCAAGTAAACTGGTAAAAAGGGATGTGTTGTTCTGTGCTGAAGAGCTGCTGCTGTGGGGTGACTCATTTTTGTTTTGCACATCATACCTTCCCTTGCCCTCCACTGCATGTGTCTGTATTTATCCTCTGCACGTTTAACATTTCCTTAGTAGATAAGAACTTCATTCTTCTGAATCTGGGATCCAGAGCAGTAGCAATGAGTACAATGTTTGGTTCTGAGGAGTCGGTCTTAAGATTTTTGACCCCCTCCCATCTGTTGTTGAGTTGTTCTATAGCACTGTTGTGGAATGCCTGAACTGCAGCCATGTCAAATGTCACACTGTTCATTGTCTTCTGAAGTCCTCTCTCTAATGGAGGAAGTGAAGAAACTGTGACATACTGTTCCCCACTCATAAAATCTGTGGCCAATACAAAGGGCTCAAGAGCCTGTTTCAGTTCATCAAGAAGGTGCCACTGCCCCGGCTTGAGATCAAGATGGTGCTTTCCCTTCTGTATTACCATTGGGTCTGAAAGCACTGCAGTCACAGGCCAATGCTGCTCTAGCAGTCTGGCTATCATTAGATTATGTGCTGGTCCAGCGGGTACTTACATCTTCGACCAGCATGTTCTGAGCTGTTTCCATTTGCTGCAGTTTCAGCTTCAGCTTGCTGCATGCCAGTTCACTTTAAGAAAAGTGCTCAACAATGTTTCGAGCACCAGCCGAACACTTGCTGATAGTCTGGTTCTTTAATGCATGGTGGACCACCAACTGTAGTGTGTGGCCTACACATCGCACTGAGGCCCATCCACACTTCTCCTTTAAAATCTTCATTGCCGCAACAATATTGGAACCATTATCGTGAACAACAGCTTTAATCTTTTGAGGAGGCAAGTCCAAACTTGGCTATGACTTCCTCCAGCCACTCAGCAATATTTGTAGCGGTGTGTCTGTCTTCAAGAGGCTTTGTAGTTAGTGTAGGATTTCATTTCCCAATTCTCTCCAAGAAAATGACATGTCACTCCTAGGTATGACTCTTGCTATGCTGGTCCAGACATCAGTGGTAAGAGCTACATTGTTGGTTTCCTTCAGGACTTCTTTAATCTTTTCTTTTACTACTTCATACTTTTGCTCAATTGGTTTCATGACATGTGCTCTTGATGGAAGCTTATAACCAGCATTGAATGATGCAACCATCTTCTGGAAGCCTTTATCTTCCACCACTGAGACTGGACGCATATCTGTGATTATCATGTTTAAAATACTGTCTGTCAGCATCTTTGATTGCTGGGATGAACACGAAAACACTCTGTTCACATGCGTGTCCATCAGGCTCTGCTTTATACTGTAAGAGACAAATTAGACAATATGCATTAATGTCATGTTTAATATGCATTAATTAGTTATAATTTGAAATCATTACTTTTTATAGAGAATATTATGATTTTTGAAACCTCTTAAGTTTACATTTATCATTTAGCAGAGGTTTTTATCCAAATCAACTTACAACTACAAGTGCTTTCAACATTTTGCCTTAAAATACTGCTCTTAACGTGCAGAGGGCGCCAAGGGTCTCGCGATTTATACGTTACTGCATGTCATTTTCATTAGATAATTATTTACCTATAACATAAATCAAAAGGCTTTATCAATAAATATTCAAAATTTTGCCATTTGTTTGATACAGATATTCCCTTAGGAAAATTAACTGTGGATTTATTATAGTAGTGTAGTAATCATGTTTTTTGGCAGATTAACTGTATTACCATAGTTTTAGTACAAGTATCATCGTTATGCTATGGTTACTAAGACCATAGTAAATTTGTGGTTATCGCGATTTTACAGCAAATACCATAAACTACGTTTACTGTAGTAAAGCCATGGTTAATTTTTGTAAGGGTTATATAATTCCTTGTGTAACCATCAAACATGCTAACCAAGCTGGAGTTTGAGTTATGAAATCGCGATGAAAAGTAATGTGAACATTTTGAAACATGGATATACATATAGTCATGCCTTAACTTCACATTTCGTCAGAGTTTCATCTACATTCCATTAAATTGTGCTCTCTGACGGGTGTTTAAGTGGTGAAACTCTTTATAATGCTAATATATCATACATATATCATGTTCGGTCTTGTGTTTAAAACGGTATGCAAATTAAGAGTATTCAAAATGATTAAAGCTAGTAGTGAACTTACTGTGCTGGCAGAGCATCTGTTACGCCTGGATGTCGTCTTTTCAGGTGATGTAGCATTGCAGATGTGCTGTTATTATATTTAAGTTGGTTTTTGCACAGACTGCAGGCAACTTTTTTTTTTTTTTTCTACTAACGTGAAGTGTTCCCACACTGTTGACATTTTTTACCGTTTTTTTGCACGGACCCTCATCTGTGCACCACTGCCTTTCTGCCATTTTGCCAAGTACTCGACACGGCAAATTGTACTCGAGAATTTTTTTAAACTGGATACTCGAAATTAATCGAGTAATCGTAACATCCCTATTGTGTACATTGCTGCCTGTGCCACTCTGAATACTTGGGCCCAACATTGTGTTACTTACTGACTGATATTTTATTAGTTATTTGATATTTGTTACTGTTATCAGAACGAGCTTTATTGCCAAGTATGTTCACACATACAAGGAGTTTGTCTTGGTGACAAACTTCCACAGCACAGACAGAATGACAGTGACAAGACAGATGAGAAGATAGAGTATGTTAATGAAGGATAAAAAAAATATAAAGTACACAATATACAAAAAATAGTCACTAGACATTATATGCATGTACAGGTATGTTCTATACAAATGCAAGGGAATGTGAGTAAGGCATATGATGTGATAAATAGATATAAATAGCATTGTGTATTGCACTGGTTTACACTCTCTAGGGGGGATTTAGCTGTTCATGAGGTAGATGGCCTGAGGAAAGAAACTTTTCTTGTGCCTGGCTGTCCTGGTGCTCAGTGCTCTGTAACGCCGGCCAGATGGCAAAGATTCGAAGAGGAAGTGGCCTGGATGTGAGGGGTCTACAATGATTTTGTTAGCCCTTTTACTGACTCTGGACGAGTACAGTTTTTGGAGAGCTGGGGGGGATGTGCCGATGATTCTTCCAGCAGTCCGAACTATCTGCTGTAATCTTCTGATGTCTGATTTCGGAGCTGAGCCGAACCAGACAGTTATAGAAGTGCAGAGGACAGACTCGATGACTGCAGAGTAGAATTGCATCAGTAGCTCCTGTGGCAGGTTGAACTTCCTCAGCTGGCAAAGGAAGTACAACCTCTGCTGGGCCTTCTTCACAATGGAGTCTATGTGGGGCTCCCACTTCAGGTCCTGTGAGATGGTGGTGCCCAGGAACCTGAATGACTCCACTGTTGCCACAGTGCTGTTCATGATGGTGAGTGGGGATAATGCTGAGGTGTTTCTCCTGAAGTCCACAATCATCTCCACTGTTTTGAGCGTGTTCAGCTCCAGGTTATGACTGCATCAGACAGCCAGGTCTTTAACCTCCTGTCTGTAAGCAAACTTGTCACCATCCCGGATGAGGCTGATGAGTGTGGTGTCGTCTGCGAACTTCAGGAGCTTGAGAGGGGTCTTTTGCGGTGCAGTCGTTGGTGTACAAGGAGTAGTGGGGAGAGCACACATCCCTGGGGGGCGCCAGTACTGATCGTGCGAGTATTGGATGAGAATTTTCCCAGCCTCACTAGCTGCTGCCTGTCTGTCAGAAAGTTGGTGATCCACCAACAGATGGAGGGGGGCACAGAAAGTTGGGTTAATTTGGACAGGAGGAGGTGTGGGATGATGGCGTTGAAGGCCTAACTGAAGTCTACGAACAGGATCCTCACATAAGTCCCTGGTTTGTCCAGATGTTGCAGGATGTAGTGCAGTCCCATGTTGACTGCATATTCCACAGACCTGTTTGCTCAATAAGCAAACTTCAGGGGGTCCAGCAAGGGTCCAGTGATGTCCTTCAGGTAGGCCAGCACCAGTCTTTCCAATTCCTTCATGACCACAGACGTTGGGGCAAGAGGTCTGTAGTCGTTCAGTCCTGTGATTTTGGGTTTCTTCGGGATGGGGATGATGGTGGAGCATTTGAAGCAGGAAGGGACTTCGCACAGCTCCAGTGATCTGTTGAAGATCTTTGTGAAGATACGGGCCAGCTGCTTTCCTTGTCTTCTGTTTGCGGAAGACCCGACACACCTCCTCTTCACAGATCAAAGGTGCAGGAGGGGGGAAGGTGGGAGTTACTGGAGGTGTTAATCGATGTGTGGAGAGAGGGTCAGAATGGGTGTGGGGTGTGGGACAGGGTTTTTCAAACCTGCAATAAAATTCATTCAAATCGGGGGATGGTGTCTTGTAATTGGTGATGTCTTTCAGGCCTTTCCACACTGATGCTGGGTCGTTTGCTGAAAACTGTTTCTTCAGCTTTTCAGAGTAGTTTCTCTTAGCCACTCTGATCTCTTTTGCCAGTGTGTTTTTGGCCTGTTTATACAAGACTCCGTCCCCGTTCTTGTAGGCATCTTCTTTGGCCTGACGAAGCTGTCTGAGTTTTGCAGTGAACCACGGTTTGTCATTGTTGTATGTTAAACAAGTCCTGGTAGGGATGCACATATCCTCGCAGAAACTGACATATGATGTTACAGAGTCTGTGAGCTCATCTAGATCGCTAGCAGCAGCCTCAAAAACACTCCAATCGGTGCACTCGAAGCAGGCTTGTAAGTCCTGCTCTGCTTCCCCAGTCCAACTTTTAACAGTCCTTATTACAGGTTTAGCTGATTTCAGTTTCTGCCTGTAGGTCAGTATAAGATGAACCAGACAGTGATCAGAGAGCCCCAAAGCTGCCCATGGAACAGAGTGATATGCATCCTTTACTGTGGTGTAGCAGTGGTCCAAAATATTACTGTCTCTGGTGGGACATGTAATATGCTGTCTGTATTTTGGCAGTTCACGGGAGAGATTTGCTTTATTAAAGTCCCCGAGAATGATTATAACAGAGTCCGGGTGTTGTTGCTCTGTGTCAGTGATCTGGTCGCCCAGCTGTTACAGCGCTGCGTTCACACACGCTTGTGGTGGAATGTAAACACTTACGAGGATGAATGAGGAAAACTCCCGCGGCAAGTAGAAAGGCACACACCACTTTTCGTTGATGTAGAAGCATGTCCCACCGCCACGCGATTTCCCCGCTGATTCTGCATCGCAATCCGCTCTGAACAGCTGGAAGCCTGGCAGATGTAGCGCGCTGTCCGGAATTGCTTCATTCAGCCAAGTTTCTGTGAAACACAGAGCAGCAGAGTTTAAGAAGTCCTTGTTTTTTTGGGACAGGAGGAGAAGTTCGTCCATTTTGTTGGGTAGGGAGCGGAGATTCGCCAGATGGATACTAGACAGCGCTGTTCTAAAGCCGCGCTTTCGGAGCTTTACTAGCGCGCCAGCTCGCTTTCCATGCTTGCGCATCTTGGAGCGCTTGAGCAGCGCCGCTGCACCACCAACTACAATGTCCAGCAAAACGTCAGAATAATCAAAAACCGGTAAAATATTGGGTGGTGTGTACTGCCGATTGTTCAGCAGTTCTTCCCTGGTAAAACTGATTGTAGGACTATAACTAAAGACAGGACAAACTAACAAAAACAGCTAAAACTGTGGAGCTCCACACCGAGGCAGCCATTCGTGGCGCCATTCCTGTATTGACTTCAGCATGTGGAGATTAATGATATTGGTGCTAAGGGTGTCTTGGATCCCCAGCTAAGCATTGAACATTTTGTTCATTATGCCAGTTGGTCATCATCCTCAGTCAGCATGGGATTCGTCTGTCACCAACAGTCAGCCTCCTCAACTATTATGTAGCGAGGCAATGCTCAACAAGAAGAAAGAACAGAGTTAATTTAATTTATTATGCATTTTTATAACGGTGGTAAACAACCAAGGCAAGTGGAATTACATTTCGAGGTGGAATGCCTGAGTGAACATGTAAGTCTTTAATCGAGATTTGAAAACAGAAACAGAAGGGGCATTTCTGACAGTAACTGGTAGACTATTCCACAGTTTTAGATTTGTTGGATGAATAGTCACGAACCTATCACTTACTCCTCGTGCTGTCTTTCCTGGCACGAGAAACACCATTTCTGCAAACTGGGCCTGTGTTCCTGTTTTATGAAATGGATATTGAGGATGCCACAGAGACAATAAGACTATATTAGCTTTTGTATGGACACAGTTGTTGAAAAGAAAACTGTATTTCCTAATAACAAAAATTATATAACAAGGGAAGTCAAGGAGTGTTTAAGCAGTAAGTTAGCTTTTATCAATCAAGATAAAATGGAATTAAAATGAGTCCAAAAGGAATTAAATGCTTTGTTGAAAGGGGCAAGGAAAAAACAGATATTATAGAACAGAATTTTAATTCAAGGGACTCCAAAAAACTTTGGGTTACTATGATAGTAGTAACTAATATGGAACCCCCTCGAAAAAGGCTCATAACTAGCAATGACCAACAAAGAGCAGATGACTTAAATGACTATTTTCTTATGGTTGAGTCACCTTTGGTGCGAATGGTAGATCAGGACTCTGTCATATGTAATTCAGATCAGAGATTAGAGGTAGCCCCAGACATAGTTAGTTTATTTAGAGGCATACGAACCAAAAAAATCCACAGGTTCTGATGGAATTTCTGCGTTTTTGCTAAAAACTTGTGCCAATGACCTTACTCCAGCATTCTGCCTTATTTTCCAGAAATCATTTGACTCGCATACCATTCCATCTTTGTGGAAAAAACTATAATTATGCCAGTTCCCAAGAAAAATTGCCCAGTTGAGAATTGTGATTTTAGATCTGTGCCTTTGATTTCAAATGTTTTATGAAATGTTTTGAAAGACTTTTTGTAACTTTTAATGGACGAGGTTAAATTATCCCTTGACCCGTTTCAGTTCGTCTTTAAGGCTGGATGGGGCACTGAGATCGCCATTAATTGTATTACTCATTTGGTGAATAGGCATTTAGAAGATACACAAGTATATGCACGTTTGCTTTTTATAGATTTTAGTTCGGCTTTTAACGCACTTCAACCCCAGCTACTAATTAGGAAGCTGACAGTTAAAAGTGAATCCCTCTTGCATTAAGTGGTTTTATTCGTTTTTAACAAATCGAATGCAACAAGTCAGGGTCAACAATTCTTATTCTGAGGTGAAGACTACCAATATAGGGGCCCCGCAAGGTTGTGTTATCTCACCCATTTTATTTATGTTATACACTGAGTGTGTAACTAGTCAGGATAACACTTTCATCAAATTTTCTGATACAGCAGTATTGAGTTTATTGAACAGAAACACCATACCTTCGCAGTACTTTTCTGAAGTTGCCAGGTTTGTGGGGTGGTGTGACGATAATTCCTTGATTTTAAATTAAATGAAGACTGAAATTCTTCCTCGCGGCACACAGGTCAGTCCCGTTAGAAGGTCGTGATCCCGGATGAGCCCCCAGAACTGTGGTAGGAAAAATGAGAATTGTCATACAAATAGATCACTCGGTCACTCGAGTTGCAGAAAACCTGCTTTATTCATGTGCGCACATGGGTGAGCCTCCTGCGGAGAGTCACACCGGAACAGCAAGGCAAGCAGATATTTATACACATTCTAGGGCGGATCATCGTAAGCATAGGCAGAATACATGTTATCGTTTGAACATTCCAGGCGTGTCACTGTGCCCCTCAATTGCTCATCCTCTCGTAAACACACCTCCACTGTCACCAGTTTATCTCCTTTCTTACATAAAACAGTTACACATCCTCTGGGCTTTACGTGAGTCTGCGTAAGCCACATTTCTCTGTCTCATAGGAACAGGCTGACACAAAAGGGGACAAACAGACACCAAACTATAGCCTGGAATGTGGCGCTTTCTTCCATAGGCTCTTCAGCAGTTAAACATTCTTAAACATTCTATTACAGAAGCATGTAGGCATAGCAAAGCTTTTAAAATAAAATTTTCATTCCACATGGTCCATTCAGACTCCATGTCCTCTACCTTCTTCGGGACATGGAAGGCGTTCTCACAGAGGTGGGAGTTAAAATCATTACAGATAGGGTCCTCTAACACTCGTTCCTAGCATGCCCTCACTATACGCTTAAGTCTACTGGATCTGTCTGTCAGTTTTCCCCACTGTTTGATCCAGCTCACCACCAGATGGTGATTGGTTGACAGCTCAGCACCTCTCTTCACCCGAGT
The DNA here is from genome assembly GCF_900964775.1 of Scleropages formosus. Taxonomy (NCBI): domain Eukaryota; kingdom Metazoa; phylum Chordata; class Actinopteri; order Osteoglossiformes; family Osteoglossidae; genus Scleropages; species Scleropages formosus. The sequence goes on along the minus strand of NC_041830.1, from coordinate 65,678 downwards.
TTTCCAGAACGTTTTCCTCAAGCCGGATGAAACGACTACAAAGTCGATTGCTGGCCTTTGGCCCAAGGAGCTCTGGTACCAAGTACACTTATGAGCATGCTTGTGTTCGAACATGGTATTTGTTTCACCACAGCACTGTGTAGCAAAAAGCAGAAGGCTGCGTCATCTTGGGTGCACGGGAGCTGCAACCCACAGAGCGCTCAGCATGGGGGCTTTTGCCTGCTCCGTCACCGGCCTGGATTGTTTCACCTCTCCCCAAGAAGCACCGTGTCAACACTGGCCGTCACCAGGACTCCCGTTCGCCATAGCACATGCAAATACCGGAACCCCCGACTCAAGCAGTCCAGCAACCTCAGTCTACCAGATGCAGAGATTACAGCCGTGCACCACCAAGCCCAGCCGAAAGCCTGCCCTCTATATGGAGGTTTGCGCGTCACCCGGCCACTCGTGTACTTTTCCTTATTAAATAAATGGATAGAGGGAGATGAAGGAAGAGCAGAAGGCAGATTTTGGGAGAGTACCTCAAGCAACACTGCATGAAAACACCAGCCACTTGCAGGGTGTATTCAGCAGGACTGCACAGGGAGACCCTAATGGATTTCTAGTTTATTGCCTTAACCACTCAGCCACAACTACCTGGGAAGCTGGACACCCCCTGCTTCACTGTATAACCCAGTTAATTTATCCAACGGAGCCACAAAGAACTGGCCAAAAACCTTTTCACGAGCTGTCAGAAGTGGGATTCAAACCCACACCTCTAGGGGAGACTGTGATCTGAATGCAGCACCTTAGTCTGCTTGGCCACCCTGGCCCACACAGCAGGGCTTGTCTTGTGGCTTGGGGAGGCTGACATGCTCTCAGGGAATGCTTTCAAGTGGCACAGAGAAAGAGAAGAGCTGTGCACAGCTGCCTCCTTGTTTGGTATAGTGGCAAGTATCCCTGCCTGTCACATAAGAGACCTGGGTTTTATTCCCCTTTGGGTATGTTCCTAGCGATGCTGCTGCAGTGCACTGTATTCCCACCAGCTGTTTTCTTGCACACTTGTCCTTCTAGGGTCACGGTGGCAATAAGGAGAGCAGGGGAGAGCAGACATCCCTGTCCCTTGCAACTTCCTTCATCTCATCCCAGGGGATCCCCAGCCGCTTCCAGGACAACTGTGAGATACCACCTCTTCAGCGGGTCCTGGGCCGACCTCAGAGTCTCACCCCAGTTGACCGTGCCTTATATAGCCCCAAAGGGGAGGCGCCCAGGAGACACCCTTAGCAGACTCCCGAACCACCTCAACAGACTCCTCTCAAGGTGGAGGAGTAGTGGCTTCTACACTGAGTTCCTCCCGGATAGCCGAACTCCTCACCCTGTCATGGAGAGTGAGTCCCACCACCCTGGGGGGAAAACTCATTTCAGCCACCTGTATCCGTGATCTTATTCTTTTCGCCATTACCCAGAGTTCATGAGCATAGGTGAGGGTAGGCACATAGACCGACCGACTGGTAAATAGAGACCTTTGCCTTATGGCTCAGCTCCCCGTTCACCACTACAGTCTGCTACGGCGACCGCATTACTGCTGCCGCCGCTCCCACTCTACATCCGATCTCACGCTCCCTTCTCACCCTTGCCCGTGAATAAGACCCCAAGATACTTAAACTCCTCCACCTGGGGCAAATTTTCTCCCCTCACCTGAAGGGGGGGGCATGGATTCAGACTTGGAGGTGCTGATCCTCATACCAACCAGTTCACGCTCGGCTGCACACCATTCCAGCGCATACTGGAGGCCGATGTCAAAAGGATGACATCATCCGCAAAAAGTGGAGACATCACCTTCCGGCCCCCACGCATATGCCCTCTTGACCTTGGCTGCACCTTGATATGCTGCCCATGAAGACCACAAACGGGAGTGGGCACAAGGCGCAAGTTCGGCGGAGTCCAACAGCCACGTTAAATGGGCTTGACTTGATGCCAAGTGTGTGGACGCAGCTCTCGCTCCGTGCGTTAGAGGCCGATCGCCCCGCAGCAGTGGCCCCGGCACCCCATGCTCCCGAAGCAACTCCCACGGAATTTCTCGGCGAACGCAGGCCTCCTCCAAGTCCACAGAACACACGTAGACTTGATTATTTATTTACTTAGTTGATGCTGTTCTCCAAAGCAACTTATGTTAAAGTTACAATTATTTACCCATTTATACAGCTGGGTAATTTTACTGAAGCAATTGAGGGTAAGTACCTTGCTCAAGGGTACTACAGCTGGAGGTTGGGCTCAAACCTGCAACCTGTGGGTCCAAAGGCAGTAGGCAGTTTCTTTGTAACTTTCATCGCTTAAGGGGAAAGAGGAAAAAAAAAAAAAAAAAAAAGGGAGCTTCCATGTCAACACATCCACCACCTCTTTTTTTTAAATTATTTTTTCTTTTGCCATCCATCCATCCATCCATCTTCCTCCGCTTATCTGGGACCGGGTTGCGGGGGCAGTAGTCCAAGCAGAGCCCCCCAGACTTCCCTCTCCCCACACACCTCCTCCAGCTCCTCTGGGGGAACCCCAAGGCATTCCAGGGCCAGCTGGGAGACATAGTCTCTCCAACGTGTCCTGGGTCTGCCCCGAGGCCTCCTCCCAGTGGGACAAGCCCGGAACACCTCCCCAGGGAGGCGTCCAGGAGGCATCCGGAACAGATGCCCGAGCCACCTCAACTGGCTCCTCTCGATGCGGAGGAGCAGCGGCTCTACTCCGAGCTCCTCCCGGGTGACTGAGCTCCTCACCCTATCCCTAAGGGTGCGCCCAGCCACTCTGCGGAGGAAACTCATTTCTGCCGCTTGTATCCGCGATCTCATTCTTTCGGTCATGATCCAGAGTTCATGACCATAGGTGAGGGTAGGAACGTAGATTGCCCGGTAAATTGAGAGCTTCGCCTTACGACTCAGCTCCTTCTTCACCACAACAGACCGGTACAATGACCGCATTACTGCGGACGCCGCACCGATCCGTCCGTCAACCTGCCGCTCCATTTTTCCCTCACTCGTGAACAAGACCCCGAGATACTTAAACTCCTCCACTTGAGGGAGGAGCTCCCCCCTAACCCGGAGGGGGCAATCCACCTTTTTACGACTGAGGACCATGGTCTCGGATTTGGAGGTGCTGATTCTCATTCCCGCCGCTTCGCACTCGGCTGCAAACCTCCCCAGTGCACGCGGCAAGTCTTCACTTGATGAAGCCAGCAGGACCACATCGTCCGCAAAAAACAGAGACGAGATCTCGCGGCCACCAAAACAGACACCCTCTGTTCCCTGGCTGCGCCTAGAAATTCCCATGAACTCCCATGAACCTTCCAACACCCTAGTGAGGGTATAGAGGTGGTCCAGTGTTCCACGGCCAGGGCGAAAACAGCATTGCTCCTCCTGAATCCGAGGTTCGACTATCGGTCGGATTCTCCTCTCCAGTACCCCGGCATAGACTTTCCCAGGGAGGCTAAGGAGTGTGATCCCCCTATAGTTGGAACACAATCTCCGGTCCCCCTTCTTAAAAAGAGGAACCACCACCCTGGTCCGCCAGTCCAGAGGCACCGTTCCCGAGCTCCACGCAATGCTGCAGAGGCGTGTCAGCCAAGACAGCCCCACAACATCCAGAAACTTGAGAAACTCGGGGCGGATCTCATCCACCCCCGGAGCCTTGCCACCAAGGAGTTTTTTGACTACCTCAGCAACTTCAGCCAGGGGGTAATGGACGAGTCCCCCTCCGAGTCCCCAGCCTCAGCTTCTTCTAAGGAAGGCGTGTCGGAGGGATTGAGGAGATCCTCAAAGTACTCCTTCCACCGCCCGAGGACATCCTCAGCTGAGGTCAGCAACGCACCACTTCCACTGTAAACAGTGTTGGCGGAACACTGCTTCCCCCTTCTGAGTCGCCGGATGGTTTGCCAGAATCTCTTTGAGGCCGACCGAAAGTCTTCCTCCATGGCCTCACCGAACTCCTCCCAGGCCTGAGTTTTTGCCGCGGTGACTGCCAGAGCCATGTTCCGTCTGGCCCGCCGGTACCCGTCAGCTGCTTCAGGAGTCCCATGAGCCAGCCAGGCCCGATAGAACTCCTTCTTCAGCTTGACGGCATCCCTTACCTCTGGCGTCCACCACTGTGGTCGGGGATTGCCGCCGCGACAGGTGCCGGAGACTTTATGGCCGCAGCTCCAAACCGCTGCCCCAACAATGGAGGTGTGGAACATAGTCCATTCGGATTCAATGTCCCTATTCTCCCTCGGGACCCGGTTGAAGCTCTGTCGGAGGTGGGAGTTGAAGACCTCTCTGACAGGGGCCTCCGCCAAACGTGCCCAACAGACCCTCACTATGCGTTTCGGCCTGCCAGGTCTGTCCAGCTTTTTCCCCCGCCATCGAATCCAACTCACCACCAGGTGGTGATCAGTTGACAGCTCAGCCCCTCTCTTCACCCGAGTGTCCAAGACATATGGCCGAAGATCAGAAGAAACGACTACAAAGTCGATCATCGACCTCCGACCTAGGGTGTCCTGGTGCCAAGTGCACTGATGGACACCCTTATGCACGAACATGGTGTTTGTTATGGACAAACCATGACAAGCACAGAAATCCAATAAGAACTCACCACTCGGGTTCAGATCAGGGAGGCCGTTCCACCCAAGCACACCCCTCAGGTGTCACTGTCGCTGCCCACGTGGGCGTTAAAGTCCCCCAGTAGAATGACAGAGTCCCCAGTGGGAGCGCTTTCCAGCACGCCCCCCAGGGACTCTAAAAAGGCGCTTAAGCACAAACGACAGTGAGAGACCGTTCTCTGACCCGGAGGCGCAGGGAGACGACCCTCTCGTTCACCAGGGTAGACTCCAACACATGGCGGCTGAACTGGGGGGCTATTAATAAGCCCACACCCGCCCGCCGCCTGGGCAACACCAGAATAGTGGAGAGTCCACCCTTGGTCGAGAAGAGTGGTTCTAGAACCCAAGCTGTGAGTGGAAGTGAGCCCGACTATAGCTCGACGCTATCTCTCAACCTCCTGCACTAGCTCAGGCTCCTTCCCCGCCAGTGAGGTGACATTCCAAGTCCCAAAAGCCAGAGTTGGCGCCCGAGGTTTGGGTCGGCCGGGCACTCGGCCCCAACCACTGCCCAAATCACAATGCACCAGCCCCTTACGGCCTCTCCGGCAGGTGGTGAGCCTACCGAAGAGTGGCTCCACGTCTTGGCTTCGGGCTAAGCCCAGCCAGGCCCCGTGGGCATAGACCTGGCCATGCCAGGCCTGGCTCCAGGGTGGGGCCCCGGTGACCCCATACCAGGCGGGGTAAACGAGAGCCTTGATTTTATAGTCATAAGGGGGTTTTGAACCACGCTTTGTCTCATCTGTCACCCAGGACCTGTTTGCCATGGGAGACCCTACCAGGGGCATATAGCCTCAGGCAACATAGCTCCTGAGGTCATTCAGGCACTCAAACTCCTCCACCACGTTAAGGTGGTGGTTTGCGGAGGGGCAAACCGTGAACAATTTGTATTGAAATCCGACGACAGCACCCCGTCCATCTCTACTACGGTTCAGTATGGTGTGCCACAGGACTCCGTGTTGGGTCCATTGCTTTTCTCACTTTATATGTTACCACTGGGTGATATTTTTCGCAAGCACAATGTTAATTTCCATTCGTATGCTGATGACACACAGCTTTATGTATCGTTCAAGCCCGATGATCCATCACATGTGGTGTCAACTAGTTGTTTTACCAGTATAAAATTATGGATGAGTAATAATTTTTTATCTCTAAATGCCAGTAAAACAGAGGTACTTGTGGTGGGTGGTAATGCTAAAACTCTCGACACAATCACGTCAAGCTTTACAACAAATGGTATTACCTTCAAGCGTACCGATTGTGTCAAGGATTTGGGTGTGCTGCTGGATGGAAAGCTGTCATTTGTATCACATGTAAATGCTTTGACTAAGTCGTGCTTCCTTCAATTAAGAAGCATAGCTAAAATGAGGCGATTCCTTCGTAGGTGGGATTCTGAGAAACTGGTTCATGCTTTTGTTTCCAGCAGGCTGGATTACTGTAATGCTTTATTGTTGGGTTATCCATACCAGACTGTATCCAGGCTACAGTTGGTACAAAATGCTGCTGCAGAATTGTTACTAGAACTAGGAAGTACGACTATATAACACCGGTACTTAAATCCTTGCATTGGCTCCCAGTCTCTTACAGAGTTGATTATAAAATCCTATTTTTGACCTATAAGGCAATACATGGCATTGCTCTGGCTTACCTTTGTGAGATCATTAATCTTTATATCCCAGGACGATATCTCCGTTCATTAGATGCAGGTTACCTTGAAGTACCTGTGACCAATAAGACCTCAGTAGGAGGTCGCGCCTTTAGCTATAGAAACTAAACTGTGGAATAGTCTACCAGTTACTGTCAGAAATGCCCCGTCTATTTCTGTTTTCAAATCCCGATTTAAGACTTATATGTTCACTCAGGCATTCCACCTCGTAATGTAATTCAACCTGCCTTGGTTATTTATTTTATCACCTTTACAAAATGCATTTTAAATTTACTTAAGTAACAAATTACTAACTCTGTCCTATCTTCTCGTTGAGCACTACCTCGCTACATAAGACCTGAGGAGGCTGGCCAGTGGTGACAGACGAATCCCATGCTGACAGAGGATGATGTCCATCTGCCGTGACGATCGAGATGTTCCATGCCGAGTCAGGGATCCAAGATGCCATTCACCAACATTATAATTACTTGTTAAACACTGGCTTACAAATTGTTATTTTCTAGAATGCCCAGGAGGGGTGGGCTACCACTGGCCCGTGGACCCCCAGAGGTTTTTTTCTCCCTCAACTTTCAGTTGGGAGTTTTTGTTCCTTTCCCTGGTGGCCAGTAGGTATACTTATAGCTCTATAATAAGTGCTTCATTATGGTAGTCATTAGTTGACCGTCTTCTTTGTTTGTATCTGTTTTTCTTGCCTTTGTATGTGTTAAAGCACTCTGTGTCACGGCATGAAAAGAGCGCTCTATAAAAAAATAAAATAATAATAATAATAATAATAATAATAATAATAAAAAAAAATAATAATTTAAAAAACCCAGGTATGAAGTGTCCACTCTCCGTAGTTGAGAATACTGTAATGTTTAGGTGTGAATTATGAGTTCTTATATTAAATGTTCTTTGGTTTTGTATTAACTGTCATGTGATATTCTGTGTGTTTGTAATGTTTTTTGGGAAAGGAAAAGGCTGTGGTTGCTAAGTGTGATGCATGGGAGGTCTAATCTCACAATATAACAGTACAGCTTTGCACTGCGCTAACTGGGTCTCTCCTCACCATAGCAAGAGTCATATACTTCAGATTGGAAAGTAACAGCAAACGCATCCCAGAGTTATGTTGTCGTAGACACCACCAATTCACCTCCCATGCTAATACTGAAAATCCAGAATTGAGTGGGTGGGCTACAACTATTTGATTTGTTTTTTTTTCATAGATAGGTGAAGAAAGACTTTGTTTTGGGTTATGGTCCCTTTTTGCTTCCAGGTTTTCAGTTAGAAAGTTGCTTGCCTTAAAGGGTTAAGTTAGTCTTTTTCTTTGTGAATACTCTTCACTTGCATAAGTTTTTCTTGTTGTCTCTTTATTTTGTGCACTCTGATTGTTCTCTCTTTTACATGAACATTAAACACACTCCTTTTTGTGCACACTACTTGCTGTCTTGTCAATTCATAACTCATAACTTGGTAGAAAACATTATTTTACACTGCTCTACACCCTAGACAACCTTGGGGTTGTAAAATAATCCTTTCCCCACACTTGTTTTCCCAAAAGCAGAAGAAAAAAGGTTTTTGGACATCCCTGTGGACATGACGTGATACAACAAGGAAAGCACAGGAGAGAAACTAATACATACAGTACACTGTATTTCTTTGTTGTTTGATTATTATATTTCACTATATACATTATAATTATACATAAAACATTTTTACATTAAGGGGGGTGCGGTGGCGCAGTGGGTTGGACCGGGTCCTGCTCTCCAGTGGGTCTGGGGTTCGAGTCCCGCTTGGGGTGCCTTGCGACGGACTGGCGTCCCGTCCTGGGTGTGTCCCCTCCCCCTCTGGCCTTACGCCCTGTGTTGCCGGGTTAGGCTCCGGTTCCCCGTGACCCTGTATGGGACAAGCGGTTCTGAAAATGTGTGTGTGTGTGTGTGTGTGTGTGTGTGTGTGTGTGTGTGTGTGTGTGTGTGTGTGTAAATTATCATACACACACTGTCTGAAATTGCTTGTACACAGGGTGCAAGACTGGAGGGGGAGGGAACACACGCCAGACAGGATGCCAGTCCACTGCAAGGTACCCCATTGTGGGACTCAAACCCCAGACCCGCCACACAGCGGGACCGGGCCAAGCCCACTGCTGTCACACCACCACACACCCCTGGAAATAATCATGTCAATTCAATTTGTTTCTATAACACTGAAGTCATTAAAAAACAAACAAAATGCTTATTAAACATCAATGAATGACTGGAAATATATGATATCCACCACTATGGAAAATTAAAAGGCAAAAGGAGAAGTAGAGGAGATCTTCATCAAATAGTGTGTACAGTTTCTAGTGTGAAATGAGATGGAAGTAGTGTGTAGCGTTCATTTCTACAGGAGCAGCAGAGAAGGAAGTGGGTGAGAAACTGAACTTCTGGGCTCTGACTCTGGTCATTCAAACAGGCAAGAACATTATTCGTCCATATCAAATGTAACAATATAGGTAGCACAGTCTTACAGCAGCTGGGTGATGCAAGAGAATGTGAGTTTGATCCCTGGTTGGTCTGTGTGGAGTTTGCATGTTTTCCCTGTGTCTGTGTGGGTTTCCTCCCACAGTCCGAAGACATGCTGGTCAAGTTCCCCCATAGTGTGTGAGTGACACAGAGAGTGTGTTTCACTGATGTATGGATGAGTGACCCAGTAAGTAGTGTCTCTAGCAGTGTAAGTCACCTTGGTGAATAAGGTGTGTGGGCTAGTAACACTACATAGTATCCATTGTAAGCTGCTTTGCAGAAAAGTGTCTGCTAAGTGAACAAATGTACTGTTGACCATGTCTGCACCTCAACCAGCAGCACCTGGTATTAATCAAAACACTTTGCTATAAAACACCCCTCAGTCTCTTCCCAGTTGCAGAATCTTATTAGAGACAACCGTCCCCTCTATGGCCTACCTTGCCTTGGTTTTCCTATGTCCTGTTCCTCTTCGTTCCCCAGCCGCGCTCCATGTCTCTTCAGTAACGACCACCTGCTATATTCTCTGGCCATGACTACTGATCCTCGCTCCCACTCTGACTGCTGCTCGACCAACTCTTTGCCCCAGACAACAACAACATGCCCAATCCCTTGGTTCTAAATAAACAATCCTGCACTTAGGCCCAGTCCCCTCCACGTGACAAATACTTCAATGAAATAATAATTGCACAACAAATAAAACATGAATGTGTCTATAAAAAAAGTTACATTTACCTTGAAATGCTTTTGAAAAATGCATAATTATTTTTTTCTCTGTGTGTTTTATAAAGAGGAATGACTATACAGCCAGTTATGGAACTTATGATCTGTACACCCCTCCAAAATAAGTTGCACCATCAATGTACACATTTTCTAAGAAAAAAGTTACCCACACTAAAAAAGGAAGATCACCCTCTCTAACCCCTGGTTCTCTATTTTATTACCTATAGTTCCCTGCACATTGCATGTGGTTGAAGTTTTACAAGCAAAAAAGTACAATGTGTCTTCATACGACATATTGAGAATTTTTTGGAATTTTTATATCACAAGATATACAACATGAAGAATCAACAGAATAAAAGAGTGAAAAGACTTGCTCACATCAGCAGAGTAACAGGAGTATCAGAGATGGGAGCTGGAGAGACACGGAACTTCTGGACTCTGACTCTGCTCATCTTACCTGGTGAGAACTACAGTAACATTAGCAATTCATATATTTTCATTATAAGAAATGTGAAACATAACGATTTACTGTGATGTTTAGCATTACATGGTTAAGAGGATAAAGCATTTTTAAGTATTTTGTCAGGAGTGTTTATTTTCAAGATTGTCATTATGTGGCACATTGGTTAAAAAAAATTAGATCAGATGTATTTCTTTCTTATTTGATTTTCACCATTTCCTATAAGTAGGTATGATAACAGTAGAAATCTAAATATGCATATGATTGTTTAATTACTCAATTGATGTTTGATCTTAAGGGGGGTGCGGTGGTGCAGTGGGTTGGACTGCAGTCCTGCTGTCTGGTGGGTCTGGGGTTTGAGTCCCACTTGGGGTACCTTGCGATGGCCTGGCGTCCTGTCCTGGGTGTGTCCCCTCCCCCTCCGGCCTTATGCCCTGTGTTGCCGGGTAGGCTCTGGTTCCCCGTGACCCTGTATGGGACAAGCGGTTCTGAAAATGTGTGTGTGTGTGTGTGTGTGTGTGTGTGTGTGTGTGTGTGTGTGTGTGTGTGTGTGTTTGATCTTACTACTTTTAATTACAGCTGGGGAGTGAGGTGGCATAGTGGGTTTGGCCTCTGTCTGCTCTCTGGTGGGTCTGGAGTTCGAGTCCTGCTTGGGGTGCCTTGCGATGGACTGGAATCCCGTCCTGGGTGTGTCCCCTACCCCTTGGCCTTGCGCCCTGTGTTGCTGGGTTACGCTCCAGCTTGCCGTGACCCTGCTTTGGACAAGCAGTTTCAGTCAGTGCGTGTGTGTGTGTGTGTGTGTGTGTGTGTGTGTGTGTGTGTGTGTGTGTGTGTGTGTAATTACAGCTGAATATACTGTAAAGGTGGTTCTGAAGGGTACAGTAGTAGAGGCCATATTGTTCATTGATGCTAAAGATTTCCAAGGCACATCGGAGGAGGAGGAAGTCAGTTATGCTTCTTTTTGGTTTAAAAAGAAGAAACCACCAAAGAAGTGAGTGCAGAATTTGGCTCATACTGGCTCATTTACATCTATAAAATAACATCAATAACATAGGGGCCAAAGCATAGAATATTGCTTGGAAAAAATGAGACAGTATCAGAAATAAATTGTGGACACATTAGACTGTTACATGACAGGTGATTTTGGGATAAAAAGATCCTGTTAAACAAGTACATTAAAATAGTTCATTAAATAATTATTGTTGCCTAAAGAGCATGATGTTCATGCTGGTCTGTGGTTCTGTCCAGGTCTGCAGGCAGTGAGCAGCAGACCCATGATGATGGGGTCATCTAAAGCTCTGTGTCCCAGTAAGTCTCTCAGTTACCTTTAGAGTCCAGCTCAAGACAACATTTGATGGAGGCATGAAGCATTTTATAGCAAAAAAAAAATCAGTTTGAATGCCAAAAAGAATAGGTCATGAAGGTATTTAAGCGGAGAATTTCATTGCATACGGATAAGTATGTCACACTTTGATAACATTAATATAAAAGAGGGTGAAAAATGTACTGTGAACACACACACACACACATTTTCTGAACCGCTTGTCCCATACGGGGTCATGGGGAACCGGAGCCTACCCGGCAACACAGGGCGTAAGGCCGGAGGGGGAGGGGACACACCCAGGACGGGACACCAGTCCGTCGCAAGGCACCCCAAGGAGGACTTGAACCCCAGACCCACTGGAAAGGAGGACCCGGTCCAACCCACTGCGCCACCGCCACCCCCGTACTGTGAACATTTTTTTTCTATTTTTTCTATTTTTTTCATTTTTTTCTAACATTTTCTATTCTATTCTTTCTATTCTATTTTCTATTATTTCTATTCTATTTTCTATTTTCTATTGCCTGTAAGCCCGTCCTGGGTGTGTCCCCTTCCCCCTCCGGCCTTACGCCCTGTGTTGCCGGGTAGGCTCCGGTTCCCCGTGACCCTGTATGGGTCAAGCGGTTCTGAAAATGTGTGTGTGTGTGTATTGCCTGTAAACAGGTTTTAAAACACATCAATTGTCAAGGTGTGAACAACACATGTGAAGTGTCATTTCTTTACCAGCAAAGGTCAGTGAAGAGTTTCTCTGCCGTCAACAGCACAGATACAGAGTCTGAGGATGCAGCTCTGAGATTTCCATCCTGAACTGTTTTCACACATGATTCTGTTATATGTTGTTTCCAACTCAGTGCTTGTGTTTTGTGTTCACAGGACTGTGTCTTTTAATTTAATAGCACTCTTGGAAACATATGACCATGGAATACCAAAAAGCAATGTAGAGTGCTGATTGAAAGTGTGCACAAACAACCAAAAATGAACTTGGACGTGTTTTACTGTACCATTCGGACACAGAAGTTGTCATGTCTAGAAGACATTATTAGTTCATTTTGAGGTTTGGAACGTTTTCCTTTGTCGATAAAGTTCATGCAAAATTGAGCACATCACTTTCTGTTTTTCGCGCATCACTTCCGGTTGTCAGACCAGGAAAAGCAAGGAAGCCACATGGCCAGAAGCACAAGGATCTGATTGCATCCGTAGCTAAGGACTGAGAAATCAATGTCGTAAGTGACTGGAATTTATTATTTAGAGTTTAAAGATAGGATATTAAGGATTATTTTATAAAAATATAGAATAATTTACGTTCTAAGAATGTTTTTACAAACGAACATGTACATGTAAGCTGTATGGTTATGTTAATGTTTGCCACATGTATAATGTTTTGTTATGTAAAATAATAATACAGACTATTTTTGTAAATTGATTTTCTTTAATTTTTTTGTATTTTGGTTATAGTTTTCACTCCATGTCTTGGTGAAGGAGTCATCAGTAAAGTCTCAAAAGATACAACGACGACTCGTCTCTTTATCTTGAATGGAGTTTAGCTTGGTGTTTAGTCTGCGGTTGTTACACCTTGACGAGAACACTAGAGAAGTTAACTGCAATGATCCCAACAGCAGAGTGCAAATGATATAATAATAATAATAATACACACACACACACACACATTTTCTGAACCGCTTGTCAACAACAACAACCCTCCGGGATCATTTGGCCATTCACGTCCCCAGCAAACACAAAGTTACTCTCCCAGACTCGGCATGCTCAGTGTGCCTTAGCCCCTCATTTGTTTTAGGCTTCATAAGTTTTAAGCGAAGTGGAAATGGTAGTGGTATAGAGACAAAAGGTATTCATAATTCAAAGATTAAAATGCCCAGGAATTCCCCTCCAAGGCATTCTGGTGTGTTACAATAGGCCTGTGTGTGAGGTATTTTCAATAACTGTAATAATGTAGTGCTCTCTTTGTACAGTACATTTTTAAAGGAACAAATAATATGTATGTTGTGACTCTGCTGGGCAAGCAGTTATCAACACCGAGTGACAGTACACTACAACATTTTTTTTTAATAAAATGCCCCAACACAGTCTGTGAAATACAGCGTTTTAAATGCAAAGTGAAAAATAAAACGATCTGTCAAATCATATTTAGGTAAAAATTGAGTGTTAGAATTTCACTCTTTTGAATCAAGGAAAATTTGAAGAAATGTTCTGTCTTGTTCTGAAATGTTCAATGTCAGCCTAAAGCCTACTTAAAGTTGGGCAATCCGGTGGCACAGTAAGTAGCGCTGCTGTCTCACTGGGGGTTTGAGCAGGGGCTCAGTCTGTGTGGCGTTTGCATGTTCTTCTCATGTCTGCGTGGGTTTCCTCCCACAGTCTAAAGACGTCCTGTTCAGGTTCCCCCATAGTGTGTGAGTGACACAGAGAGCCTGTGTTCTACTGATATATGGCTGGAGTGACCCATTGTAAGTAGTGTATTGTAACCAGTGTAAGTCACAGTGGTGAATAAGTTGTGTGGGCTCATAACGCTACATAGCAGCTGTTCTAAGTCGCTTTGGAGAAAAGCGTCTGCTAAGTGAATAAATGTAAACTTGAAGAAATATTATAAATTTGTTCAGGTATATGATTAACGAAGCTGCAACATGTGTACAGGCAACCCCTGGCTAACGAACATTTCACTTACGTAAAACCAATAGTTACGAACCACCCCCTTACTGACTCAAAGTTAATTTTTTTGTTACCTTTAAGTGACAATTAAATGAAAACTTTACAATTAAGCCTATTACATAAAAGAAAATTTGAGTTACATACAATGGTTTATAGTAACAAATGGGCAGTACATTGGGATCCGTATCAAAACATTATGCTTCCACGGGGTTTGTCAGCTCATGGGCATGTGAACCCAAGATAGGACAAAGATGTCCTTCTTTTCAGTCAGAATGTAATGCTGATGACCTCACCCCGAATGTCTGCACCTGCCAAAAAAATCAGAGTAGCGGGGTACAAAGAAGCTGCCCCTGCACACCCTGGTTGTAGAATCTCATCCGCGACATACATCTGTCTAGCACTCTCCAGAGAACCCACCACAATCTACCTGCCCTTGCAAGTCCCTCATTCTCCTCACTAACTCGTTCTCGCTTCTAACCTCCATGGCTCTCGACACTCACATCGCCTCCTTGACTACGACATTGGATTCTCCCCATGACCTACGTTTGTTCATTGACTGACCCACACCTGTCCCCGACCACGAATCTAGCCTGCTCCCTTGTGTACTGGCAATAAAGATCCCGCGATTGGGCCCACTCAGTATTACATGGACCACGTTGCTGTTAACAGTGTCTCATATGTTACTGTATCTGGCTTTAATTTTTTTTTTTACCCTCTTAACCATGACAGCAAAGCATAAATGTGATGCAAGAGATGGTGATGCATCAAAGGAAAGGAAAATTATCACGACTAAAACTAAAGTGTAAATAATAAAATAATCGGAAAAAGATGAATGCCAACAAATATTGGAAAAGCAAACACTAAAGTTTATTTAATGTTTTTATACACACACACACACACACACACACAACACATTCTCTCTTCCTCCTCTCTCTCTAGTATAAACACTGTAGTAACATTTATTATTTTTATTATTATTATCATTACATTGTTTTATTATTATTACTGTATTATTATGTTGAAGTCTTAGTGTATCTGGAAATGTTTAATGTTTTTTATGCATAGAAAGGTATACTACATACTAAGACTAACATTTAACTGACATTCAACATGAGCCTTACCTAACTGTTCCTATTTACGGAAAAATCTGACTTAACGACAAATTTAGGAACGAAACTCATTCGTAATCTGGGGACTGTCTGTACATCAAAATAACCACAAGGATATTAGTTCAACAGAGCTAAGCAGAAAAAAAATATTATTTAAGAAGGTAAGCAAATAATTTAGTACTGGTGAATGTGTGTATATCTGTGAAGATTCTCAATTATCCAGGTCATGGTATATCTAAAACAAAGCTAAAACAAAGGCAACTGGACTTGTATAAATTTATGTGTATACATCTGGGGAAGAAGGAAAAGCCTTCACCAGATCTTTGAACTCAAATATACTTTGTTAGCCAGGGGCGAACTGGCCATCTGGAGACTTTCTGGCCTGGCTGGTTCATCATCAAAGAAAAAGTGTCAGATTAAGTGACGTTGACAGCCGACAGGGGGCGCTAATGCAATCTTTTTTTTTTGCTTATAATAAACCGAAACTGACGCAAAGGAGAGCGGGCTCATGACGGCAAGCAAAAAACGTAAAGATAAAGGCGGTTGAGAGAAGCTAAAAGAAAAAAAAGCGAATCCCTTAGAGACCGACGCTATAAAATGCAAAAAAAATAACAGATGTTTGACAATAGTGTTGCCAGCAGCAGTGCAACTGCAGGCAGCAGTAGCCCTAATCTTGAGCCTGATGAGGGAGAGACAGCAGCAGTTGGTCCTGAGCCAATGGTTCTGGTGAGTCGCCTGTCAGGACAGTTACATCAGGTTCCCTTTGCCCGCCTACTATAAACACTATAGCCTATGAACAGCACTATAGTAAAATCCCAGGACATCCCTAGTCCGAACGTTCACTGCTATTTATCACTCCGCGTTGTCTGACGTGAATATTCCATTCATTCATAACGAGACAGCAGCGATTCTACAACGGGTTACATTGCTACTGAGTTAGAAAAAGAGTAAGTAGCCTAAGGTGATTGCTCCGATTAACATGTAACATAAGAATGAGCGAGTTTGCAAATAATTTGTGCACACATGGTCACTCTCACTCAGCTTGGCTGCAGCATGACTTTTGTCGTTGCATGGCAACAGTAGACTCCAAAACGATATTATTTTGATCGTGGCATGTAGGCTAACCCAGCCAATATCCAAATTCACACCCATTCATCCCGTTTTAAATTGCCCACGAACTGGTCACGAACTCACATCAAACAAACAGAATTTCATGAATATCATTTATCGGCACAAAAACCGGAAAACTCCAGATAACATGAAACATACTACGATCGAACCAGCCAGAATTGCCTACCTCCCAAAAGGCACGACCGACAAAATAACAAACTTCTCATAAAGCACGGAATCAAAACTACTTTCACCACCGGTTCTACTACAAGAAGTCTTCTCGGCACAGTTAAAGATAACCTGCCATTGAAGACCAGCGAAGTGTACCGAATACCCTGCAGCTGTGGAAAAACATACATCATTACATCGGGCAGACAGGTCGACTTATCTCCACACATCTCCAAGAACACATAAGAGCGACGAAGAACAACAACATCGACTCAGCAGTGGCTGAACACTCACTCACTGCAGACCGGTCACGAGATTCGCTTTGAGGAGACCACAGTTCTCGCACCTGTCCCCGGATACAGGAGCCGCACAGCGGGGGCACCACCTATCAGGACCACCCGCTACGACCTCCGATCCCGTTCCCGCCCATAACCCTCGTCAAACACTCCATTCCACATTTAACCTTTACAAGATGTCGCAGCTCCCTGACGATGCTTCCAACAGGAGAAGCGAAACGTTGAAACCAATGTCCACACTATGCGGTTTAATCCAGAAGTACAAAACTCCCAGTCTTGAAATACTGTTGTATTTGGTGTATTATATGTATAAATATTATTCAAAAAAAATTTTCCTTATTTATTTCTACCAGCAGTAACATCCATCTACCACATGGATGAGTCTTGTCCTCAATGATTTTTCCCTTAAAATGAACCTTTCATTATAGCAACAACTGCTGAATCGTAACTTCCATAAAACATCCAAATGTCATTTCCACATTGATTTTTCCAGAAATTAAAATCTGACACAGATGCATGTGTTCCTTCTATAACAACAAAAGCAACTGATTTTTTACAAAACAAATAAACAAACAAAACAAAACAAAAAAAAATGACAAACCGGAGCCCAACCCGGCAACATACGGCACAGGTTTGGAGGGGACACACCCAGGATAGAACGCCAGTCCATCACAAGGCACCCCAAGCGGGACTCAAACCGCAGTTATTTTGCATTTAGTGCCCTATTTCAAACGTGTTGATTTGTCGCACACACAATGTCACGCACACACAATGTCCACAACTGCTTGTCTCAATCGAGGTTGTGGCAAACTGGAGCCTAACCCAGCAACACAGGGCACAAGACTAAGACTGGAGGGGGGAGGAGACACACCCAGGACAGGATGCCAGTCTGCCACAAGGCACCCCAAGCAGGACTCGAACCCCAGACCAGCTAGACAGCAGGCCCCAGCCAAACCTGCTGCGCTTTATTGTAATGTTTAATGTAAAACAGAACCTACGCACCCTGCCATGCGCTCACGATGCAAACAAACTGTAAGTTGTCTGCTCACAGAGTCAAATAACGACTTCTATGCATCAGTTTAAGATTAATAACATTTGTCATGTTATTAATACCTTTTGCTTAAGTTCAATGTTCCAGGTGTGGTTGGTGTATTTACCTGAAGTTACAGAATTCATCATAGCCATGCATTAGAAATTTTGCTTTGTCACCATTTTCATGCATTTCACACACAGTTTCCAAACCACTTGTCCCATACAGTGTTGCAGGGAACCAGAGCCTACCCAACAACACAGGGCATAAGGCCAGAGGGGGAGGAGACACACCCAGGATGGGACACCACTCTCTCACAAGGCACCCCCAGCAGGACTCAAACCCCAGACCCACCACAGAGCAGGACCTGGTCCAACTCACTGTGCCACTGCCCCCTCTGCCCTTGCATTTCAGAAAACATTTAATTCTGTTGTTACCACATGGTGAAATGTGGCTTTGCACTGGTGGAATTCTTTGATGATGAAGTCATCCAAGTGGTTCCATATCCATTGCTGGAAGAAGAGGTAGGGCTGAGTATTGTAACTAAGTGGCATTTTGCTTTCTAAGTCCTCTAAATATTCTATTACACTGTAATGTTAGTGAAGGTGTGGAGGGTAAGTGTTTGTTGCAACTGCATTTTACGATCAATAATCAAATTCTATCAATAATTTAATTAATGAAATTTAATCAATACTGAATTTCAACTGTTTCAGGAGCTGTAGGCCTACTTTCCAATGTTTAGAGTTACAGGCAAAGTAAAGAAAACGACTGCTGAACAAGAAGAAATGGTCACAATATAGATTGAGAGAGTTCCCCAAATTCTACACTGGTAAATGATGTACAAAAATATTAATCATTCTGTTACTGTTCAATGTCAAGTAGTTATCCATAAAGAGTGGTGTTCACTGTTTTCAGAAAATTTATATTGTTCACTTTAAGCTGATAGAAGAATTGTCAGAACAAATATTGGAATTGTGTTGTTCACTTTTTAGAGTCATATGAAAAGGTTTATGAGCAAGAAGGGTGAAGAAACAAACTTGGACTCCCTGGACAGACAGTCTGTGGCTAAACAAAGAGTATCTAAGATCCCTGTTCAGTTCCAGGATGATGAAGCTAATCTTGTGGATGGCTGTCATGCTGCAGATCAGGGAATGAGCAACAGACTCATATGAAGACTTGTCCTTTTATTTAGGGGCAGGCAAGAGAATGGTCAGGGTCCAGGCGAAGGTCAGTCGATCTGTGAATGTGGCCCAGGGGTTAACACAAAGCCGAGATTGGTTAAACAAAGCAAGAAGATCATAAATCAGGAAAGTGATCACTAAGGGAGAGGAAGCAAATACAGGAACAAAGCACTGCAGCATCTCTAAGAAGGATCCACACTTGTGGAGCTCCTGGGTAGTCTTTTCATCCCATTCCCTTGACTGGACGCAGGTGTTCCCGATGCGTCAGTGGATGAGGGCATGACAGTGGTATGTTTACCTGCTTTAAAATGTTCATGTCAAATTAGCTGTCAGAACAATTCCCAAATTCATTGTGTCATATTGAAATGACAGATGAAGGTGAGGACATTGACAAGTGCAGAAAAGAAGGAGACTGCAGCCTTCTCTTTGCCAAAGGCACCAGCCTATACAAGTAACACATGAAATCATTTGGTTTAAATCTAGTTTCATATAAGTGAATTATATTACTAGACACACAGGGACAATACCCCTAGGTTACCAAAGGGGGCGCCACTCAGCGCCACTAATCCAGACATGTACACGTCTATTGCGATTTTCCTTGTGAACCTTAAGTTACTCACTTATTTCCAAATTGAGTCTGGAAAAGTCCATAGGTGTTAATGTTCTACTCCCAGGTGCCTGTCCTGTCTACTCCTGTCTTTTTTGCTCCAGTCCAGTACTTCATCACACCTCTGTGTTCAAGTCCCACCCACAGATGAATGTTTCACTTTTCACCTTTGTGAGAATACACTGTGTGTTTCTTTGTCCCATGTTTATCATTTCACCTTTACTCTGTACTTTACAGTTTACACTGTACACTTATACACTCTGTATGTGGCATCATTCTTGCATGCACACACACACTCCTTGCCCTTGAGCCACAGGGCTGATTTAGCACCAGCTGCACTTCTATCCATCATTGCAAAAGCTGATATTTCATATCAACTCATGATGTTTGCTGAATTGACATGAACAGTGTCAGGGCACCCTGTTAATGTTTTGTTTCCTCACCTGTTGAAATCTTAATCCCCTATCAGTAATGTATGTAGCAGTAGTGTGCTTGGCCTTTTATGTAAGGACCTGCTGTAGGCGCTGCTGGTTTCGTAACCAGCAGGTCATGGGTTTGAGACATACTAACAGAACTTCTAGCTGCTGATGGGGCAGGTAGTGAGACAGATCGGTCACGGTGCCTTGGCTGACAAAGGGTTCCGCTCTGGTGCAGGAAGTGCTGCATTTTGTGGGAGGAAGGCTGTGTTTGGAGCCCCTCTTGGGCTGCTGACATCCTCTACAGATCCAGGTGGCACTTTTCTCCAAAGTGACTTACTGTGTTAAGCTACTTTACAATTACTTACCCATTCATACAGCTGTGTGATGATTCCCTAAATAAGCCCATTGACAGAGTTGATTTTTTTTTTTTAACTACAGCAATTCAGGGTAAGTACCTTACTCAAGGGTACTAGAGCTGGAGGTGGGACTCAGACCTACGGGTCCAAAGGTTGCAGCTCTAACCACAACAGTTGCAGTTCTACCTGCACTTATTCCTTGTCTTCCCTGAGTCTGAACATTTGTCAAGCTGACTGATCAATGTGTTTCAACACTTCTAGTTCCATTGCAAAACTCAAATGCAGTGTGTCGTTTACTATAGTAAACCAGCTACTAGAGCAGGGGTCACCAACCTTTTTGAAACTGAGAGCTACTTCTTGGGTACCGATTAATGTGAAGGGCTACCAGTTTGCTTTTTGGGGGTTTTTCACTGGTCTCGTGAAAAAAGACTGCTGTTTTCACAAACCTGCCTTTAACTCGCGGGCTTTTTCCACTCGTAATGCGCTGCCCGGTGGGTAGTTAGCATGGTAGCTTGCGTGACACGTTCTGAAATGTCTCTCAACATTGTGCCGCTTTGCCGTCGCCACAGTCGCCCCGCAAATGAGACACACGCAGGAATCTTTCACAGTGGTAAAAAAGAACTCTTCCTCCCATTCACTGTGAAAATGATATGTTTTCTTTCTTTTTTCTGCCATGTTTTCGGGGGTAAATCGTCTCCTCCCCTTCACTGCACCCGCTAGCTGCTCTCTACGGCAACGGTTGCAGTGGAGACCAGCTAGCTCTAATCTAATATGAAATATTTTTTAAAGTTTTTTTTTAATATTGTCATTTTCAAATTTACACCAATGCAAGTGTGATTTAAAAAGAATAGCAACAAAAAAAATTAGATGCAGCTTACTGGTAAGTGGCGCTATGGTGAGCTATTTTTAGAACAGGCCCGCGGGCGACTCATGTGATCCTTGCGGGCGACCTGGTGCCCGCTGGCACCATGTTGGTGACCCCTGTACTAGAGCTATTACACTGAATCTTAAACATACATACATACAAACATAACTGGGGAACTGAGGCCAGAAGTCTGTTGGTAACTTGATTTCTTTGTATGTCACATTCAACAAAAGCTTAATAATTCAGACATCCCTTGATTTACTGACTGGATAGGTTTGGTAAAATCTTCAGAAAAAACAATAAAATTAAGAACTTAGTAAGACTTTATTAATAGACTGGACACTGATGAGTTTTATTCGCAACTGGATGCAGGATGTTGAAATGCCAGTGACAAATTGTCCACAAAAATCACATTTTTACAAATAAATAAAGGCATTAAAAAGGATGAATGGAATTTGTATCTTTGAAAATGTATAACTTTAATGTTCGTAACATGAGGACTCAAGTGTATGTCATACCCACGCCATCGAGCCAAGCAGCCGCACCTGCCGCAGATCAGACCAGCCAGGTATAAAATAAGCGCTGTCAACTCACTGAGTTGAGGAATCTTACAGAGCCCATCTGCTTGGCTTGTGATTTAGCACAGCTTCTTCCTCCTCGACATCCCTTGTCCTTCGTTCTTGGATTTCCTGGCTTTTGACCTCCTGCCCGTCCACTTGGTTTTAATACTTGCCTTGCCCCTTGAAAAGATGCCCGCACCTCAGAAGACCAATGTCAACCCATGACCTCAATTCTTGTCTGTTCCCATGTCCCAAAATAAACGAACCTGCATTTGGGGCCAGACCTTACCTCCTGTCTCCCATCTGCATCTGTGACAATGTGTGGCTATATGGGAAGTGCATTGCAGTGGACATTTCTTCTCTCTATTGCTGTTTTGAACCAAGGAAAGTTTCTGTGTATTTTTAATATTCCAGCATGTCATAGATCTGAATTGGGAGATACTAATTCGGGGTCCCAGACCGGCTCTGGAAGTTTGTCCCAAAGTGTTTTGCAGAGGGGTGTTCCTCTGAGAGCTTGCCCCCTTTGATTTATGTTTTTACAGAAGCAGTACTGGGACACAACAACATAAAATAACTGCAAATACTATATATTCACATCTATACTATAACAGAAGGGCAAGGATTGCAGTATTTCAAAAGTGTGATCACATACCACTGTCCAAAAGGTCCACTGTCCAAAAAGGAGTCCTGAGTACTTTTGAGTTGTCATGCAGATCAAGTATTAATATTTTGTAGCAGAAAAGAATTCATCCAGTGGGTCATCCATGTACTTCTCACAGTGTGAGCTTCTGGTAAAAACCGCAAGAAAAAAATGCACTTCTTTGTCTAGTAAGTAAGAGTAAACTTACAATAATACACAGGGAAAGATGTTCAACCCCTCATGCCAAAATCAAGGGAGGCTGGACACAAACCAATCATGCCACAGTACTCCATCCCTCCCAAAACCCCACATTCCCCTCACCCCCACCAAACAGTTTCCTTCACATAAAAGTCAGCCCACATCATGGGCAAGCACCATCCTCCTCACCGGGAGCAAGCGCGAGCACTTCGTTGGGTTGTCAAGTGGGCACCTTCCTTCGTTGATGTTTCATTGAATTGAGCCCACGACACCTCCAGAAGGCTCAACGGCGAGATCTGGCATCCCAGACCCACCCCCCTTCATGCCCGCAGTGCCATCCCAGCGACTCCACCCACCAAAAAACCTCCCACCCCAGCCATACATTGACCACCAACAAACCACATCAGCATATGGAGGTGACAACAAAACTCAAACCATTTGATGTTCACGCAGGCGAGTACTCCCCACTCAAGTGTGTTTCCCCCAAACACCCTGATGCCTCCTCATCCACAACCACTGACTGGATCTTTCTGCTACCTCTGACAAGCTTTTAATCGCTGCTCTTAACGACTGACCGCTAAAACCAAACTCCAACAGTTAGCGACGTGGTTGATTTTGCAACAAACCCTCTTGTACCGATCTCCACCGGTCTAATAACGCACTGCCAGCCTCGCTCCCTCACCTCACCAGCCAACTCAGTGTACTTCAATTTCTTCCTCTCAAAGGCATCTTCCAATGCGTCTTCGAAGGATATCGTTAATTCAATGAAGTACACTATCCGTGCACCCTCGGAGTACAGCACAATATCAGGTCTCAACGCCGTGATCGCAATGCACTGTGGCCTCTGCAGCTGTTTTCCCACGTCCGCTACCAACTTCCAGTCATGCACTTCACCCCACTTAAAATTCGTACCAACACGACCACGCACGTGACATGCAACGCTCTCCCCCCTCCCACACAAAAGAAACTACCTTCTCCCACACCGTGGGAGTGAATTAACTTCAACTCGCTTGTTCTCCAACAAGCAAGAAACTCAATACAACCGGCGTCCATCGCCCACAGATCACGCCAGCTGATCAAACGTTTCTCCACATGCTCCCAAGCCAAACATCACCCTTGCACACCATGTGACGTCGTAGTTACCCGCCTCGTCTCCTGTTCCTGTTCCTGTTCCTGTTCCTGTTCCTGTTCCTGTTCCTGTTCCTGTTCGCGGATAAAACCAATCACCATCTTTCTCCTCTCCGGCAACTTAGCTTTACTCCACAACTTTATTCGATCGCCGGCACTGAGCCCCGCCCTACCTACCTGCACCTGACCGACCACATCTCTGTGCTCAAGCATTGTCTGCGCATGCGCAACAGCTTCCCGTGGATCCCACTTACGTCCTGTTTTTAGACTTACAGGAACCGATCTCACCACTGGGTCTCTTGTGCTTGAAAATGTTAATTCCAAACCAACCTTGGCACACTTGAATTCTTCCACAAAACTAGTCAGTGGTAATTCCAAGACCCCCTTTCCATACAAAGCCACACTACTCAAACAATGAGGAACCCCCAACCATCTCCTAGCTTTACTCATAACTCTTTCCAGTCTTTCAACCCCTGACATGGAGACCTCGTATATAGTGAGCCATTCAGTATTGCCCTTCAGCCCACAGCCATTCAGCCATGCAGTATTAGATGGCCATCTAATACGAGGCAATAAACCAAACTGAAGGCACCAAACCTTCAGCTTCCCTGGCAAAAAAGATTTATCAATCCTATTGATTGCCTGCACTACATCCTCCCTTAATCTTTTAACCTGCTCCCTGTCGCTAAGTGAAGAATCATACCACTGATCCAAGTGCTTAATTGGCCTTTCAGTCACTGACGGAACCTTTTCCCCATCAATCTGGAAATTCTCCCAGGATAACTTTCCTTTAACTATTGACAAACTCCTACACTTACTAGGTTTAATTTTCAATCTGGCCAACTTTAGATTTCCATTCAACTTCGTTAATAAGCGACGAGTACATGGGACAGTAGTAGTAAGCACAGTCATATCATCCATATACGCTCTGATTGGCGGAAGGCGATAGGTGAAGGGGTAGATGCACAATGTGGTGTGAAAAATGGTTTAAGTACTTAATATTTTCAAGTGATTAATATGTTCTAATGTGATGTAAGTGTTAAGACATTCAGAAAATATATGCTGTCTGTTTAATACAATGGAAAAATGTTGATTGGAAACACAAAACGCAAAAAAAAGAAAGAAAGTTTAACCTTTAGCATGCATCCCGACACATTCAGACAAATTGTTTGGAGTAAAGATTACTTTTGCGTCAGATGCAAGGCAAGTTTTGAAAGTGTTGCCATGCCTTATGATGACGTATGTATAAGCTTGCAAATAAAAGAAGGCAATGCAAACCAATCAGGGAGACACCCTGAAGTTTGGGGCTCTCCCATCGGCCGGTGTTGCTGTGAAAGGTCTCTCTGTGTCTGAGTGTTTTGTGCGGATCTCCTGCATCTGATCGTTTCCAAAAAAAGGAAATATAATTTCTTTCACAACAATAAAACAAAGATTTGGGAAAAACAAAAGTTGGAGAATCCAGGGTATGATGACCAGGGGACAGCATAGGTGGTGATTCAGGAACATGTTGACGATATTACAGGAACACTAGAACATGAAATACTGGGCAGATCTTCTGAAGCAAGGCAAAAATAATGTGCAACAGAACAATAAGTAACATAATGTTTGAGGTTAGTTCCTTTTGACCCAATGGTCACAGGTTCACATCCCACCTCCAGTTGTAGTACCATGGCTATATAAACAGGTAAATAATTGTAACTGTGCTTAAGTTGTACTCAGAATCCTAAGCATGTCCACACCCACTGTTCAAAAGCACGGCTGTCAGAATGTCCTCCCAGCCACCTTTGTTTCCACATTCCATGTCCTTAAATACCTGTTAAAATGTCTTGTCCGCCTGTGTCACGACTGCAGGAACAAGCGGAGCGGCAACACCTGTGGCTAATTGATGACTCCCAGGATATTAGGAGCTCTGTGTCCACCCCACAACGTGGATTCTTGCAATCACCCTGGTGGTTTTACAGTGTCAGTGGTCTTGTCTTGCTCTGCTGTGTTCTCTTGTTCCTGGTTTTTGACCATTGCCTGTTTTCTTTGACCACGATGTATTGCCTTGCCTGGATAGTGAGGTTTGTACCTTGTAGACCTGTACCTGACCTTCAAGGTTGTCTTCCCCTATGAACCCAGTCAAATAAATAAAGCTTCTTTCACTTGGGTCCATTACTTACATGTCTGTCTCCAGTCAGCATGTTGCTATTACAGCCTGTAAACTGTTGTGCCCCATACATACATACAGACATACACACACTGTCTGAACTGCTTATCCCATACAGGGTTGTGGTGAGCCACAGTCTAACCAGGCAACACAGGGCATAAGGCTGGAGGGGGACATGCCCAGGACAGGACACCAGTCCATCACAAGGTGGCCCAAGCAGGACTTGAACCCCAGACCTACCACAGAGGAGGACCTGGCCCAACCCACTGGGCCACTGCACCACCGTATCCCCCCCCCCCCCCCCCACCCCATGTCCAACTAAACCAAATTGCATACTCTGGACTGACAAACATATTTGCAGACAATTATTCAGACATTTATTCAAAAGCACATGGTTTTTATTAATGTTCTTTCACTAAAACACAAGGAAAACATCTTTATGTATGAAATTCACATAACTTTTTGGTGTTGTCATGTGTGCCATGAGGAGTGATGAAAGGAACCACCAGAGGTTGGGGACCAAATCACCTGGCAGAATGCAGCACAGCTGTTCCCAGTGTTTCCACTGGAGACTGGAGAAGAAACTATAAAAGACAAACAACAAGCCTGCAGAGTTGTGGGTCCTTGGTTATCTGCTGTGGTTCTCCACTAGGTGCAGTGCTGAGCATAATAATAATAATAATAATAATAATAATAATAATGAACTTCTGTCTTGAGCAATTCTCAACTGATTTCCATGAGCTATAGCATATTTTATAGCTAAATATATTTTCTATGAGCTGATCTAACCAGACATGTAACATGTAACCCTTCCCAGACTGATGTATTTCAATCATCATCATCATCATTATTATTATTATTATTTCTGGAATTTCTTTCAACTTTAGCATAGTGTGGTTTTGTTCTGATCAATGTTTCTTCTACTGGGTAAGACCTTTTAACCAACTTCATGCAGATGATTGTCAAGCTGGTGGTTTGTGTTTTATTGAACAGGCCTGGCAGTAATCAGGCTTGGTTGCATCTAGTCCAGCTGAACCTCATTATTAATGCAGTTTCATAGATTTGGCAAAATCAACTATGGGGGCAAATACATTTTCAGCCAGGCTCAGTTGCTATTGGATAACTTTTTTGCTTCAATAAATTACATCATCATTTAAAAACTGTATTTTGTGTTTACTCAGGTTGCCTTTGTTTTATGTTAGATTTTGTTTTAATTTCTGAAACAATTTAGTATGCGATATACACAAAAACAGAAGAAATCAGGATGGGGGCAAATAGAGATAGATAGATAGATAGATAAATAGATATACTTTATTGATCCCACAAGGGAAATTATACTTTTTCACAGCACTGTTTCCAGGCCTATAAAGAAACAAACAATATTTAGTACAAAAATGTAAACTTTGTTATGATACTAGTAACACAAGTGATTACTAAAGTGCCTTGTGATGAAGTATAAGATGCAAAATTCTGTGGTTAGATCTGTCAAACTGGTTAAGAATTTAAAACCAAACTACAAAGCCTACAATGAAACTATAGAAATTTTGACTCATATCATGTAAATATATATATACAGTACTGTGCAGAAGTCTTAGGCACATAGATGTTTCACAAAAACTTTTGTTTTAGACAGTTATTTTAATGTCTTCTGCATTAGTGTCAATGGGAAAGAGCATATTTTATATTTTCAAACATTGCTTTTGCAAAAAGTTACAGTATTACAGTAAGCGTTTTGTATGTCGTTAAAGAAAGTATAATAGTAATAAAGCACTTTCCAAACAGAGAACTTGAGGTCTTTGTATGGCACACCGATTTACTGAAGCAGAAACGGCTGTATAGAGGCAATAAAACTGGGCGAGGGAAAAACTATACTGAAAATGTGAGGTTTTGTCAGATGTGGCAGTTTAATTCTCAGATCTTATACCATGGCAAGAGTGAGTATAGCAACAAGACACAATGTGGTCATCCTCAGGACAAGCAGTTGTTGACAATGGATGGTTACTGAGCTTTATAGGAAGTTTATTTATTAAGAGCATTATTTTTGGAATTATTCTGAATTTACAGCTTTTTTCCCTAAGTACCTGAAACTTTTGCACAGTACTGTACCATCATCAAAAATCTTCAAAAAACTGGGAAATCAGACAATTTGAAGAGAATGGAATTAACTTTCAGAAAAACTTCCAATATTAAACCAAAGCCACTGAGGAAAAATACACACACACACACACACACTTTCAGAACCACCTGTCCCATACAGGGTCGCAGGGAACCAGAGCCTACCCGGCAACACAGGGCGTAAGGCCAGAGGGGGAGGGGACACACCCAGGACAGGATGCCAGTCCATCACAAGGCACCCCAAGTGGGACTCAAACCCCAGACCCACCAGAAAGCAGGACTGAGGTCCAACCCACTGCGCCACCACACCCCCTGAGGAAAAATAGTTTTAATTAAATTGATTTCAGCTTATGTATTTGTCATATTTAGTCTTCCACTTTTGATTCTGTGTAAGCTTTGTTTGACATACTGGAGAAATAAATTGAACTTCAGTTTCTCTAGAATTTTTTTTTTTGTACTTTTTTTGAGTTACATTACATTTTTGTCCTTTAAACTTTTCAATCTTTGTATAATTATGTTTAACAACTGATTTGTTACCACTTATCACCAGTCACCTGATGTTACACCCAAGTTACTCCTTGACACTGTGTGTGTAGTAGGGTGAACAATACAGTGTGTGTGTACACGTGTACGTACCACAGCTCTGTGAAGAGGGGTCAAGACCCGGTAGCACAGCAGGGGGCGCAGTGGTTACAGCTGTAAATGTAATGGATCTGTTTCTCACCCAGTTTTTACCCACACTCTTTGTTATATTGCCTCTGCCAGTGTTGTGTGTTGTAATATCTGGATGCGCATAATAAATTTTTCTCCATGTGACAAAAACTTTTAAAGAGAGTATCATGTCAATGCCCGCACCTCAGTCAACAGTACCTGACACAGATCACTCACCCTGGACAACCTGGTGTGTGAGCATTCGCTAAGGTCCAGGCAGTGCTGGATTGGCCCTGTCCGACCTCCCTGAAGGCTCTACAACGGGTTTGGGGTTTACAAACTTTTACCACTGGTTTATTTGGAGTTTCAGTAGCCTCACTGCTCCCCTTACCTCTCTCATCAAGGCGAAAAGGTCCCAGCTGTCCTGGCAGCCAGAAGCCCTTGAGGCATTCCAGGATCTCAAGTAGTGTTTAACCACCCAGCCATGCTCCACCCGTGTTAATATTTTTCACGTAAGCTGTTGCCCGCCACACACAATTATGACATTGGTAAGAGGGAATTAGCAATCAAGCTGGCTCTGGAGGACTGGAGTCACTGGTTGGAGGGGGCTACTTACCCGTTCTTGGTCCTTACGGACTACCGAAACCTGGAGTACCTGAAGACAGCCCGTCGGCTCAACCCTCGACAAGCCCGTTGGGCTCTTTTCTGTACCAGATTCCGGTTCACAGTCTCCTACCGTCCTGGCTCCAAGAGCTCCAAGGGCTCCAGGACAGGGCACCAAGGCTGATGCCCTATCCTGGCTGGATGAAAAGGACCTGACCCCAGAAGCACCACAGACCATTCTACCCAGCACCTGCATCATGGCTCTCGTATGTTAGCAGTTCACACGTGACCTCCCTAGGGCTCAAACAGAGGAACCAATTCCAGTCGACACCCTCGAAGGCAAGGAGTATATCCCTGCCAGGTTGCGCCCACAACTACTCCACTGGGTGCATGACACTCCAGCCGCTGGTCACCTAGGGTGTCAACAGACTCTGGACATCCTCGAAAAGAAGTACCGGTGGCCCTCCCTTAGGGAGAATGTACAGGAGTTTGTACCAACTGGGGCAAAGAGTGTGGCTGTCTACACAGGACCTCAAACTGCATCTGCCCTCAAGGAACTAACCCTCCATTTCATTGGTCCATTCAAAATACTGAAAAGGATCAACCCGGTTTCTTACTGCTTACAGTTACCACTTCATTACCGTATCTGCCCCACATTTCATGTCTCACGCCTCAGACCTCACTGTGTTTCTGCTTCCACTTTTGGATGTAGGCGGTTCCCCTGCCTACTCTGTCAGGGCCCTCCTAGAGTCCAAACGACAAAGAGGCACACTGTACTATCTGGTTGACTGGGAGAACTATGGGTCGGAGGAGTAATCTTGGATGCCAGCACAGGACGTATTGGACCCGACTGGGGTGACGAAGGGAGCGGCCACCTGCCTGTCAGTGTCAAGTGGCTAGAGCCACTCCTGGAGAGGATACTGTCACAACCCATGGGGATAATACCCCTCCTGGCCAGAGGAGACACCACTCAGTCCCGCTAGCCAAGACCCATGTATCTGTTCACAATCTCATAGCCTGTGGAGGTATAAAAGGAGCAAGTGGTGGAGGACCTATTGTGGATTCTTGATCTATGGTGTAACTGTTCATGCATTGTAACTCCAGAAGCATCCCCAGATACAACCCTTATTTAGCCATTACTCTGGCATTGTACTTGCTCATTTGTGTATCTTATAAGATAAAAAAAAAAAAAAAATTGGTGGGAGGGTATCGGGATTTGACTATCCTGTGTCTTATGCACCTACTCGAACGATGAACTGCGGTGCAGCAAGTGGTAGGGAACAAACTAGGTTTGCTTGAGCCTTTCATGTCTACAGGTATGGCTCCTTCTCTTAAAGTAATGCATAAAATTGTACTTTTGCTGAGATGTACGTCGCTTTGGACAAAAGCATCTGCTAAATGAATAAATGTAATCAGAATCAGAACGAGCTTTATTGCCAAGTATGTTCACACATTACAAGGAATTTGTCCTGGTGACAGAAACTTCCTCAGCACAGACAGAATGACAGTGACAAAACAAAGATAAGAAGATAGAATACGTGAAAAAAGGATAAAAATATATCAAGTACACAATATACAAAAAAAATAGTCACTAGACATATGTACTGTATGGACAGGTATGTTCTATACAAATGCAAGGGAATGTGAGTAAGACATGATGTGATAGATATAAATAGCGAGTTTTGCACTGGTTTACTCTCTAGGGAGGATTTAGCTGTTCATGAGGTAGATGGCCTGAGGAAAGAAACTTTTCTTGTGCCTGGCTGTCCTGGTGCTCAGTGCTCTGTAGCGCCGGCCAGATGGCAAAGGTTCGAAGAGGAAGTGGCCTGGATGTGAGGGGTCTACAATGATTTTGCTAGCCCTTTTACTGATTCTGGACGAGTACAGTTTTTTGAGAGCTGGGGGGGGGATGTGCCGATGATTCTTCCAGCAGTCCGAACTATCTGCTGTAATCTTCTGATGTCTGATTTCGGAGCTGAGCCGAACCAGACAGTTATAGAAGTGCAGAGGACAGACTCGATGACTGCAGAGTAGAATTGCATCAGTAGCTCCTGTGGCAGGTTGAACTTCCTCAGCTGGCGAAGGAAGTACAACCTCTGCTGGGCCTTCTTCACAATGGAGTCTATGTGGAACTCCCACTTCAGGTCCTGTGAGATGGTAGTGCCCAGGAACCTGAATGACTCCACTGTGCTGTTCATGATGGTGAGTGGGGATAATGCTGAGGTGTTTCTCCTAAAGTCCACAATCATCTCCAACTGTTTTGAGCGTGTTCAGCTCCAGGTTGTGATGACTGCACCAGACAGCCAGCTCTTTAACCTCCTCTCTATTATAATGGAAATGTATAATAATGAAAAATGGTAAGTTTGCAGAATAGAGTTCATGTCTGAGCGCAACATGGTGGGGGCAAGCAGTCTTAAAGATAATAATGGACAACCACTTCACCCCACACCAAACAAAACATTAACCAAAACATACTGCAAATTAATACAGTCCGTGCACCACTTAATCATAAGAGAGGGATGCCTTAAAAAAGGGAGATTTTCCAAAAGGTGTGATGAGACAGGAAAACACACATTTTCGGAACCACTTGTCCCATACAGGGTCACAGCAAACCGGAACCAAACCCAGCAACTCAGGGCTTAAGGCCAAAAGGGACACACCCAGGACAGGATACCAGTCTGTCGCAAGACACCCCAAGGGGGACTCGAACCCCAGACCCACCAGAGAGCAAGACCCAGTCCAACCCACTGCGCCACCACACTAACAGGCAAACAAATGAAACCTTCACCCCCTAACAACATCACATCACAGAAAGTGGAAAGACACGTGGAGGCCTGGATGAAAAACAACATGTATATACTCCAGGCCCATCATGAAGGCATAATACACACACAGAAACCCACGTCTGACTTAGCCAGTAAGGCAGAATGGGAGGTGGCGGTGAAGTGGGCAAAAAGTAGATACAGATTACACAAATTAAAAGAAGAAACATTGATCAGAACGAAACCTACGTAACCCCGAACCCTAACTCTTGCCCTAACCATCACCCCGACCCCTGCCCTCACCCTAACCCTGTCCTCAGACCACACATCACTTATACACGCTCAAAATTTTTTTTTTCCTAAGAAAGATCTCCCATCCACAGCCTACCCCAATCCAAGAATACAAACCTGTCCTGGACACCTAAACCCCAACCACATCACAACAGAAATTTCACACACACCTGAAATCACTTGTCCCATACAGCATTGCAGGGAGCCAGGGCATAACCCAGCAACACAGGAGGGGGAGGGGACACACCCAGGACAGGACTCCAACCTGTCGCAAGGCACCCCCAGTGGAATTCAAACCCTAGATCCACCGCAGAGCAAGACCCGGTCCAACCCACTGCACCACTGTGCCCCCCTACAGCGGACAGCAATGGGTTAAAATAAATAAATAAATAAATAAATAAATAAACAAAGAAAAACTTGCCCTGGCCTATGCTAACATCTGCATGGCAGACTGGGAGGAAACTCTATTTATGAAATGCCCAAACAGACCACTCCAGTGCTACAGATACCTGGGTGACATTTTCAGGGTCTGGCACCATGGCCACGAGGATTTTGACACATTCACCACACTCATAAACACACACCACTCCAAAATAACAATAAAACAACACTGAGACACACAGGAAGCAAACTTCCTGGACACCACAGTCCATTACAGTAAACCTCAAGGTGGCTTTAAAAACACTCGAGACCAAGGTTTACTTTAAAAGCACTGACACACACTGTCTACCGCACAAATCCAGCTTCCAGCCCAAACACACCTTCCAGGGATTGATCAAGTCCCAACTCATCAGGTTCCACCGAATATGCTCAGAGAAAACAGAGTTCAACAACACCACCGGAACTCTGTTCCGAGCTCTTAGACCGAGGGAATAGGTTCCGGAGACATATCAAATCACAGACAATGAACTCAACATAGGAAGGCCATGGTAGCAGGGTGACTCACACTGAAAAGGTCATCCCACTAATATAAATAATGTGTCAGTAGAATGATACTTTGGCTCCTTTTCCAAAAAGCGTTATGCTCAA